>NW_006399753.1:13164517-13166053 GCF_000299155.1 Elephantulus edwardii | reverse complement strand
TTCAGTACTTTGGAGAGGTCCCTAACAGCAGACTTTCCCATGGCAATGTGCCTTTTAATTTCGTGGCTGGAAATTTTGCGTATCTGCATCCACAAGCAAAGACCAGTCCAAAGCAAGCCATGTGCTTACAGCAACCAAGTGTAGCTCACAATATGGATCATCTTCTCTTCAGCTGGTTAAGTTCTGGTCGACTCATCCCTAGCCAACTTTGACGAGGATCAAATGGGCATCAGCCGCTAACTCTGGAGTGCATACCTCTCTCTGTATTCCAGACTGGTTGGTGTCCCATTACTGAGACAGTGCTGAAGGAACACATCCAAGTTTAGCTTGTCTCTTCATTGTTGTCTGCCTTCTACTTCAACTCTAGTGGATCCAGATGGTTACTAGGAGGGAGCATACACACCAGCTCCCTTTAACTTCAAATCTGGGAAGTGGACTCTGATGGACACCAAAATTATCTTGACTCAGAAGCTGAAACACTTGTTTCAGGTTTAAAAAGTCAGTCTCTATTTTATTCTTTCTCTCTTCCTGCTTGCCTTTCTTTCAATGGTGAATCACCTCAATCAAAAGGTGGGTCTACAAATCCATTCAAATGCAAATCTCCTCAGAGTACTGGGTGGGACTTAATCTGTTCATCTAAGCAAGCCAATTTGTATTTCATAGATTCCTGGGGTTTTTACCGATGTCTTCAATGCAGCTTCGACTTCCTCCTTCATTACCATTGAATCCAGCTTATATGGTACTTCCTGAAATTTTTCAATGTCAGTCAGTTCTTTTTGGTACATTAACCTTGTATATTGCCTCTATCATCTTTTGATGTTTTCTGGACCATTTAATATATTGCCTGTAGCATCTTTCAATATTGATATCCAAGGTTTAATTTGGTTTTTAGTTCACTCAGTTTGAGAAGTAGAGTGAGTCTTCCCTTTTTGGTCTCCAATTCCAGCTCTTAGCACATTCCATTATAATACTTTGCTTTGTCTTCTTGAATTGCCCTTTGAAATTTTTTTTTAATTAATTTTAATGAAAGTTTACTGAGACTTTAGATTTCCATTCATTCATTATTGCCCGCTTTCCTCCCTGGCCATTCCTCCCCCCAGTTCGCTTTTCTCTTTGTAGAGTAAAAACCAAACAAACAAACAAAAAAACCAACCAATTCTTTCATTGCTATACAATCCTCCCCCACCCTACCCCAGTCCACTCCACTATGCAGCTTTCATATGGACTCTTGTCATGATAATAATACCTAATCATATATTCCTCCTAAACAGTTCTCTCCCTCCTCTGTTTCAATGTAATATAAATTATTTATCCCTTCTTTTCTTAGTTTCTCCCCAACCCTGATGTCAGTCCCACTTTACAACAGTAGCATTATTCAGTATTTTTCCTTTTGTGACTGAGATATTTCACTCAGCATAATGTCCTCCATGGTCACCCATTTTCTATAATAATTCATGAATTCCTTGTTTTTCAATACTGCATAGTATTCTATTGTGTGAATATACCACAGCTTCTCTACCCATTTGTTTGTTGATG
>NW_006399753.1:13152114-13160932 GCF_000299155.1 Elephantulus edwardii | reverse complement strand
AAAATATTAAATCATTGTTTGTTTAAATTCTGTGTCAAAAGTTCCATCAGACTTTGTGGCTTCAGGAAGTTTATTGATATGTGTCACTTTCTGGGGGTAACATCTTGCTTTGAGCTTGTGTAGGGGATGAGGTAGCCTGTTTCCTATGTGACATTTCTGTGGTAGAGTTTTTCATGTTTGAGGCAATAGCAGGCTCTTGATCTGAAGTCACTGTTTCAGAAGCAGGTGTGGCAGCTACCCTGCCTGGGTTTCTGTCTGCCTTCTGACCCAAGGGAAGATCTGCTTCAGTTCAGTAGAGAAAAGGCCTGTGAATTCATCCTCCTATCTCAGCCAATTGGTACAACTAGGGTAGCCCAAGGTGCTCTGGGCTAAAGGCAGTTGATGGACTGGATGTGAGGAGATCCCAGACACAGAGTGGAGACCTGTTGGAAAACCAGGAAGCCTTGGTTTTTGCTTTGAGAAAGGACTCCAGCTCTCTTACTTCCTTCTGATTGAGCTTAAGGGGTCCCCATGATCTAGCCAAATAGCAGTGACACCCCCTCCAAAGTACCTCACTCAAGTTCATGCGTTGCTCTCAACATCAATATAGGATCAGAATCTGTTTGTCATTGTTTAAAAATGCCTCACTCAAATTCTAGTGGTGTGAGGTACCCTAGCAATGGTGTCAGGTGCTGTCATGCATTGTGGTGGCATCAGGTACTCCTGTGCATCATGGTGGTATCATGTGCTTTTGTGCATCAGAGCAGCTGCCCTTTGAAATCTTCTGTTTATTATTGCAGTGGGAAAGTCTGTAATTAGGGACCTTTCCAAATTATTGAGGTATAATAATATCAGTTTGAGAACCAAGGTACATCTGATTCAAGCCATGGTCTTTCCAATCACTTGCTATGCATCTGAAAGCTGGACAATAAGTAAGGATGATAGAATATTTGATGCCTTTGAGCTGTGGTGTTGGAGAAGAGTACTGAATATCCTATGGACTATGAAAAGAACAATCAAATATATCTTGGAGAGAATGCAGCCAGAATGCTCTTTGGTGGCAAAGATAATGAGCCTTCCTCTCACATACTTTGGACATGTTTCTAGGAGGGGCTATTCTTTGGAGAGGGACTCAATGCTTAGAAAGATAGAGGGATCAGTGAAGGAAAGGAAGACCCTCAACTAGGTGGATTGACAGTGACTGCCACAATGGGTTCTAATGTGTCAGGAAGTATGAAGATGGCACAGGATACAGCAGGGTTCACATCTTTTGTTCATAGGGTTGCTATGGGTCACACTTGATCTAACAACAACAGTAAATTGCTATGGATTTGTATATTTCTTCATGTGTTTTTTTTATCATCCAAATGCCTTTTTTTGTGAAGAGTCTTCTCACATCCTTTGCCCATTTTGCAACTGAGATATCTGTCTTTTTCTTGTGGAAGACCTATACATAATATTCTGTAAAATTTAGTTATGAGTCTCTTGTATCAACTGTCATTGCTAAATATTTTTTCATAGAATAGTCTATGAAGTTTTTGATGTTGTGTATACAGGGATTTGATTTTATGAAAATCCTGTTCTTTGACTTTATCCTATCCTGGTTGCACATTTTGGGTTATGTTTGCAAGACTATTTATGCTGTATTCTAGGACTTCTAAATTTGTTCCCATTTTGTCCCTTAAAATAGTTATGGTTTTTGGTTTTGCTCCTAGGTCTCTGATACATTTTAAGTTGGTTTTTAGGTATAATGTGAGATGTGGATCCTGTTGCAATTTTATGCATATGAACGTCCAATTTTGTTAGCATCATTTGTTGAAGATGCTATCATACCCCCTCCCATTTAATGAGGTGTGTTTCCTTGCCATATATCAGTTGATTCTAGATAGAGAGGTTGATTTCTGGGTTCTCAATTCTATTCCATTGATCTATGTATCTGTCGTTGTACCAGTACCATGCTGTTTTGATTACTATGGATGTGTAATAGGTTTTGAGATCAGGGACTGAGATGCCTATTCTATGCCTCTTTTCCAAATGAAACTGGAAATTACCTTTTCTATCACCTTGAATAATAAATTTTGTATCTTTATTGGGGTTGCATTGAATCTGTAGATTGTTTTTGGTAGGATTGTCATTTTCACAATGTTCTATCTTCCTATCCATGAACAGGGAATATTCTTCCATGCAGACAACTAGGTCTCTTATTGTTTCCTGTAGTCGTGTTGTACAGTTTCTTTATAAAAGATTTTTGTTTCTCTAGTTAGGTTTATTTCTAAATATTTGGATTGAATGGATGGAAAGTGTCATTTCAAATGTTCACTCAGGGTTGCCTAAAGTTATTTTTGTCCCATATTTGGGTGTGAGACATAAAATTATACTATGTGTAGCACCACAGCATTCTTGGGGGACCAAGACCCAGGAGATGTTGGCCTTCACCAGGTCTGTGTACTAACATACCTGCACTTGGGGCCAGTCATCTTCCCATTCTGGCTTCCTGAACTCAAAAGTGAACATGCGAATACCTACCCAAGCCATTTATCTCATTAGTGCACAATGAAAACTGAAGTGCTTTTCTGTGGTAATTACTGCTATGGTTCCACACTGTGGTATGAGAAAAGAGTTTTTTCAGAAGCCCCCAGTTCTTTGGTCAAGGAGTCTAAGAATGATTTTTTTTTTCTTACTTGTTCAGTTTTTTCCTAACTCAAAAGAAAAGTAGGAGGAGGTGTTTAAAAATATTTCTGACTTGTATTCATTCCTATGGTTCAGTTTTAAACTGAAATGAGAGACAAGTCTATAAATTCACCAAAAACACCAACAGGCCATGAACACCTTAGAACAATCAAGCACAGCAGTTCAACAGGGTGTAGTTAACCAGGGATAGAGCTCAGAAAGTGGCAAAGGGCAGGAAAGAAGAACAAATAGAATCAGTAAACACAAGGCTGAAGTGGAAAGTGAGCTGTTTCATTGTGAGGATTACAATCAACATCAAGAGGTAAAATGTGTCTTAATTATTGAATGGAGAATTAATTTGCATTATATATTTTCATTCAAATCACAATAAAAAGGCAACCAAAAAGTCATTCTCTGACTTGGTCACATAAAAGTTTGAACAGAAGTGGAAGTTTAGATACTCTGAGAAGCACAAACTAAGAAGGGATTGGGCTTGCATGGGGTTAAGAAACACCTGTGAAGGAAAGAGGAAGGATGTAGCAGGAGGCAAGGAGAGCCTGTCTTCAGACCTCAGAGCAGGTCATACCCTCGTAAAAGGAGATGAAGGACTGAGGAGGAAGAGACTCGGAAGACAATTCTAGGTTAGAGGCTTTGGTCATGTCAGTGATGAGTCTTTGAGCCCTAAGTGCCCACCAGAGCATCCCATGTCCTGTAGGAACAAGCCTGGATGAACACCCTTTTTGTACTTAATGGGAAAAGCCCATGAAAAGTATAACTGGAGTGAAATGAAGTACTGAATCTACCATCTTTCATCCTGTTCCTAGGTGATCAGAGCATCCCACTTCACAACTATTTTACTTATATGTCAGAAGTTTTCTGTTGGTAATACAGACCTCAAGGAATTGGAAAACAAGCTAGGATATTTGTGAGTGTGTAGTTTTTGCCCTACAAATCAACTTCCATTTCCCTCTTTGACTTTCACGTCCACCTCTTTTTCAGCTAGGCCAATCATGTTGAAAACCTCACCCTAGTTGGTTGAGTTCCTCATTTGACAGTAAAAGAAGAAGAATAAGTAAAAAAAACACAAAACTATGTGTGAGTAAGTAGTACAGATGAACTTCCTGTGTTTGGCCTTCTCAGTGAATGGTGCTTCCTCCTCTTTTGCTTATCATTCCTTTAGAGAGGCAAGGTCTTTGGGGTCAGTTGGTTTTCCAACTTCATATTTGACTAGAATGAACCCAGTTATCCAATGAGTTTGAGTCAAAAGCAGAAAATCCCCAAAAGTGTCTGAAGCAAAAGAACCTTCCAGGGATGGAGAGAGAGTGTCATAAGAGTTGTGGCATGATTATTGAACATTTAACACTTAATTTTTCATTATCCCTATGCTTTCTGGATACTGACTAAGATTTGGCATTCTAGAGTCACAAAAGTGGCTTTTAAAAAAAATACTTGAACTTTGGATGGGTTCTTGTAACAGAGAATAGATTGCTTTTCCCAATGAAAGTTAAATGCACACCCATGTTTACTGCTGCTTTGTTCACAATAGCAAAGAGTTGGAAACAACCCAAGTACCTAGCAACAAATGAATGGATAGAGAAGCTGTTCTATATTCACACAATGGAATATTATGCAGCACTGAAAAACAAAGAACTCATGAAATATTATACAAAATGGGTAACCATGGAGGACATTATGCTGAGTGCAATATCTAAGTCACAAAAAGACAAGTACTGCATGATGCCACTGTTATCAAACAGGACTGACATGGGAGTTGGAGGGAAACTAAGAAAAAGGGATAAATAATGTCAATGACATTGAAACAGACAAACGAGATAACTGTATAAAAGGAACATATGATTAGGTATTTTTGGTAGAGTCCAGAATAAGAGCTGCATAGTAAAGTGGTGAGGGGTGGGGGCTGTATAACAATGAAAGAACTTTTTTCCAAAGAAAAAAGCAAACTGGGGCAAGGAGAGTCAGGAGGAAAATGTGCAGCAATGAATGAATGGAAATTCAAGTTCTTTACAAACTTTCATTAAAATCTCATTTAAAAAAGTGAACTGGGGGAGGGGAAATAAAGGAAAGGGAGGACAATGTGCACAAATGAATGAAAATCCAACTTTTCAGTAAAATTTCATTAAAACAACATTTAAAATTAGAAAAGTGAAATTGTATTGATGGAAATGATGGCACAGTCTAGCTAAATGTTCACCAGCCAATCTTATCTTCCTTTTAGACTTTTCACAGACTCTTTTTTAGTTAGATGTTGTCATGTGACTAAATTGTAGCCAATAGAAAGTGGGCAAAGATGGTAATTGCTACTTAAAGATTTGACTCTTCCTTTCTATAAAGTGAATCTTTCCTAGACTCTGCCTCTTGATTAAATGCTCATGACTCAAGGAGAAAGCCAAGTCTAGAAAGAAGGTAAAACCACTGGATGAAGTACCCAAGGTTCCTAAGTCACTGCCAAGGGAAGGACACTTGAATGAAACATACTGTCTAAAAATTGAATGAGAATCCATTATTTATTAAGTCACTGACTTTTTGACTATGTCACAGTGCTTGTCCTATCCTCACAGAACAGGGAAGGAAGGTCTTGGAATGTTTTGAAATAAAGGTTATGTCTATGAGAAAAGAGGCTTAGATGAATGTCACTGCAATGTCATTTAACTAACTTATTTTAATGTTTAAAAAATGATGTAATCTCTACTGATTGATTATGTAAAAGGACTTGCGTGTGTGTTTCTCAATTTTTTAAATATAAGTCATTTTTGTTTCTCTTGTTGAGAATATACACAGCAGAATCTACCCCAACCCGACAAGCGCTATGTGTACATCTCAGTGCTTTTGTTTTTGGAATTGTGCAACATTTTCACCCACCTCTTCGGGATTGTTCCTCCTCTAATATTGACAAATACTTCTTGAGTAACGTTTTTGGAAATCAAGCTCTGTGCTGGATCTTAAAAATACAGTGATGAATGAGTCATGGTTTCCACCCTTAAGGACTCTGAGCTAGGAGATCAAGGAGGTGTATGCACTTAGACTTGTGATATAGCTTGACAACAGCAACAGCAACAATATATACAACCTCCAGAGATGGCTGGGAGGTAACAAGGAAGATTAACCCCAGCTGGGACAGAGAACAAGGTATTCACAAATGAATTTTCAGAGGAGCCATCTGACCAGAGCTTTAGAAGGATGAAGTAGAAGAAAAAGGGAGGTAAGGACCCAACCAGTGGTTCAGGATTGTGCCTTCAAAGAGAGAGAGGAAAGTGAGGCTAGCAGTGATACCAATTCCCAACCCTTACATGTAATTCTGAAATCAAAACAGATCTGTCCTATTTCAAATTTATTTTGCCCTAAAACCTACTCTAAACTGACTTCCTAAATTCTGGGTAATTGACAAAATTTCTCAAACCCAAATCCTTTGTCATGGAGCTGACTCTCTGACACACAGCCTGGAGGAGTGGATGGTGGCTTCAAACCACAGGCTTTTGAAAATGTTTCTTTTATATTGTATACAAAACTTGTATCCATTCTGGTTCACATTTTCCTTCATTCATGTTGTGTTTCATCCAATCCTTCCCATCCATTGTGATTTATGAAATGACTCCCCATTGGATTATGCCCGCCATGAGGGCCCCTCTGGATCTTTCCAATTTCCTTTCAAACCACCCAGTCTGTCTAGCAGCCGAGGTCTTCACCATTGTGGCACCAGGCTTCTGAAGTGATTTAGAGCCTTTCATTATCCCACTTAATGTGAATATCTATGTGCGTCGTGGCAGAGACAGTGGTTGTTGGATTGCAGAAATTCAGGTTCACCACCATGTAGTCGGTTTCTGCTCATAGCAGCCCTCCATCAGGGCTGTATATTTAAGAGAAAGAGGCTGCCCATCTTTCTCCTGCAGAGTCACTTACAGTTTTGACCTGCCAGAGATCACTCTTTTGGTTAGCAGTTATTTCGTGACTACTTCCACTCTATTACATGTCTCAGGGAGCTCTGGTGGCTTGAAGTTAGGTACCGTCGAGTCGAGTACAACCCATTATGAACAACAGATCTGAACCCTGTCCTATCCTGGGCCATCCTCACAATCTCTGACACACTCAAGCTGAATGCTGCAGTCACTGTGTCAATCCATCTGGTTGATGGCTTTTTCTTCTCCCGCTCCAAGGAATAGCATCTCCTAGCAACATACCCAAGGTATTTGGGATGAAGCTTTATCATCTTCACCTCCATAAAGCATTCTGGCTGCATCTTCTCTAAAACATATCTGCTTGTTCTTTTGTCAGTCCATGGGATATTCAGTACTCTTCGCAGACACCACAGCTCAAAGGCATCAATTCTGTTACCCTTCTTCATCATCCAGCTCTCAGATGCATAGCACGTGATTAAAAAGACCTGAATCAGACGCACCTTAGTCTTCAAATTGACATCATTGCTCCTCAATAATTTGGAGAGGTTCCTGACAGGAGGGAAGTGGCTTAGGTAAAGAATTATGCCACCAGCGGGCTTTGGTGGCCTAGTGGCAGGAAGCTGCACTGCAATCCCAGAAGTGCCTGGTTCAAATCCATCAGATGCTCTGCTGAAGAAGGAGTGACAATCTCCTCCTGTACCAGTCAGATCCAATTTGATGATACACACACACTAATAATAATAATAATTATAATAAATTTTAAAAAATTATGCTACCAATGCAAAAGTACATGGTTCAAATTCATCCACTGCTTTATGGGGGGGGGGGAAGTGAGCAATCTCTTGTGCAATTTACTGCCTCTGAAAACCCACTGGTGGATCTGCAATGAGTTGGTTCCAACTCAATGGTATACAACAATAAGAAAAAAATGCATGTCTCAGGAACGTTGGCATGTTCGTTAAGTGCTTGGCTGCTGAGGTTGGTGAGATTGGTGGTTTGAATGGACTACTTAATCTACAGGAGAGAAAAAAAACCCCTAGTGTTCTACTTTCATAAAGATTGTTATGTGCCATCAAGTAGACTCTGACTCTTAACAAACTTATGATAAAAAACAATATCTGAACCTTGCTCTATCCTTGGATATCCTCAGGATATCCTGTGATAACCACCAAGTTCAAGCTCCAGGTTACAGCCACTAGGCCAATCCATCTCCTTGAGTCTTTCTTTCTTTTCCTTTAGTATGATGCCTTTCCCAGGACCAGATCCTTCATGACAACATACCTTAAATATATGAGACGAGACTTCACCATCTGGCCTCTAAGAAACGCCCTGGATGTACTTTCTCAAAACAGACTTGTTTGCTCTTTTGGCAGTCTATTGTATCTTTAATACTCTTATCCAATACTACATAGGGTTTTCAGAAGTCTGCTATTTCAGAAGTGGATGGCCAATCCTTCTTCCTAGTCTGTCTTAATCTGAATGTTCAGATTTAGAGAAGTTTCAGACAGACCAGCGTTTTGCAGAAAAGTGAAAGATATATCCCTCATTATGGAGTTAACTATTCATATCAGTATTGTCCCTGCCCTTGGCACAGTGTCTTTACTCACTTATTTCCCTGCTCCCCCATCCTTCAGGCTACCCATCCACTTCTACCCACTCCCTTCAACATCCGTCTTCCGTTGTCCCACCCTTGATCTGATATATCTGAAGCTTTGTTGGCTTCTGTGATTCCAAATATGTCAGCTTCTGACAGTTCCTTATGCTGTGACCACTGTCTCTGAAGTTCAGTGGCAATGCTTTCTGAGCAAAGGTGATGTGTCCTATAGATCTGGTGTGTAGACAGGTTTTTCTGAATGGATCTTGCATGGCTTTGGGGGACTCCATGTTTACCTGAAGATGTGAGTAGATGGTTTCAAGGTCCCTTGATGCCCCTCTTCCCTGCCTGTCATGAATTGGCAGCATCAGGGTGGATGGTGAAGAGATTGAGATTGTTCAGCTTTAGCTTGCTTGGCTCCACAGTCAACACTCTCGGCACCAGCAGCCAGGAAATTAAAAGACGCATTGCAACGGGTAAGTCTGCTGTTAGGGACCTCTCCAAAGTACTAAAGGACAATGATGTCTCTCTGTAGTTTAAGGTGCGTCTGATACAGGCCATGGTCTTTATAATCACTTGTTATGCATCAGAGAGCTGGACAATGACTAGGGAGGATAGAAGGAGAATTGATGCCTTTGAGCTGTGGTGCTGGAGAAGAGTA
>NW_006399753.1:13149141-13150954 GCF_000299155.1 Elephantulus edwardii | reverse complement strand
ATACATTATTGAACCCATCTTACTCAGTCTCTCCCCAACCCCAAGGACAGTCCCATTCTACAACAGTGGCCCTTGGAGAAGGACATCATGTTTGGCAGAGTGGAGGGACGGGCAAGGAAAGGAAGATCTTCGATGAGATGGATTGAGTCTCTGAATGGAGTGGTAGGAATGAGTGTGTTTCAGACTGCGAGGTTGGCACAGGATAGAAGGGCGTTTAGAGCTCTTGTACTTAAGGTCACTATGAGTTGCAAGTGACTCGATGGCACATAACAACAATACTAAAGGCATCAGTTCTCCTTATGTCTTCCTTATTTGTTGTCCAACTTTCAGACACATGTGCAGCAATTGAAATTCTATGGCTTGAATCAGGCACACCTTAGTTCTTAAACTGGTATCCTTGCTCAGTAGCACTCTGAAGAGGCTAACGAGCTGATTTCCCCAGTGCAGCATGTCTTCTCATGTCTCGACACTCCCATTGTGGATTTTGAGTGCCGATCTAAAGAAAATGAAATTGTTGTCAATTTTGATCTCTCTCCATATATCATGATGTTGTCTATTGGACCACTGATAAAAATTTTTATTTTATGCTGAGATGCAAGCTACATTGAAGGCTGTAGTCTTTGATCTTCTGTAATAAGTCTTCTCAGCTTCAAGTCTTCTCCAGTTTTTGCAAGCAAAGTTGTATTACCTTCATAATGCTGGTTTTTTATAAGTCTTCCTCCCCTGATGTCAGATTCTTCCTGAAACACAGTTCAGCTTCTCAAATGATTTAATAGACCTGTCTTTTGTTTGGCTGAAAGGTCATCCCTGGGAGCAGTGGATTCAGTTCCAAGCATAAGGGCCATCATCTCAGGCATTGCACAAATCTCAGATTATTAAATCTGGTCTCATTTTCCCTCTGTTATTATTTTCCCCACAATTTTGAATCTTTTTGTCCATTTTGTTCCCACACTGTGTAGAACACTGCGTTTTGACCTCAGTCATTGTGAACAGCAGTGCTAGGGGTTCACCTCCTGCCTCTGGCCTCAGGTTAGTGATGGACGCAGGAGCTCTGACAGCACCCAAGTCCTCTGGTCTAAATGGTTTCCTTGAGCCTTTGATTTTCTTCACTTTTTTTTTTCCTCCAGATGGGGAGAGACTAACACAGTCAATTGGGCTTTATTTGTGGTTTTTATGAGCAATGCCCGTGGTGGTGGTGGTTATGTGCTGTTGAGCCAACTACAAGTCATGGAGACCCTATGAACAATGGCTCTGAGCCTTTCCCTATCCTGTGCCATCCTTGCCGCAGGTCTGTGTGTATTATCACGTAGGGAACAAGCGGGCAGCTTCCTGAGCAGTCGTAGCATTGGTAACATGTATTCTGACTCCACTTACCACCAATGTGATATTTAGTGGAGAAAGCTAGTCTTTGTGCCTCTGTTTTCTCACTTAAAAATGAAAACACTGATAGGAACTTACTGGGAATATAAAAGTAAAAATCAGGAAGCCATTCTACAATGACATAGACAACCTCTATTTCAACTCATTTTTGCTTTGTCTATGGAAAGGAACTTTAAAGAAGCTAGAGGAAATAATAGTTGTTGTTTTTGTGTACGGTAGAGTCAGAACCAACCCGTAGCGGACCCTCTGGTGGACTTTCAGAGGCAGTTAATTGCATAGGAGGAGATTGTCCATCTTCTTCGGCAGAGTTGGTGGCCTCAAACCACATGCCTTCAGGATGGCAGCACAGCTTCTTGCCACTAGGCCACCAGAGCTCAATATAGAATAGAATAGAATAGAATAGAATAGAATAGAATAGAATAGAATAGAATAG
>NW_006399753.1:13148356-13149041 GCF_000299155.1 Elephantulus edwardii | reverse complement strand
AGAATAGAATAGAATAGAATAGAATAGAATAGAATAGAATAGAATAGAATAGAATAGAATAGAATAGAATAGAATAGAATAGAAGTAGAGTAGAACAGAATAGAATAATAAAATTATAAAATGATATGATATATAATGATACTATATTATGTCTGTCTTGAGGCAAATGTAGTCAGGATCCCCTTTGGAGATAAAGATGATGAAACTTTATCTCAATTGATTTGATGATATTATCAGGAGGGACCAGGACCTGGAGAAGGACATCATGCAAAGAAGAGGGTCCCTAATAAAGAGGAAGACCCTCAACAAGATGGATTGACACTGTGGTTACAACTATGGGCTCAAATGCAGCACAGACTTTGAGGATGGTCCAGACTGGCCCGCGTTTGGCTCTGGTATACGGAATCTCTAGTCTGGAGCCAATTTGAAGGCCCCACACAACAAGGACAATTCTTAGTCTCTTCTTGGCCTCAGGTTTTCCATTGAATGGATGTTCTTACATCTGGATCTATTTGTAGAACTGTCAAAGAAGACCTCAAAGCAAGAGAAATGGCACAAGAGAAAGGAAATCCCTTTTCTCAATGAGCACTTGCTATTTAATTTGAAGTCAACTATTGCTCCTGGAACAGAATCAATAAGAGTGCATCTGAATTCCAAAATCAATCTCCATAATAGTCTATGTGTT
>NW_006399753.1:13129284-13148052 GCF_000299155.1 Elephantulus edwardii | reverse complement strand
TGTAAATGTTTATGAAAATTAACAAAATATAATTATAGAAAAAAAATACTGAGACAAGAATAGAAGATTAACAGACTCAATCTGAATTTGAACAATCTGGATTATGTGATTGAGGGTGCTTGGTCTAATTAGGAGGAAGAAGATGAGAAATATTAGGGTCTTGAGATTTCAGTGAGTAAAGAAGTTAACCAGAAAAAAAAAAAGAAATGAATAAAAATTATTCACTAGCACTTGACCATGAACAGTTTAAAAAGAAAAAAAGATTAAAAAGTTGATTTTGTTTGATTTTCTTTTTAAAGCCTCAGAATGCATTTGCTTCATTCAACTCGGCAAGCCTCCTTCTCCTCCCTCACTTTCTGGGGAAGAACAAATACGCCAAACGAAAAGACATAGAAAGCACACTGCAAATACAGTGAACAAATATGAAGCGCCTAGAAACAGGACTTAATCTGAAGTTGTGTTTTGCCCGCAGCCTGAGGGAGCACACTTCTTACATTTGCTAGTTGCCTTGGTGTTTGGAAAATTTCTACGTACACTTATCATCTATTTATCACAGAATTTTTAAATGGTACAAAGGTGCTAGTAGCCTACACAAATTTAGCATTTCTCTCCTTATCCCATCCATGGTAAATCAAAAGAAATTGTACAATCAAAGCTATTTTTCCCTTAGCTGGTCTCTCTGCCTTCTTTAAGTCTAGAAAGCATGCGGGCTCACGTCTCAGGAATGCATTGATTCAGCTCCTCTGCTCAAAATCCTTTCATGGCTTCCCAGGCCTAAGGGATCAAATCCCAACCCCTTCACATGTCAGGTTGTTGGGTGCACTTGAGATGGTTCTCACTTGAAGTTACCTCATAGAGAGCAACACTGTCGGAATCGATGCACAGCTGACCCTCCAGTTGGTTTTCAGAGGCAGTTAATCACACAGGAGAAGCTTTCCCATCCAGTTGGTTTTCAGAGGCAGTTAATCACAAAGGAGATTTCCCATTCTTCTACCACGGAGCAGCTGGTGGCCTTGAACTGTGTGCATTTGGGATTGCAGCACCGTTTCTTGCCACTAGGCCACCAGAGCTCCTGCTATCTAAAAAGGATCATAGTGCTAGGTCCTGGAAAGAGTCAGGGGGTTGGGTGGGTGGGAGGGTGAGGGGAAGATATGTATCAAAATCAAAACCTCCAAGTGGAAAAATGGCCAGCCTAACTGGTGTGACAGAGGTTGGTAGATTTTCTGAGATTACTCTTTGAACCTAGAGCAAAACACCCTTGGAGTTCAATTTTCAGCCAAATAATACCTAAGCCCTTAAGTTGAACAATAACACCCAGAAGACACTCAATCCTCTGAATAAGCAAACACTTAAGATCAAAAAAGCAACATTCACCTAGGGATGAAGCTTGGAAGGTAGGCAGGGATAGAAAGATTAATGGACCTCGAAATTACAGCAGGAAAGCGAGGAAAGTGTGGTTACACTGTGAGGACTGTGATTAACGTCATAAAACGAAATGTGTACGAATATTTGAATGGAAACCCAGTTTGCTTTTTAAACTTTCATTTAAACCACAGTAAAAAGAAATAAATTAGATAGATCAAGACTCTTGCTACGTGAACAATTTTTAAGTGTACAGTTCAACGGCATTCATCATATTCAGTATGTCACAGATCTATCTAAATGTTTTCATCAACTTAAAAGCAGCCCAATACGTCGTAGGAAATAACTTTCTATTCCTACACACTTTCTGGCCCCTGCTGATCATTAATAAACTTTCGTCATTTTCCTATTTCATATAATAATTGTTCTTTTGTGTCTGACTTCCTTCACTCAGCAGGTTTTCAAGCAATGCCTATCTTGGAATGCATTAGAACTGCGTTTTTCTTTCTGGTTGAATACTATTCCATTGAAACCCAGCCTCATTTCATTCATCTGTTGATGGTCATTTGGTTTGTTTTACCTTTGGCTGTTGATAACAGTGCTGCAATAAACATTAGTATACACGTATTTGTTTGAGGCCCTGTATTCAGCTCTGGTGGTCTAGTGGGAAGAAGCTGTGCTGCAATCCCAGAGATACGTGGTTTGAGTCCACTGCCGGCTTTTCAGGAGAAAGATAGGCAATCTCCTCTCATGTGAAAACCTGCTGGAGGGTCAGCTATGGTTGGGTTTCAATTAGATGGTACACAGCAACAGCACACATACATATAGGGAAGCTTTGTCTCACAGACTTTGGGCACGTTGCTAGGAGAGATTATTCCTTGAAGAAGGACATCATGATTGGAAAGGAGGAGGGACAGTGAAGGACAAGAAGACCCTCAACCAGGTGGACTGACAAAGTGACAGCAGCAATGGGCTCAAGTGTGTCAGAGATGATGAAGTTGGCACAGGATAGGGCAGGCTTCAGATCTGTTGTTCATAGGGTTGTTTTGAGTTATGCTTGACTCGGTGGCAACTAACAATAACAACAATAGCAACGAATGGCTCTAATTATTGGGTTGTATAATTATCTGCCTTACGTAGGGTCACGATGAGTGAGAACTAATTTGATGATGCTTTGTAACAATAACATTTATTTAGATTTTTGTTTTTTAAAATATAATAAGATGGTACTTGCCTGGACGGGAGTAGATCGTATCTTCTGGATTGACTGGGCTGTGATGACATTCTGAATCCCTCTTCTCATACGACACTAATTCCTAGTTCAAGAAAGTTGAAGAAATAGTTTATGGTCCCCAATGAGACTTTAAGAAATGTGCTAAAGTAGGATTGTTAGATGGATGTACAAAGATTAGATGAAAATGGTCCTCTTTCTTGGAAGTTGTGAATTTAGAGGAGTAGACGCATCTACACAGGAATTTTCAATTGATTAAGCATAAACACAGGGTGCTGGGTGAGTTAAAAGAAGCAATACCTACCCCAGCCAGGGCCGGAGATGTTGGGAAGGGTCAGCTAGGCTGTCTAATGCGTCTCACTAGGAGTTCTGGTGGCCTAGTGGTAAGAAACTATGCTGCAATCCCAAAGGTATAGAGTTCAAATCCACTCACTGCTCTGAGGGAGATAGATGGGCCATCTCCTCTCATGCGATTTACTGCCTCTCAAAACCCACTTTGAGGGTCAACTACGGCTTGGTTCGGACTAGACAGCACACAAAAACAACAGCAAATTAGGTTTTAAAGGGAAAATATATAAAACATGCATTTTCACCCTCTCCTTCCAACTACTGAAGAGAATTTAGCGACTGTCTATCACCTTCCTAAACTGAGCCAAGTCCTGGAAGAAATAAATGCCTCAAGAAAGCAAAGCAGGGTAGACTCCCAGACCGAAAGGAAGCGTGACATCAGCCTAATCTGGCCTCATCTGCAGAGAAGGGAAAGGGAAGTTCAGAGATGTTAAGTTGCAACTGGCAGCACAAGGTCACCCAGATCATCCAGGGAGGTGGTAGTGGAGTCAGCGTACAAACCAGGTAACTGATTTCCAGTCGTCAGTTCCCCCAAGTGAATTGGGCTTTTCCTCTCAGTTACAAGGATGCAAGGAGAGAGAGCAGAGGAATCTGAAAACACCTCTTCCTTTCCCTTTTCCTCTGTCCTACAGAAAACTTCTGACTTCCAAAGGCACCTCATCTTGCAAGTAAGGCTTTGTTTAGCGGAATATTGTATGTGATAGGATTATGTTCTACAAAACCCCCAGATTCTAAAGGATGCTTTCTTCCACAACATGCAATTGCTCCTGGCAGGAGCGACTTCCACTTTATAGAAAAGACCTTCTTTCCCTCTTTGATGTGAGAGCTCAGTGAGGCCCTGGAGGGGAACACTGGGAACAAATGCTTATTCAACTGTGATATTCCCTTGAAAAGCCAGGCTTGAAATCCTTCAGGGACCCCGGGGTTCTTTCAAAACGAAGTTTGATTCTGTAGAACTTTCTCCTAACTTCCTAGCCAAAATACATGTGACTGGATAGTGAAATAAAGTTTTCAAAAGACTTTCCATATCAGTAGGGGAAAATTTGCTTCTGTTTTTTTAACCTAGGAATTATCCTCAAAGAACAGCTCCTAAAGTGGTATACAGGAAGAAAATTGTGAAAGGATTAGTTGGCGCATTTGAGTTACAATGAGGAGCCTGGTGGTACACTGATTGATACACTCAGGTGATAACAAAAAAGCCACTGGTTTGGACTCAAGAGCCACTCAAGCATGAAGAAAAGATGGGACAATCTGGTCTCCAAAGATTTCAGTGCAGAAAACATCATCGGATTCCTGGGAGTCAGAATCCACCTCTAATAAAGGCATGAAACGTTGTTTCAATAGAAGACATTGCATAACATCCTTTCTTCCCCCTCCCCCCCAAAGAAAGATCCAAGGAAAAACAAAATAACAGAACTCTCTGCTGTGTCAACAATAGGCAAAATGTATGATTGTTAGCATTTGTTAAATGCTTATTGTGTAAATTCTAAGGAGCAAGGAAGTCAGTTTAAAGATTTAGGTGTGCCGGATCCAAGCCATTGTTATTTTTAATTGTTTCTTAAGCATCTGAAAGTTGGACAATGAATAAGAATGATGAAGAAGAAGAAGGGATGTTTTTGTATTATGGTTTTGGAGAAGGGTATTGAATATGCAATGTATGGCCAAAAATCAAAAAAGACAACCCAAATACCCACCAGCAGCTGCCACAGCAAAACTTTGTCTCACCAACTATGGTGTATTTTCGGGAGGAAACAGCCCTTGGAGAGAGACATCACACTGCGAAAGTCAGTGAAAGAGAGAAAGATCTTCAACGGATCAACTGATGCACTGACTCCCACGGTGGGCTCGAGCATGACATTGAGTTGCTATGAGTTATAATTCATTTGGTGGCACCTAACAACAACATCATCATTGTATAACAGGTACTGTTGTGCATCCTTCCAGAAACTGACATCCTTGTTATCACCTGAATGCGTTAATCAGTGTACCACCAGGCTCTTTACTGTAACTCAAATGCTCCAATTAATCCTTTCACAATCTTCTTCCTGTTACCACTTTAGGAGCTGTTCCTTGAGGATAACTCCTAGGTTAGAAGATAGAAGCAAATTTTCCCCTATTGCTACAGAAACATTTTTGAGAAAATTTGTTTCACTATCCAACAACTAGTCCCATGTATTTTGGTGGGGAAGTTAGTTAAAGATTTTGGTGGGAAGTTAGTTAATCTTTGTAACTACGACACCAGGAAGGTTCAATTAATAACTTCATTTTTTTAAAAAAGAGTGAAATAAACCAAGATGGCAGTGTCCTTGGTGCCCCTGGAGCCCCTCGAGCCATCAGACATCTAATCACAATGCTGTGTGAGGCACAGATGGCCCACTGTGAAGGAATGATGGGCATGGTTCATATGTGATGCTTCCCTGGGTGCAGAGGCACAAGCAGCACTGAGGAAAGACATCGTGGGCTCATGAGTTCAAGGCTTGTCACCGTCATTTGGTATTCATGGTCTCTGGGGTACTGTCACCTGCTCTTCATAAGACATTTCTTTTCTTTGTTCCTGTCTGCTCGTTCTGAGATTCAGTAAAGATATTCAGAGGCTGCACCTCCCCTGCTCCTCATTTGGAAATGACCTTGCCTTCAGCTGAAAGGGACAGTTTTCATCTTCAAGAATTCTGAGTTCCTGAGAGTTGCTCAAGAGGAGCGTGGAGAAGATCCTGAAGGGAAGCCTTCGGGAGAGGTGCGGAGCTGCTGCATGACACGTTCCTTTGTTGCTCAGCAGTGGAACGCTGCATGCCGGGCAGCAAGTGTCTAACGAATACCCCCAGGGGGTGGTGGGGGGGAAGCAGCTAAACAACATTGTTGTTGTTGTCATGTGCCATTGAGTCGCTTGCAACTTGTAGTGACCCTATGTAGAACAGCCTAAGTGCTGCTCTATCCTGTGCCAACCTCATGGTCTCCAACACCTGCATTCCCACTACCTCAATCACTAGATCGATCCATCTCATCAAGGGTCTTCCTCTCCTGTGCCGCCCCTCCACTCTGCCAAACATGACGTCCCTCTCCAAGGACCAGTCCCTCCTTGCAACATGCCCAAAGTATGTCAGACAAAGCTTCAGAATCCATGACTGCAAGAACAGCTTGGCTTCACCCTCTCCTGGACGAACCTATTTGTTCTCCTAGCAGTTCATGGTATATACAACACTCTTCTCCAGCACCACAGCTCAAAGACATCAATTCTCTTTCTATCATCCCTAATCACCATCCAACTCTCTGATCCATAGCATGTAATTGTGAAGACTATAGCCTGGATTAGACACACCTAAGTATCCAGCCTGACACCATTGCTCTTCAGTACTCTTGAGATGTCCCTCACAGCTGACTTTCCCAATGCAATTTTTCTCTTGATTTCCTGGCTGCTGTTAGCAAGAGTGTTGACTGTGGAGCCAAGCAAACCAAAATTGTTAACTATCTCAATCTCTTCACCATCTGTACTAATGCTGCCAGTTAGTCCAGTGGTGAGAATCTTTGTTTTCTTGATGTTGAGCTTCAATCCATATTGAAGGCTGCAGTCCTTGACCTTCTGCAGCAAGCGCAGGTCCTCCTCAGTTTCAGCAAGCAGGGCTGTGTCATCTGCATAATGCAGGTTGTTAAACAACTTTAGGGCACAGCTAATATTCATCATCATGAGCAAAGTGTAGTCAATGTCCTTATTAGAGAAAGAGTGACATGGGTTAGACAAGGTGTTGACGTCTGGGTACCAGGTTAGAGGACATGGAGGCCTCTCTTCAGGGTGAGTGTGGGCAGACAGGACGCATTCCCCAGTGGCATGTACATAGGTTATAGTTTACTGTAGAATGTATGAGGGCCCGAGAGTGAATGCCACTTGCTAGAGACTTGCCTCTGAAGAAGTGGAGATATTCAAACCCGAGTATTCTGGCCCCTGAACCAAACTGCCTTTCTTTTTAAGTAAAAATTTTTTTTTCTATATTTTATTAATTTTCATAAACATTTACAGAGATTTGGGGTTTCCATTCATTCATTGTTGCACTATTCTCTCTACCCTCCTCCCAGTTTGTTCTTGTCCAAATGCCACAGTGCTTGTCAAAGCCAGTTCTGATTAATCTTCTTTGTCAGTGTGTCCTTTGCCATTTCCTATCACTCCTCCCTGAGAGAGACTTCACCCTGAGTCATAAGGAAAAGGGGATGGCGTATTCTCTTAGCTACTTCCTGCTGAAAAGGGACGCTGTGGGTTTCAGGGTGAAGATCTTCTCTCACTACTCTAAAGGGCCCCTTTGGCAGTAGGAAACACATAGACTATTATGGAGATTGATTTTGGAATTTAGAGCACTCTTATTGATTGTGCTTGGCCGTACATGTTCATATCCTTGAAGATGTATCATGGGGGTGTTGCAACCTAGAAGACACAAATTTGACTAACAAGTTAAATACCAAAATAATACAAATCTTGTGAGCATATCTCTGGATCCCCAAAGTCCACTTATGTGAACGGACAGAGACATATACATGCCTATGAAAGAGAATGTTCACCAAAGCATTGCCTCGAAATGGGAAACAACCCAATGCCAAACAATTAGGATGTATTCAGTGCCCAATTTTAAGAATGGAGGAAGGAAATCAAAGAACAAAGAAGAAAATGAAAATCCCTTCAAATTCCTATATTCTCAGATGAGTGCAGAGTGCGGTTATGGGCAGCTTTCCAACATTTTCTATTGTTTTTGATACAGAAGTGGAATAATACTAAATATATTGCATTATGATCTGACTTTCCTGAACAGATGTTACTATAAATATGTTTTTCGTATATTAATTTTAATGAAAGTTTACAGAGACTTGGATTTCCAGTCACTCATTGTTGCACTTTTCTCCCTACACACCCCATTCCCCCAATTCACTTTTCTCCTTGAGAAGTAAAAGAAAAACTCTCTCATTGCTATGCAATCCCTCCCCTCAAGTCCACTGTACTGTGTAGCCTTCATTCTGAACTCCTGTCATGACAATAATACCTTATCATATACCCCTTTTAAACAAGTCTCTCCCTCATCTGTTTCAGTGCAATATACATCATTCTTGCCCTTCTTCTCAGTCTTCCTTCAACCCCAGTGTCAGTCGTGTTTTATAATAGTGTCCCTATGCAATATTTGTCCCTTTGTAACTAAGATATTTCACTCAGCATAATGTCCTCTAGGGTCATCCACTTAGCATAGTATTTCCTGAGTTCCTTGTTTTTCAGTGCTACATAGTATTCCATTGCGTGAATATACCAGAGCTTCCCTATCCGTTCATCTGCTGATAGGCACTTGGGTAGTTTCCAGCTCTTTGCTATTGCAAACAAAGCCACAATAAACATGGGTGTGCATATATCTGCTTCGTTGGCAGTTAAGGTTTCTTTAGGGTAAATTCCCAGAAGTGGAATTGCTGGCTCAAATGGTATTCCTATTTGCAACCTTTGAGAAAGGGCCATACAGCTTTCCAATGTGGTTGTCAGACAAGGGACTTATATCTAGAATTTTAAATACTCGAACAATACAACAAGATAAAGGTAAATAACCCAATTGAAAAATGGGCACAGGATATGAACATACACTTCACCAAAGAAGACATTCAGATGGCAAAATCCCTACCTCCAAGAGAGATGCAAATAAAAACAACTATGAGATATCATCTCACCACAGTAAGAATAGAAAAATTTAACAGAACAGCAAACAACAAATGCTGACGAGGTTGTGGAGAAACTGGAACCCTTATTCACTGTTGGTGGGAGTGTAAAATGGTGCAACCACTTTGGAAGGCTGTATCAATATGTTTTAAAATGTTACTTATTCTTTTTCTTATTTGTTCTTTTAATAGCTTTTAAAGAATGAGATCAGACTCTTTCTTTTAAAATTCATTCATAAAAGACTTACTCAGTGAGATAAGAGTTAAAGTAAAGGTAGTTATGGAAAAGGTCACTTGTATATTCTATGCTGAGGGACAGAGGTGGGTGGTTTGGTCCACTTATGGGTTCTCTTCTCCATAGTAGATTGATAGCATTCAAGGGCCAGACAGAACTGGAGGATTCCATTTCTGGCTATACATCTAGCATGACTTGCCCTTGTAGTGCGCTGATTCATAGTGACTCTAGATGACTGGCTAGCACTGTCCTCTGGAAATCTTTATGGGAGCAGATTGCCAGCCTTTAACTTGCAGCCACTTGTGTATTTGAACATTTGATCTTCCTGTCAGCAGCCACACAACCTCACTTAGTGCTGAAGACTCTCCTTGCTATGGTGCTCACTATTCCTACTTCATCTCACTCACTGTGCTTTACTTCACTCATCCTGAGTTCTAGCTAAGTATTGACTCTTCTCCAGCATTTCTCATTTTAATGTCTTCAATCCTGCTAGCCTCATCTCCCAGTAACCAAACTTGCCTCTCCATCTTCCGTTTCTTTATTATATTCATCCTACAAATCTCAGTTTATACCTTCTCCTTGAAAATTTAATGACTCTCCTTACGTTTTATGAATTCCTTCTCCTTTCTAGCTTAGATTTTTCAGTGGCTGGAATTTCTTAAAGCACCCGCGCACTTCTTATTTTAGCTAGCTATCCACCCACAGGTCTAGCATATTAGACTGAAAACCTTGCAGGATAGTTTCAGATTCTTGACCCTTTCTGGATAATTGTACTTTCTTTAGTTTAGTACATGATCAGTATCTGTTTATGGAATAAATGAAGGCGATAAAATAGCTTCAAGCAGTGCAAGATTGTAAGTAATTGGGACAAATGAAGTTACATCAAGTTAGTTTTAAAGAATTTTCAACAGTGATCAAAATTTAAAAAAAAACTGCAAAAGTGAAATTCTGTAAAATAAGGACAGATGAAAAGAACTATAGCATAAAGTTAAATGTTTGCTAGAATTTTTAAACAGTTTAAATACATAAATGCCAGTCTTGGAACAAGTGCAGTCAGAGTGCTCCTTGGAGGCAAAGATGGTGGAGCTTGTTGTTAGGAGAGACTTCTCCTTGGAAAGAGACATCATGCTTGGAAAAGTGCAAGGTCAGCAAAAGTGAGGAAGAGCCCCAATGAGACGGACGGACTGACACAGTGTCTGCAGCAGTGGGCTCAAATGTGCCAGAAACAATGAGAATGGCACAGGATAGGACAGGTTCAGGGTCACTATGAGTCAGACTCAAAGACACCTAACAACTACAATAGCAACAAATGTTAGTGTGCCTCTGTGTGTGTGTGTGTGTGTGTGTGTGTGTAATACTTACTAGAAAGGTACTTTGGAGCAGTAACAGAGGTGAGGCAGATGTTCTGTTTGGATAGAAATAGTAGTGAAACTTTACTTTCTTAATTTCCTGTGGTATTTAAAAAAAAACAAAACACAACACTCCAAACTCACTACCACCATCAAATGAATTTCAACTTGTGGTGATTCTCCATGGTGTTTCCTCCAAGGCTGTAAATCTTTCCTGGAAGAGATTGTCTTTTATATCCTATATGGCGGCTCATAGATTTGAACCACTGATCTCACACCTGACTTAGCGACCTTGTATCCAAGGAGGGGGGGGGGAGAGAGAGAGAGAGAGAAGGGTAGTAAATAAATCTATAAACACATTTATGTCTTTGAGATGATGTTACTAGAAAGTAAAAACTCACCTTTTCTTAAGATAACGTGCTTAGTTTATTATGTTAACTATGCTCTTTATAGTGTATGATTATGTTAAATATGTTCTTTATAGTGTATGAGTCTAAAAGTCATCCTGTGAAGTAAGTCCTAATATAGCCCTCAATTTAAAACACCAAGGCATAGAAAAGTTAAACGGCTTGATAAAGGCTGCAGAACTGGGGTGTGAGTTAAGTCTTGAACTTCAAAGCTTGTGCCCTTACTCCTCATAAAGTGTGCATAGGGGCAGTGTGACATCCTCTTGAAACGTCTGAAGCCAAAACATGTGGTTGGGATGGTCTCGTGAAATTGTGGGATTAATGAGATTAAAAATGAAAACAAAACAAAAGCTCATGCCACCACAAAGCAACACCCATTATACAAGGATGGGCTATGTTCCAAAGAGGGAGCTACTACTAATCACGAGTCCAAAAGACGTGGGCAATTGAATCCAACGCTTACATTGATAGTACAGACACCTTTTGTTTTATTACATTTGTGTTTCAGCAAGCTTCACAGATACTGCATTTTTCACAAATTGAAGGCTGTGACAGTCATATGTCAAGCAAGTATTGGGGCACCATATTTTCCAACTGCATGTACTCTCTTGTGACCACTTTGTGGCGATAACCTTAACTTTTTCATCGTGCAATTGACTAGCAATAATGACAGTATTGTGTAAACATAACTTTCCTATGCACTGGGAAACAAACAAACAAACAAAAATCTGTGGCTCACTTTACAGTGACACTGAATTTATTGTGATAGTCTAGAACCGACCCCAAAATAATCTCTAAGGTCTGTCTTCTGCTAGGAAATTATGCTAATTTCATTATGAAGTCTTCCTCTGCCTTAAGTTGTCCAGTGATTTTCTGCTCATCTCAAAAGTCTCTTCCTAGGAAAATTCTTCCCTGTGAAGAATTCCTTCTGACTCCGTGTGAATCTACCTTCCACATAACATTTAGCATTTTGTTGTTGTGTCCACTGGACTGTGAACATCTCCATGCCTGGGATGGTCTTTCAAATCTCTGTGTCTATCTGGCGTAATTTCTAGGGTATGGATATTTTTTCTTCAGTGAGGGTTATTTTTGTCCCTTTACCTCAAAAATTCTTTTGAAAAACCCTAAACCCCCAAATGTGGCACTATAATTGACAACTGCTAAAAGAATGTGTAAATGCAATGACTGTGGTTAGCCCAAGTGTTTCTGTGGATGGCTTGCAGTTTTAAAAGCAGACTAACAAAAACCCAACGTAAAATTTTTGATTTGTCACATTTCTCAAGTATTTAAATGTCACAGCTGCATTATATCATATTTTGTCTTATGACTACAGGGAGATAGAGGAGAAATCGTCTGTATGAGGTTCTCTTTTCTATTACTGGAACAATCTGGAAGTGGAACATAACATTCTATTCAGCACTTTCTCCAGGTTGGGTGGGTGAGTCTTGTTGCCTCAACTGAAGAATGATTCCCACTTGGTTCATTGCTCTTCATTGCCAAGTTCTCAGTCCCTTCCTCCTTTTTTCTTTCCTTTTCTCCTTCTTTCTTAGGGATGATGTGGCCCTTCACTTCTATTTCACTGTATGAGTTGCCTTCATGGCTTTCAATCCTTAAGTTTTCAAAATTCTGACCTTAATCTTCAGGAATTTCTAGTACATGATAAAGTGTGTGGACTTAGAAACTTCAAGAAAGAAAGTATAATCTATTTGGAATTAGGTGTCTTCTTCTAGTCCAATAAGCCGAAAGCAGCCTGTAGTGGGATCTATGGCACGTGGGTTCTGTTTATCTAAAAAAGTTGTCTGGGGGTGACTGTTAGATTTACTGATAGGACATCTGCAGCAATTATAACCCCCCCTGCCTATTCCTTTAGTCCTACTCTGATGGCCTAGTGTTAAGAAGTTGTACTGTCAACTCTAAGGCACAAGGTTTGAATTTATCAGCTAGTCTGTGGGAGAAAAATGGGCAATTTCCTCTCTTGCCTTAAAACACCTGGAAACACACTGAAGGGTCACCTATGAGTTGATTCCAACTTGATGGCATCAACAACAATAACAACAATTTGCCAAATATTTGGATTTGGGTTCTAAATCTATGTAATGGAATCTGATTAGTCTCTTAGGAACTTTCATCTTACACATTTGTGTTCTAGGACTAGATTAAAATGACTTTGGCTATTATCTGTTTCTCTTGTTGTAAGAGAAGGGTCAAATATACTATTTCTCTTTCTATTGTAGTTCTTATGTTAGGGAGCTCTGGTGGCCTAGTGGTAAGAAGCTGCGCTGCAATCCCGCAGACATGTAGTTCGAGCCTACTAGCTGCTCTGCAGAAGAAGTATGGGCAATCTCCTCTTGTGAGATTAACTGCCTCTGAAAACCCATGAGAGGGTCAGCTATGGATTACACAATAGAAAGAATAGTTCTTAAATTAGGGATTAGTCGTATTAAGGGCAAAAAAAAATAGTTATTGACTAAATAAATAACCCAGTTCTGATCACTATCTAAAAAGGAAGAAAAAGGACCTAGCTGACCTGCTTAAGTGATAATGATGAGGTAGACTTGACTTTCAGAAAAGATAATTGAGAGGCTGCTTAGATACGTAGATTGCAAATTGAGTAACTGCATTGCCAGATGGGAAAGGAATGAGCTAGGGTTTCAGTGAATCAAACACTCTCTTAGGAATGGTAAGAGCAGAGAGTTCACACAAATAGGCAATGATATTTTGGAAAAGGAAAAGGAAATATGGATAAATGATGTTGATGGAAATGAATATCTTATTTTACTGTCTCTTTCCTTCATGAATGGAAAATTAAAATAACATGATCCATGGCATATGAGACAAAGACTGAAAAACAGACTCCGTAAAGTCACAATGAAGGGGATGTTTCTCAACATCTTAGGAGTGTCTATTATGAGCAACAGAGGAGGCCCTAGTGTAAAGGAAGATACAATGGTAAACCATACAACCAGTGAGTTGGCTTTGACTCATAGCAACCCTGCAGGATAGAGTATGATGCCCCAGAGGGTCTCCAAGGCTGTAAGTTCTCATCTTTCTCAGGTGAAACAAATACTGGACTCAAACAGCTGAACTTTTGGTTACCAGTCAAATGCCTTAGTGCCACCAGTGCTCCCAAGACAAAGATAGATTAAGGAAGTTGAGGTAAGATTATTAAGGGCCTTAACAGAATAACAGTCACTTAAAAAAAATAGTCAAGCAACATAAACTTCTCCTTTCTCCTTTTAGAGTCAAATAGATCAATATTCTTATTATTACTATTTCTTAAAGAAAGAGCTTTTTACTCACACAAATCCAAGATTCAGATTTTATTATTAAAAGTGGATCAGAGTTTACAAGGTTGTAACAATCTTCTAAAGTACTGTATGGGAACTGTTGAATTGACTGAACATTGAAGGGAACTAACTTTAGTCATTCATTTATTTCACCAGTACTCATTACATACCCAATGCACAGAGCCAGAGGAGCAAAGCCCTATTTGTATAGAAGTCCTTGTTGTCGCTGTTGTGTACCATTAGGCCAGAATCGACTTACAGCTGACTGTCAGTGGGTTTTCTGAGGCTGTCTATAGCATGGGAGGAGATTTCCTGTCTTTCTCCCAAGAAGCGGCTGGTGAATTCAAACTGAGTGCCTCTGAGCACAACTTACCCACTAGGACCACAGGAGCTTCCATAGAAGTGTCAAAGTATCGTAAATAGTTAAGTGTCCATGAATGCATTTTAATACCAAATACAGTAAATCTAGTTGCCTGCTGTGCCCTCCTTGTGTGAGATATTTTCATAAACACTATGCATAATTCACATAGATCAATATTTGAGCACAAGGGCATAATTTACCAACCATGTGATCCTAAACATGTCTAATAAATTCTCAGAGATTTTTTTTAACTCTAAGATGGAAAATTGATACTTCATTCACAGAACTATTGCGTGGATGAAATGAAGTACACGCACGGTGATTAGTAAACTGTGAAGAACTGCGTAAATACGAGATTCTAAATGCGAGCTACTATCATCAAACTGTAGCTCCGACTCCAAGGAGCTGGCCCATTGCCCACTCACCGAGCAACCAGAGAGAGCACTTCTGCACAAGCTTCTGCAGAGCCAGATGTTGATCCAGCCTTGCTTTCAACATCCGCCTTCCAGAAAGGCTAGTTCATTTGTTCTACATTTTTTCCTGGGGGCCAAGTTACCATTTACTAGTGAGAATAAAGACGAACAGGGCGAATTGCCTCTTACTTTCAGAGTTTATGATTTAGTCAAGGAAGAGGATTCTATGTAAAAACATTGCGGTGAGCTCAGGGTGGACACTTTGGACAGTCACTGACTCCACAAGGAGAGAAATGCTCATCAAGACCCGCCCGCACAACACCTCCTATGAAGTCAGAAATACTCTTATGCTTCCACACTTCCTATCAGTTCTAACAACTGTCTCTTTCACAACTCTCATTACTCTAATGTTGAATTTACTAATTCATCACAGTGCTCACTCAGAACTCATAGACAATATTCACAATAACATTATGTCCTGTTGAGTCACCTACGGCTCATAGCGACCATTTGTACAACAGCCCTAAACTCTGCCCTATCCCGTGCCAATCTCACCATCTCCGACACACCTACTCCCATTACCCCAGTCACTGAATCAATCCATCTCATCTAAGGTCTTCCTCTCCTGCGCTGTCCTTCCACCCTCCTTAGCAAGACATCCCTCTCGAAGGACTGGTCCCTCCTTGCAACATGTCCAAAGTATGTCAGACAGAGCTTCAGAATCCTTGTCTCCAAGAACAGCCTGGCTTCACTCTCTCCAGGATGAACCTGTTTGTTCTCCTAGCAGTCCATGGTATATTCAATACTGTTCTTCAGCACCACAGCTCAAAGCCATCAATTCTCTTTCTATCATCCCTAGTCACTGTACAGCTCTCTGATGTATAGCAACTGATTGCCATGCTTCAGGTGTACCTTAGTCTCCAGATCTTGTGATCATGTGACTGTCTTTTGATATTTACTTTTTAGTATATGTATTTAATGAAGTCATACTGTACTGATTTGTAGCCTCTTTTCTCATTTTACAGTGAAGCTCAAGATTTTTCCGTATTACTAAGCATTCATCTACTATATTGTCTGTTTGTTTAGTATCAATAGCAGAACTATATCATGATGGTAGGCATCGGACTTCTTTCCGCCCTCTTCAGCAGCCAGGACAACGATGAGAAGCAGGACGAGCTTGCGGTTACAGAGTGCTAGAAAGCGCAAAGCTTCCGCCAGCATCAGCTAGTTGACCTCCTCTTTTGCAGGTAGGAAAGTGCAAACATTGATTAATAGATTGGCAGGTCAGGTGGTGTAAATGCTGCAGAAGCAGAATCCAAACCAAGTGTGTGGACTCCAAGCCCAGCATTCGCTCACTAGCTTCTAGTTTGAGAGTCAGCCCATCATCTGTGACACAGAAGGGCTATAAAGGAAGAGTCTGCTTCAGCCTAAGTGTGAGGGGAGAGATGGCGACAGAGATCTCTTGTGGTTCTTTTTGAGCTTTCAGGTTTACTTAAAACCCTGAGACCCCAGAGCCATATAGTGGCATGAAGTTGAGGCGTGTGGTATGTGGAGGGGACAGATTTGAGAAAGCAACTCAGGAGCGCAGCTTTGCAAAACCCACAGGTTTACAACAGCTCAACTCTAGCCAACATTCTCAGGGGGTACAAAAAGCCCCTAGAGGAGTTTATGACCACTCAATTCTGGTTTTAGATCATATCTGAGGGGCTCCTGGCTCTAAGCATTAGGCCTCATGAAACCTCATATCATTTAGTAAAACCATCTCTGACAATTAGTAACATCGAAATGATATGAGGTTTCATGAAACCTCATATCATTTCGATGTTACTAATTGTCAGAGATGGTTTTTTTAATTTTTGACTTTGACAAAACAGAATGTTCTTGAAATCATTGAACTACTCTGCAAGGCCCCCGGCTGTGGTGAAATGAGGCTGTGCCTAGAAAGTTCTCAAGCCAACCTCTAATGTTTGTGTAGAGAGGAGGAATCTGGACATCATCCCTCCAACTCCTCACATGGCCCGACGAAAATGCAAAACAGGCTCTATCGCATCATGTCTAAAACTTTGCCGTGACCTCAGAACAAACCCCACATTCATCCGCTTGGTGCTCAAGGCTCTCCATGCGTGGAACCACCTCTCATCTCTCTCTCTGTCTCTACGATGACTCTGAACTTCTTGCAGGTCTCTCTGGGCACCGCGATTCCGTTTGTCCATCTGGTTCCCACTTCCTGCCGCACTTTTTCCTCTATCAATAGCTCTGGTTAAATAAACGGCTCTAGATTTCGTGTCCATCCTCCTATAAATACTATCATCTGTCATTCTTTCAGAAGTGTCCATGGGGATTTTCAGCCATATGATTGAGCTTTGTTGTAAACCATACCTTCCTAGCCAGGATCAACATTGCTTCACTCGTTGGCACCTTCCAAATCACTGGGCACTTGCTAAACACACAGCACTGGTGAAAGACGGCACATCCATTTACCAGGCTGAAAAATCTAGAAAGGTTCTGTTCCTGCTCTTCCCAGCTGCAAGTTATCTGGATGGTTTTCTCTAGCGCTGCACTTAGGACATGTACTTAAATATTGGCAGAGATAAACTGGCGGGTAAGAAATTGCACATTCATCAAAAGGAGGCGGCCTGATGGAAGTGCATAAACATGGTACTCATCTCAAAATTAAATTACCATATGTACATGGCTTGACTTGTCATTTATGTACTTGTATATTTATATACCCATCATCCTTAATCACCTACAAGAATGAATGAGTGCCTTTAAGAACAAATGTTTGCAACATAAGCTAATGGTTAATTGAAAATTTCTTCTTCGACGAGAAAGCTGAAAGGCTTACCAGAGAAGACAAAAGCTTTTCAAAAATCATGACAAGACTCACCAATATCCTACAGTTTGATTTTAGCTTAATTCAATGGAAATTTCTGGTGCAATGCCTCAGAAGCAATCTTTTAAAAAATATGCATGCCCAATAAAAGAAGCTTGGCTTGTGAGAAAGAGTCCTGAATTTAGCATCTGGAACTTGTGATCTACAACCTGTGTGACCTTTGCCACAGGGCTGAGTATATGCCTGTGAACCCAAGGATGATGGTTCAAACCCACTAAATGCTTTGCAGGAAAAAGATGTGACAAATCGCCTTTGTAAAGATATACAGCCTTGGAAACACAATGGGGAGAGTGTCCGCAGCAACTCAATTCTATTTTCTCCTATTAGGTCACTGCCATTTGGAACCAACAGTGGGTTTGTTGTTTTCATTAAGAAAGAGACAGTGAGTGGTGTAAAAGTGAACTCAATTAGCTGTTACCAGAAGGGCTGGTACTTGAAGTCTACCCAGAGACTCCTCAGAGACAGGTCTGGTGATCTCTGTCAGAAAAATCAGGTACTGAGTACTAGGAGGAGCATAGTTCTACTCCGCCCCTGTAGCTCGTATGACTTAGAAGAAAATTGGACTGTAGCTTTTGTGTTTGGTTTTTTAAAAGGATAAAAATTTCATGTCACTTCTCCCTTTTCCTATGGCCTCAAGTTTACTCTGGGGATAATGCGGTAACTTTGCTATTGGTCTGAAAACATGTTGTACTTGGATATACTTTGAGGTCCTAGATCATTGATCTGCACAACTTAGCATTTACTTATCGTTGTAGATAGGTGCTTCAGCTTTGTTTGATTCATAATCACCTCATGAACAACAGAAAGAAACCTTGCCCGAGCCTGCTGTGTTCACAATCTCCAATCTCACACTGTGAGGGTTATCACTGTCAGCCCATCTCACTGACGACCATCCATGCCTTTGACGACACTCTACTTCTTTAAGCACGAATTTCTGTTATAGATCTTTCTTCCTGATGACACGCTCAAAGTGTGAGATGAAATCTCTTTACTCTTAGTTCTAAGTAACATTCTGGATTTATTTATTTATTTTAGATTTTATTATTTTGTGTGTGTGTGTGTGTGTGTGTGTGTGTGTGTGTGTGTGTCTGTGTGTGTGTATTGTCAAATCAGATCTGACTGGTAAAGGGGGAGATTGTCCCTCCTTCTCCAGCAGAGCATCTGGTGGATTCGAACCACATACCTCTGGAATTGCAGTGCAGCTTT
>NW_006399753.1:13122791-13127064 GCF_000299155.1 Elephantulus edwardii | reverse complement strand
CATCCACAATGAACACAAATGTGTTGTTATCTTCTATCTTCTTCCTGGCTGACTCAGTGGTCAGGGGAATCTTGATGATGGCGTGGTGGTCAATCTTGTTTCTCCTGGGGGCGCTCTTCCGGGGGTATTTGGGCTGCCTCAGGAGTCTCAGTGTCTCAGGCCACCAGAAGGTGGGTGACGTGAGGATCTTTCTTTTGTGGTTGTGGATGCCCATCAGGATTGTCTTCTTGACCTTTATTGCCTTTGCTTTAGCTTCAGTTTTGGGAGGAACAGAGGCTTCATTCTTCACTTTCAGGGCCATTTTCGTAGCCATCAACAACTTTTGCTATACAGCTAAATCAACATTGATTACAGAAAATGAAGAAGACTTGAAGCATTTCTTGATGGAGGTCAAAATCTGCAAACTGTGATTATGTTTTTGATGTTGTTTTATTTCTGTGCATTATGTATTTCTCTCCCTTAACACTCATGGATATATTAGCGCAGTTATAAACTTTTTTGTACTATTTTAATTTTAGCTCAATTGAAAGAAAATGAGGAATGATAAATTATGAATAATTAACATCCATATTTAGAAGTCTTAAGATGTGCTGCCATGTGAGTGCTTTATATGCAGAGCATATTGCTCCTTAGAACAACTGCAAGAAGTAGGTGCTGGAGAAACGAAGGCCCAAGTAGTGCAAGAGTTTGGCGTAAGTGTTTATTCATATGGTAAATCACATACTCAGAAATTAAACAGAGGACCTTTCTACATTTTAGCCTTTTCTACTTCTCCTCTGGAAGCTCTGGTAGCCTAATGAGTAAAGATTCATGCTGCCAACCCAAAGGCAGGTAGTTCAAATCTACCAGTTGTCCTGAAGGAAAAAGATGTGAAATCTGCCCATGTGTGATTTACATCCTCTGAAAATTCCCTAGAGGCTCAGTTGTGGGTCTGACAAGGGCAATAAATTAGTCACTAAGTGTACTTCTCCACCATGGACAATCTAGAGAGCAGAGAAGCAGTAGGAGGAATATAAAAACCACCCAAAAGTCCAGTCTTTTTTTGGGTTTGTTTTTATAAAATTTGGTTTTATTGTGAAATATGTCTACCCACATACAGAAAGGACACATAGCATAACTGTACTGTACAGCTGAAAGATTCATAAAGAAATACTATAGTTCTCATTTTAGTGTATTTTATTTTTTTAAAATGAAAAGAAATCAACAGCATTGATGTGAAATCAGAAACGATTTCGTCTTCAAAGAGAAGATGAAAGGAAAGCTGAGGGCATGCATCATTTGAAAAGAGCTTATGACCAAGAGAAGCCAAGTCAGTCTGAGATATTGTATTTTTTTAGCCAACTAAAGAGGAAATTATTAGTCAAAATTAGTCATGAGAAGGAAGTCTGAAAATCCAGACCTTTCAAGAGCCTGCATAACTCCTGGGACAGCTGGACCTCAGTGCACAACTGGAAGATGGCTGAATAGACTGGAAATAATGAAGGAAAAAACCCTACACAAACCAAACCCAACTCTACCATTGGAAGTGAGTAGTATTGTACTAGTCACTTAATAAATTTGAACTTAATTTCTCCCATGTTTAAAATGAGAACAAGTTCACTGGGGGAGAAAAGTACAACAATGAATGAATGGAAATCCAAAATCTCTGTAAATGTTCATTGAAATGAATAAAAACAAGCATATAATAATAATAAAAGAATCTATTCTAGATTCTACACAAGAGAAACCAAGGTCTACTGAACACAATATGACCGTGAAGTTGGACTGACCATCCCTGGAGACTCAGGTGCCTCTGGGTGTGATGACTCCTAACATATTACCATGTGTGTTATTTGTATGTAGGGTGTATGAATCTTTATCACAGCATTGCTATCCTGTAAAAAAAAATGAGAACAAGTTCACAGACTTGTGATACTGAAAGTTAATGACAGTGTGTACATTGGTCGTATGCAGAGCACTTGGCACACAGCAAGCCCTCAGTATATCAATTACGATTGAATAATAATACTGGTTTCACAGTCTATCTGAAAGTTGACCATGAGTAAGGATGACGGAGGAATCACTGTCTTTGAATTGGGGAGTTGGTGAAGAATATCTCATGGGCTTCCCAAAGAACAGAGAAGTTGGTCTTGAGTGGAAGTACAACCAGAGCGCTTCTTAGAAGCGAGGGTGTTGTAACTTCATCTCACATACAGTGAACATGATATCAGGAGGGGCTAGTCCTTGGGAAAAGACTCACGTTGGGAAAGGGGAGGCTCAGGAAAAGAGAGGAAGACTCTCCACAAGATGGTTTTGCACAGTCACTGTAGCAATGGGCTTGAGTATATCAGAGATGATAAGGATGGCACAGGGCAGGGCAAGGTGGAGATATCTTATTCATAGGCTTGCTAGACATCCAAATTGACTCAATGGAACCTAGCCTAGCAACAATAACAAGACCATCAAATAGTGGATTATCACTGTTTTAAATAAGTAAGCACATGTGGTTTTGTAAAAGGATCAAGACAACATGGGGACACCGTCTAACCTTTACTGATTTCATAAAGGTGAGGTGTGAGGTGTTCCCATCAGCAACATTCACAGTAAAAGGCTGATCGCTACAAGATCAGGTTGGTCTCCCATACACCTGGACCCACTTACACCAATTCAAACACCAATTTTATTGGTAACTGAGACTGAAATTTGTTGCAGTGACCACACAGACCTTGCAGAACCATCCTCACAATTGCAGAGTTTATCAGGAAAGTCAACAGGCCGTCATTCAGGGTAGCAACAAGCAACAGTATGCTATCAATAAACATACAATCCCTCCGTCCAGATGACATTAACAGGCTACACAGGTTGGCAAAAATATACAACAACCATATAATCCTTCAGTCCTCCAGCAAGCATGGGTGAAGGCCTCTGGCTATGGTTCTGAGAAACAGCAGTCCCAAGTCATATATACCCAAATGAACTGGCAACAGTCCCAAATCAGACCACCGTCACTGTACTTCTCAGTCCAGATGACTACTTCTCATTCTCCAGCAAGCCTGAGCTAAGTCAACAAGTCACACTGCCACTCTCATGTTGGTTCTGCAAAGCTCCTGTGTAACTCTAAGGCTCATGCAGCTGTTAATGATGTAGACAGGCACAGCAGACAGAGCTGAGACAGCCAGATCAGGGTAATGTGCTTGCTAAACAAGAAAGCCATTTGCAGCCACAGAAAGCCATAGTAGCAGATCTACTCACTACTCTGCAAGTTCTCGTTACACCTTAGGCTCAGTACTAAACATCTTTGTTGTTAACATTTGTTTATTGAATTTAAACGCCCAGCACCAGCTCTTTTAACCATAACCTCTTTAGTGAGCTTAATGGGAGGAGGGGGAAGCTGTCAATTCATCTCAGAGTTGCTTGGATGCAGTCTTTTTCATAGATGGAATTGTATCCTCCCAAATATCAACTAGGTCATAATTCTTAGTACTGTGTAGTTATGATACATTATAAATACTAACCTCTAAAATATTAACGAGGCAGGATATAAGCATCAGGATTAATTTGTATCTTGTATTATCTCATTTGAGAAATAAAAAAGATTAAGTAAGATAGCAGAGATCACAAAAATCCTCTATCCTTGAGAAGAAGTGCCAGGAGAGGAAGCACTCTTTGGCTCTAGAATCCTCATGCTAAGCCCTCGTTTCAGAGGAAGATTGGAACCAGGACATGTGGAGCTCTCTGAGGATCTGGGTTCACAGATGTTGCGAGGAGACAAAGACCTTTCCCAAGCTGGCAGGGAGAATATCTAGCTTCTCCAGAGTTGGCATCCTGAATTCAGACTTACCTCCTAAATTGTGAGAATAAATTTCGGTTTGTCAAAGCTATACACTCTTGTAGTATTTATGTTACAGTATCATCTACTAGATAACAAAAATGTTGTTATATAGTAAGGACTTGGAACCAATTCCTAGCTTCTCATAGGCAGTAATTCACATGAGAGAAGACTGGCCCTTTCTCCCACGGATCAGCGGGTGGTTTTGAACCACATATGTTTGGGATAGCAGTGCAGCTCCTTATCACGCCGAAAGGCCTCATGTATTCTATATTTCTCAAATTCTTTCATGGTTTGGTTTTTTTTTAAATGAGCTAATTGCATTTACTTTTATTTAATTTTTAAAAAATTTTATACTGGTTTACTTATAAAGTTCATAAAGTTTGTGCACATAGTTTTGCACACCAAATTGTTTGTTTTTTTTATTAAATTTTATTAATTTTAATGAACATTTACAAAGATTTG
>NW_006399753.1:13121704-13122688 GCF_000299155.1 Elephantulus edwardii | reverse complement strand
TATCTCTATTTGCAATTTTTTGAGAAAGCGCCACACCGCCTTCCACAATGGTTGCCCCATCTTACATTCCCACCAACAGTGAATAAGAGTTCCAGTTTCTCCACATCCTCTCCAGCATTTGTCGCTTGCTGTTCTATTTTGCTATTCTTACTGGGGTGAGATGATATCATAGTTGTTGTAATGCCCTCCATTTTGTATAATATTTCATGAGTTCTTTGGTTTTTTTCAGTGTTGCATGACATCCCATTGTGTGAATATACCACAGCTTCTCTAGCCATTCGTTTGTTGATGGGCACTTGGGTTTTTCCCAACTCTTTGCTATCATGAACAAAGCAGCAATAAACAGGGGTGAGCATAACATTCTGGGTTCTTCTTTCAAGACAGATTTGTTTGTTCTTTTAGACATCTGTTGTATGTTTAATATTCTTTGCTAACACCCTAATTTAAAGGCATCAATTCATCTTTATCTTCCTATGTATTGTTCAACTTTCATATGCATATGAAACAAAGGAAAATACCATTTCTGGCTTATATCAAGAAGAATATGACCTCAATATTCATCAGCAAAATTTTTTTGTGAGAAAAATTTGCATTTTAGACTCAGTTTAGATGATCCCAATCTTGTTTGCAACATCCAAAGCATCATACCCAGGAACAAGTCAAACATGGGCCTTCTTCTCTCCATCAGGTCTAATCAATGTGTTGACCTTAGCCACATCAATATCATAGAGCTTCTCTATTGTTGTCATTGTTGTTGTTATGTGCCATTGAGTTGCTTGTGACTCATAGTGATCCTATGTACAAGAGCCCTAAATGCCGTTTCCTCCTGTGCCAACCTCGCTGTCTCTAACACACTCATTCCCACCACCCCACTCACAGAATCGACCCATCTTATCAAGGGTCTTCCTCTCCTGCGTCACTCTCCCAAACACGATGTCCCTCTCCAAGGACCAGTCCCTCCTTGCAACATGCCCAAAGTATGTC
>NW_006399753.1:13093746-13117005 GCF_000299155.1 Elephantulus edwardii | reverse complement strand
GTGTTGCAACCTAGAAGACACAAATTTGACTAACAAGCTATAAGTACATGTGTCAAAAATTGAAAAGCAGTAATATTCCACATAGAGGCTCTAATAGTGGCACTGATCAAGTTACAGAGGGAAGGTAGTTCTTACAATAAAAGGCCTATTGACTAGCACTTAGTCTATTATAGTATAAAGGTTAGGGATCACAAGATGTAGAGGTTCAACTATGTCATTTATTGTTCTTAAGTCCTGCAGCAAATTCCATCTACCACTGGGTTGTTTTACAACTCGGAAGTCCGCATGCAAGGCAGAGGTGAAGTAAGGAACTGCTTCTGAGGTTTTCTGTCAATTCCAACAACTAAGAAATAGTGAGAAGAGCTAGGACTTCAGAAGGCTTTTAGGACCAGATAGTAGGTTCTTGTGCACACCGGATCTTGTGTTATGTATTGGTACTTTGCAGGTATTTTGATTTCTTTAGAAAGAATGTGGGTGAAGAGAAACGTGGATCCAACTTGAACCCCATCATGCCCCCAATTCTCTCTTTTTTTGCTGGATAAAGTGTATTTCTTCAAAGTTGATCAGAATGTAATAAATACCTTGAGGTATTGTTGCCCTTATCCCTGCGCATGTGACCTTGTTTGGAAACAGAGATCTTTTTTTTATGTTAATGAGTTCATACTGGAGTAAAGTGGTTCCTACATCTAATGTCTCCTGAGTGGTTATTAAAAATAGACTTTTTAAAGGTAAACTTAGAGTGAAAGCAGACTTGAAGTGAATAACCTGGGGCTCTGAGCAAGGAAACCCTCCCTCAGAAAGAATGAATGACCTCTTTGAAATTCCAACTTCCAAAACTGTAAAACAATAAATACCAGTTCTTTGGACTTACTCACTTGACATGTTGTCTATTAAGACAGCATTAGGTAACTAAGACATCTAACACATTAATTTCCTTAAAATCTACAGATAGAATATTTTTCCAATTTGAGAAAAAAAAATGGTGAAGTCACAGCTCTGAACATTCTTTCCTATGTTGGGTGTTCTTGAGGAATGTGAGTGACCCTGATTGCTGACCAGCTTTGAAAGTGTTTTCTATTGTCACCACTAATGGATTTCTCTTTCTCTCATTTGTTTCACTGTGCTGTCCTGAAGGCTTTTCCTGATGCCGCTGTTTTGATTTGTATTCACGCCTGGTCTGTTCGGGCTGGTTTACGTTGACTTACTTCATCTGGGAGGTTACTGCTTTGGCCCTAGTTGTTTCCCTAACCCCGTACTCTCCCTTCCCAGCCCAGCAGATTGCTTCATCCTCTTATTTTTCAGTCTTATATAAATGACTTCACAGTGAGTTTTCTATTGTTCCTTTGCAGATCACGTTTCCTCTCCCTTTTGTGTTTTAGAATGCTTACATAGTTGAAATGCCTCTTTTTCTTCTTCCTCTTCCTTTTTGTCTTTCTTCATACTTAGCTTGAATAGCTCCGTCTGACTCTTTCCTTTATTCTGGCCCAGGTGGGGAAATATTTTGTTATTTCCCTTTTCTTTGCTCAGATGGTCTTTGCTTTTAGTTCATTTGGCTGAGTGAGGTGTTTGTTTCTGGACTCTTTGGTTGGTAGACTGAGAGGTAGCAGAGCATGCGATAAGTGAGAGTTCTAATTGACCCGAGTTTTCTTTCCTTCTGAAATTGTACCATGAGTTCTGTGTGGGAGTCTGTCACTCAGTCATTCAGATGTGTTTTGGGAATGACCAGTAGGAATGGCTGATCCCGTGTGATACTATTGTTTCTGCTGAAGTCTTCTGTGCCACACCAGCGTATTTTCAGTCCGATTGAAATAGTTCAAAACCCCTCAAAGGGCTCTAGGCTTTATGCAGCGTGAACAAGTCAAAGTCCCTCCTGCTTCCAGGGCTCTCTGAATTGTGGCCCCTTCCTGACTTTTGTGCTCTCATTCCCCTGAGTCCATAGCACACCTTCACTGTCTTCACTGTTGAGCCTCAGACCCACCTGTGCAAGACCCACTGTTCCTGAGGACATTGTTACTCATGGTTCTCCCTACCTGGATCACTCTTCCCCCAGGTTTTCACAGGGATAGCTCCTCACCTCCTTCAGGTCTAAGCCTACCCACCAACAGCAAACCCACTGCCCTCAGGTAAATTTTGAGTCTTCACAACCTTCCATGGAGTGTCTCATGCTGTTCATTTCTATAGAAAGAGGTTGTCCATCTTTCTCTCTGGGAGGGGCTGATGGAATCAAACGTCAAACTGACAATCATAGCATCCAGCATCAACTTACAGCTGACCCTCTGGCAGGTTTTTAGAGGCAGGAGATTGTCCAACTTTCTTTTGTGGAATAGCTGGTGGATTTGAACTATGTGCCTTTGGGTTGGCAGCGTAACTCTTTACAAGTAAGTCACCAGAACTCCTTAATCAGAACTAGATGCCAAGATTTCAATGAAGCCTCTGCTAGTTTTATAAATTGTGGTAAACATATATCTATAGAAACAAAATATTTGTTGTTTTAATAATTATTAATTTTCTTTTTAAGTTGTAGTTAATATGTATTTGACAAAATCATTGACATTTAAAGTCTTCACATATACAGTTCAGTGATGTTGATTACAATCACCATTTTCTTCTGAACCATTCTGAAGTGTACAATTAATGACATTAATTACATTCATCATATTATACAATCATCATCACACCTCTTTCCAAACCTTTTATGACTCTCTACAGAAGCTCAACATCCCTTAGGTAACTACTCTCCGTTTTCCCCTATGTACTTTAGATACATAACCAGGAAGGATTAGTCCTTGAAAAACGGCTTCAGCTTCTTAAAGAGGCGGGCCATTGAAAGAGAGGAAGAGCCTCAGCAACATGGATTGGCCACAAGGGCCTTCAGCCCGGCAAGATTGACAGGATCAGGCAGCTGGAGGTTCTGTTGTAGGGATGGTCACTGTGAGTCAGGGCTGACTCCTGGCATCTAACTGTTGTTAGTTGTAGAGGACAGTTGTAGTTAGCTGTAGGTTTGATTCCAAGCTCATATGTGCAGACAGAACCAATCATAGACTTTTTTACGGCTGTGACCTTTCCTCTAGTGATTGAGTGCTGAACCATCTGTGCCTTCCAGAGAGCTTGCTGAGCCTTTGATAAACACTTTTGTCTCTCAGTCAGTATTTGCCTTTAATACGTGGTTTTTTCTAATTAGGGCCATTTAGTATCTGCCCTTTCGTGATTGACTTCTTTCAGTCAGCGTGCTCTTCCCAGGGTCCCTGTATGTTGTCGCAGCCTGAGTCATAGCTTCCTTTTATGACTGAATAGCGTTCCACTGTGTGGATAGACCACATTTTGTTTCTCATTCATCTATTTATAGACACTTGTGTTGTTTCCCTAACTATGCCATTTTATACAACAACTCATGTATCACATTATGTTCTCTTTTCTCTAGTACTTTTCTTCATTATAGTTAACATCATCAGGAATACTTTGTTTTGCTGCTTGCTTTAGGTATTTTTTTCCCTCTTTTATTTCTTCCTTGAACCACTATTAACATGTAGGACAGCTACTTTTGTCCTCTTTGTGCCCTGCTATAAACTTGGCTTAGAAATGATGCTTAGCACTCAGTCACTACCACTGTTGTCATCTGGTGAATTCACGGTAGGCCTCCTGTAAGTCTTCAGAGGAGGAGACTGCCCATCTTTCTCCTGTGGAGTAGCTTAAGCATTTGAGCTAGTGGCCTAGTGGCAAGAAGCTGTGTTGCAGTCACGAAGGCATGAGGTTCGAGTCTACCAGTTGCTCTGCGGGAGAAAATTGGGCAATCTCCTCCTGTGTGATTAATTGCCTCAGAAAACCACTGTAGGGTCAGCTATGGGTCGGTTCTGACTAGATGATACATAACAACCACCACCTTTGGATTAACAGCCCAACATGTAGCACATACTTGATAGGCATTCTATTGAATGGATGAAAAGTATGAATGAATAGTAAGTAGGAACTTCTTACCTCAAATGCTTGTCCTTGACCTCAAGGTCACACATTTGGGCATGTTTATGTTTCTTCATCTACTCTTTTTCCACTTGAAGAATGTATTTGAGATTATAGTTGTAGTAGACCAGAATTTTCTGTTCTTTCTTTCAAATGCTGCTCTGCAAAATTGGTTATATAGTGTGTGGCTTCCAGTGTGTCCCTAGGAAGGACACCAGGATGTGGCCCACTCAGTGTGACCACCTCTTTGACATCATGCTGTTGCATGGATGTTGAACAGCTCTATGTCTGTAAGCCAGTCACTTTGTGTCTCAATCGTTCTTTGGCTGGAGATGCAGGTTGACATCTTCATCTGCGTAGGGGAACAGATGAGTGGACCAGAGGACACGACGAACTAGTCTTTCTAGAACCTGGGATTGCGCTGCACACCACGACTGTGCTTGGCTGGGTGGTCCTCTTCTCTTTGTGGGGAGGGTAATAGTGGTTAGCTCTTGCCTAAGAAGAGGTTTCTGACTTTGTTTCCTATTATCTGTTTCATGTATTGCAACGTAGGACTGTTTTCCTGGACAGCATGAGGGTGGAATGGTAAGATCAAACACCTCGCAGCAGTATTGCTCCCCATGTAATAGGTAGAATTAACAGCTAACAGGGAGTCCTGAGGGCCTAGTGAAAGAAGCTGCACTGCAATCCCAAAGGCAGGCAATTTGAATCCACCACCTGCTTCACTGGAGAAGGATGGACATTCTCCTCTCATGGGACTTACTGCCTCTGAAAATCTACTGGACGGTCAGTTGTGGGTCTGTTCCATACAACAATGGCTAACAGATGTTGAGAGTTTACCACATTAAATTTATGAACTCATTTAATCTCCACAACTCTCCCACTCTCTATAATAAGTGCTCTTACTGTACGCCTTTTTATAGATAAAGAATAAGGCCCAGCAAGGCTAAGTTGTCCAAATTCCTATGTATACTTCGCGGTAGAGCTGGAATTTAAACTTCAAAAGAATGTAGTGTGCTCAGCCTTAGTCATCATGCTGTTCTGCACATCAAAAGTGCTCTGACTTGCATTTTTCCCTTTTTTAAAATTTGTGATTAGAGTGGATTTAATGATATTCATAGATCTTAGATGAGACTGAAAGCTAAGAGTTGGGTGAAAGGAGGCTCTTTGGAGGGGTTGGCGTGGATGTTGGCTAAAACTTGCAGTTGAAGAATGTGTATGGTCATGTTATCCCTCCGGAGTCCAGTTATGGGGCTCTAGTTCCACCACGCTGCCATGATGAACCCCTGGACCTCCAAGTGAGGGAAGGTGCGCTGTCTTCCCTCTGTGTGCCTTCTGAAGATTGCATGGTGGCCTGTGAGTCACGGGACTTCACAGACCTGCCCTGTGCCCTCAGCCCAGGAGCAACGGCTACTGTGACAGTCTGCAGGAGTTGGCAATGCTGATTGAAAGCTGAACTTGTAGTTTGAAAAATTCTATGAAGATGATTTATTATTAAGATTACTTTGTCACCTTATTTTTTTTTTCTTTCTTCATCTGTTAACAAGTTTTCAACCAGACTGGGTAGAAAAGAGAAGAATAGGCCATCATGGGCTTTGAGGACTCTTTTGGATAGTTTCCTTTTGACTCTTTGAGATGAAAGGTGTCTGGAGATTGAAAAAATTATGAGCAAACTGCTCACTGACCTCTGGTCTCTAGTACCAGCTAGTGGGAGGTTCCCAAAACTGGGCTACACAACCTATCTTGTAAAAATTTGATGAGCTATGTGAAGATGGAGAGAGAGAGATTGGAATGATGTAACTACAAGCCAAGACATGACAAAGATTGCTGTATGTTACCATAAGTTAAAGGAGTTCTGGTGGCTTAGTGGTAAGGAGTTGTACTGCCACACCAAAGGCAAGTGGTTCAAACTCACTAGCTGCACCACGAGAGAAAGATGGACACTCTCCTTCCTCGAGGTTAACTGCCTCTGAACACCCACTGGAGGGTCAGCTGTGGTTTTGTTCCGATTTGCTGGTACAATAACCATAAGCTACAAAGATACAAAGAGCTCTTCCTTTGATGTTCTGGAGGAGCATGGTCCCAGTAACACTTTGATTTCAGACTTCTAGTCTCTAGAATTGTTAGAATAAGTTTCTTTGAGAATCAATCTCAGTCACATATATATGCACATCCCCACTTCTCCCACACTCGGTCTTAGAAAGCTAAGGCTGAAAATTTAATCTAATGACAAAATGTACAATGGTTAACAATAGTTTTAGGGTAGAAGGTGCTAGATTGAAAAACAACAGCAACAACAATAACAACCACCCTATCTTGGATTCAATGATAACACATTTTTACCTTCTTTCATGACAAAAATTCTTGTAGAAAGGTAGGCAGGGCCTACTGCACCTGCAAGCCTTCTTTTCTTATCCAGCCAGACTCATCCCAAGGCCCTGCATCGCCTGTACGTAGAATGGATTAACTTCATCTCCTTTCCCAGACATTGATCTTTTTAAGTAATATTTTTCTTCCTAGGTTCCCTCTTTTTCCATTTTCTCAATCCAGGCAGGGTGACAGCTGGGCAGACTCTGAAAATAGCTGGGCAGAAAATAAGGAGAGGTTTAATGGCTTCTGAGGGGCAAATTTGCCCGCGAAAACACTGTCAATATCTTCAGAGACAAAAAGCCACATGCCAGCTAGCTCTGTCTTCCAGGGATGGAGAAGTCTCTACCTTGGACCTCCTCTGAGTACCAGTAGCCGAGTTAAGGGAAGAGAAGGAGGAGACCCTCAATTCATGCTCATCTGGGGTCAGAGTCTGTTTGAAGGAAGCTCTGCACTGGGTCTGTTAACCAGTGTCTGTGTGGATGACAGAAGATTTAACCCCCGTCGTAGGAAACAGAACATACTGCTCTTCACATAAGTTAACAAACATCGGCAAACTGACCTTGTCCTGTCCAAGAATGAGCAACAGGACCAAGCACATCACTGAAATCCACAACGTGAAACAGCTGATGAAAAGTGGTGCCAAAAGGAAAAATGAAAACGTAACCACAGTAACAAGACAGAGCAAGCCTTGAAAATGAGTTAAGAATCTAGACAATCCTCTCAGAAAAATGATGTGACACCGCAGAGACTGGATGGAGCTGTTTTCTCTGCAACAACAATGTTTCTCTGAAACATTCAGACAGTGGATGCCTGTCTGAAGGTGCCACCCAGAGGGAAAGGGGACAGAGAATCTAGCGGGGGAGAAAGCACTGGGATGTAGCACTCAGTGACTGTAGGCTTTGCGTGAAGGTGTGTGTCAATGGTGTGGCGAATACAGTGGAGAAACCTATCCAAAATTTAGAAAAAAAGAGAAGAGTTTAAAGGATTATGGTGGCAGGAATGGAACTTTCTTGACTCAGCTTCCTCATGTAGAAAGTAGGGGTGATGAACTTATCCCAAAGGCTCCTGAGATGAGTCAAAGGACAAAGCATCTAACAAAGCAAAAACAACAGTGCGTGATTAATTGACACTGCACCTTTACTTTCCCAGCACTGCACGGTTTCTATAAACCTAAACTTTGAAAGATGATGGGGCAGCTACCAACGACCCAACCATCTGGAGCATCTCTAATATGTCTCTGCAGGGAAGGGGGAGATGAAGAGGGAGATGGATAGCGTCAAGGTGGCAATGCTGGGATCTCACTTTCGTGCACTTCCCTGACAAACGTTGGAGTTGGTGGGCTTTCCTACCTTTGTGTAATTCTTTGGCTCAACAATTCTTAGCTACTTATAAAACACATCTAAGGAAGAACCTTTCCACTTCTATTCCCAATGAGAAGTGTCATTATTATTTGTGTATTTTAATAATTATAGCTAGCAACTTGTTCTTCAAGAAAGCAAGCATACTCTCCATTCCAAAGACAGAATGGAGGGTAAATAAAGTTATTTCTGGCTCTTTGTTGGGTTGCTCAAGGGGAACACTTCTTGGGAAGGCTATACTTCTCCAGCTTGGGCTCATGCAATCTAGAAAGGGAAACTGCTTTGATGAATCATTGACCAAGGCTAGGGCTTGGCCAACCTTGGTCTTTCAAAACTGTCTCTGGCATCACATTTTCTAGGAAGTCCTCCTGGCTCTCCCAATATGCTTGGCTACTTAAAATCAATTAGAAATTCTTTCTCCTGCCTTCTATTTCTCCCTTGCCCGGTGTGAGTCATAATGGCATGACATTCCCAAGACCTTTGCCAACAAGGCTCTGAGATCCTGCCCAGGAGAAACATTTGGATGATGTTTCTTTTGGGGAGAAAAAGTCATTGTTCTTAACAACTGTAGGTAGGGAGTTGAAGCTACCAGATGTGGAATATTGTCTGTGGCTTCCTTCTACTTGTCCTGAGAATGACCCACTATACTGTAGCAATGATCATCAAGGGTAGCAACTTCCTGAATTTCAGCACTTCCCAATTTTTTTACCATTAGGACTGCAACCCTTTCCATAGTTATTTGAGCCTTTAATTCCCCTGTATTAGATACCTTTCGTCTCCAAAGACCCAGAAAACGCCTGTCTTCACATCCAGGCTTTGAAACACTCAGAGGGAGTTAAGGTCTCTGTTCCTGGCAATCTTTTAGGGCCTTATTCCTGTTATTACTCAAATCAATAGCCTAGAGCATGAGTTCATAAAATGAGGAGTAAAGTGGAGTGGTTTGCTGTCCTGTTTTCTTGAGCTGTGAAATACAATGAAAGAAGTTGCCCTTCCTACCTCTGCAGGTGGAACCTGAGGCACTAGTGAAACAATGGTTGCTAAGAGAAGACAAAACCTCTTTATGCAAACGGTGTGAGAACAATTCAGGAGCTCTTCAGCTGACTCGAACCAGGCTGTTCTCAGCGGTGCTTACAGATAACCAAGGGTACAGAAACCAATAGTAGGAAACTCAGAGGCTGATGAGTCATTTCAAGAGAGCAGGTTAACCACACAGATATGTGGTGGATCTTAGTTTAAAGTAAGTGGCCTTCCCCCCCCCCCTCTCTAAACAGGATCTATCAAATTTATCTACTTGTAAAAGACCCATAGAGTTTCCCTACTGCCTGCCACTTGACAACCACATTCTGGTTTTGCAGTGCTTGATATCAGTCATGAGTCAAAGAAGGGTAGAGAGAACTTTGTAAGAGGTAATCCCCGCACTGCTGGAACCATGCAGCACAGGGTCCTTCTTTTAGCGGCCTTTGCAGCTTCATCTCAGGGACCGGAAGAGGAAAAGGACATGTATCAATCATCTTTTCATAAAACACCATATTGTTGGTAGGCTTCATTGAGTTGGCTCCAACACTTAGTGATCCGATGTAGAAAAAAAAAATTCTGGCCAACCTCATGACCTGCTCACAATCATTATTCTCTTCGAACACACGGTTGTAGCCAGTCCATTTCATTGAGAATCCTACTATTTTTTACTGATTTCCCATGTTTCTAAGTATGATGTCCTTCTCCAGGCACTCGTCCCTGGCGTTAACTTTCTCAAAGTATGTGAGATGACATCTTGGCATCCTTGCTTCTGACAAGCAAGCCATACACACCCTAAGCCAACACATTTTTTCAGGAAAAAATGGAGTTAAATTTTTTTTACCCTGTGAGCCATATGTTCTCTTCTCCAATTACTGCACCACTCCAATTACGACACTACTCCAATTACTACACTCCGCCAAGAGAAAGCAGCCCCAGCAATATGGAAACAAACAAACATGGCTCCTTCCAATAAAGCTTTATTTACAAAAACACATTGTGGTCCTGATTTGACCCACACATTCTATCGTCACTTCCCCCCTCCCTTGTAAAAATTGGAAAATATTTTTATGGTACAAACTATGTACATTTGTAAAGAAAAGATGTCTACTTCATCTCTATTATGAACCAGGCACTATGCTAAGGGCCAGTCTAGTCACACACTGTGATGTATACTTGAAGTAAACTGTTAGAAACCCTGCACTATGTGAAGAAGAATGTGACATCAGGCTTGCGGGAAAACTTATCAACAATTTATGTTATACAGACAGCACAACCTTGCTTGCAGAAAATATACTTGAGGCACTTACTGAAGATCAAAGACTATAGCTTCCAAAATAGATTACATCTCAACATCTAGAAAACCAAAATCCCCATGCCTGGACTGGTCATCAACAGGGCTCAATGGTCAACACTCATAGCAGTAGCAGCAGCAGAGACATGAAGAGATGCATTTCATTGGAAAAATAGTCTCTCAAAATGCTAAAGAGCAAGGGTATCAGTATAAAGACTAAAGTGCATCTGATCCAAGTCAAGGTCTTTTCCTGCACCCCATCTGAAAGACAGTGAATAAGGACAGTTGAAGAAAAACCAACGCCTTTGAATTGTGGTGTTGGGAAGGAGTATTGAATGGCTAGCTCATGGGATGTTAACCGAACAAACAAGTCTGTGTTGGCAGAAGTGCAACTAGAGTGCGGCTTAGAGGCAAGGATGATGGAGTGTCATCTTACATATTTAGACATTTAATCATAATGGACCAGACATCACGCAGGAAAAGGCAGAGGTCAACCAAAGAGAGGAAGATCGACACAGTGACTGTAACAGTAACCTCAAATGTTCCACAGTTGTTAGGGATGGCGTAGGATGCAAGATTCCAAGCTCTTCTTCACAGGGCTGCTGTGAATTATATTCAGATCAGTGGCTCCTAACAACAATAGCAACAGCAATATCTCAAGCAGGTGTTACAATTCTCACAGGGAGGAAACTGCTATCTATGTATGGAGGTCAAACAATTGCCTGGCATCAAGTGGATCAAAGCAGTGAATCTGGAATTTGAATTAAGCTGGTTTGGTGTTTGGGGTTTTTTTTTTGTTTGTTTGTGGTGTGTTTTTTTTTAAGTGTAGGAAGATATTTGTTTCCAGGAACTGACAAAATCCTAGAGTGGTCAAAATGGTCATAAAGTTAAGACTTTCAGGAAGTTGTGAAGCTGTACATTTTTCCTTAAAAAAATTTATTAATTTGCATATAATAATTTGTTTATATTTTGTTTCATTCATGCACATTGTCTTGGGGTTTTTTTCTCCTCCCTCCCTCCCTCCACCTTCCAAATCTGCCACCCTGTGATTCCCCTCCCTCTTGCCCCAGCCTCTCTGTCCCTCCTCTTCCCTCTAGGGATATCCATACACATTTTACTGGTTATCCTTTCGTTTTTACAACAATGGTCTTACTCAGCATTTGTTCTTACGCGTCTAAATTAGTTCACTCAGCAAAATGCTCTACAGCCTCTCTCAAGTTATATATTATTTTTCAAAATCTTTGCTCCTGAGTGCTGCATTGTATTCCATCGTGTGAAAGAACCACAATTTCTTAGTCCAATCATTTGTGGATAGACATTTGGACTGTTTTCATGTTCTTGCTATCGTGAATAATGTCCATTAACAAATTACTTGAGCTATACTTTTAACAGATCTTCTAATCATTAGCTTCAGACTGTTCCCTGCCTTGTAAATGGGGTTGTCTTTTTTTTTTTTTAAAAAAGAGAGCTAGACCAACAGAAATGCAGCAGACCCTTTGTTATAAAAGCTTACATTATAAAGCCTTCGTTATAAATACCTCTAATCAGAGAAAGGCTCCTAATAAGAGACTTTGCTCATGCAAGATGCCTCTGGGAGGTCCTTTCCATGGTGGCGTATTGGTTGCTCATGAGATGACCATTGCAGAGTGGAGTTAAGGATGAGCACTAATGCAAACACGATAACAGGAAGAGAAGTGAAAATATCACAAGGTGTAACTTGCATCCTATATTTCCACTGTACTGCACAGCTTCCCCCAATGACCCGCACATGGGGCACAGTGGGTATTGAAGACATGGCAAATGCCTCCCCAGAAGCTTGCATGGATTTGGTGCTCAATAAATGTGAGCAAAGAATGGAAGAATAAATCAACACATGCATCAATGCACAGATAGGTGGATGTGTGCACAGGAAAAGCAGACATGTTCCGAATAACCAATGGTGCACAGTGCTAAGCATGGAACTGCTGGCCAAGTGGTGGGTAGTTAGAACAGTCATTTTGCGGGAGTAAGATGAAGTCGTCTGGTTCCAGAAAGAGTTAGGACCTCAGAATATTTATAGAGTGCTTCCAGGGTTGCTATGAGTCAGAATGAGCTTGGTGACAGTGGTTGGTTGTCTTTTTTTTTTTTTTTTTAAATTTGTTTGTTTTGTACGTGACAGGATAACTGAATTGCACTGCTCTGTTGCCCATAGAACCAGTCAAGCCACCCTAAGCGAATCTCTTCACCTGCCTGGATTATAACCCTATCTGTGGAACCAGAGATTTGGGTGGAATGTTCAAGATCTTTTCTGGCTTTCCAGTCCAATTTCTGCGTCTCACATGGCAGGGTGCTAGAGATGGAATGTGCACCAACCCACAGGTCTTCTTACTCCCCACTTACTCCCCACTTCTGAGATCAGAGCTGAAACAGGAATATTACATGACACTTGTAGCAGGAAGCCATTGTATTCATATATGCATATTTCTGCCCCAATTTACACTTCTGATGCTCTACCAAAACCACCCCTACTTTGATATTACTCATCCTTTGCTCATGAAGGCGGTAGAGATGAGCACAAGGACCTAACCTGAGGCCTCTACAGAGCCTGGCGGTGGGGACCAGGGAAGGGGCCCTCAAGGTTCACGCTTTCTAGTGCCTTATACCTCCCTCTTTCCTTCAGCTCTCGTTGTAACTCTCTGTCACTGCTTTTCTCTTGTTTTGAAAATAATTTCTCAGAATCTTTTACAAGTACAATACACATTCCTTGTGGGGAAAAAAATAGGATGTGTAGTTTAACAGAAGTCAGATATATTTATCAAAGTAGTTGCCATGGGGTTGACTCCAACTCATAGAAGCCCACGTAGATTGGACCCAGGCTCCACAGGCTTTTCAGCCACTCATTTAGCAGAAGCAGACCACCAGGCTTCTCTTCAGAGGAGCCTGTGGTAGGACTAACCCTCCAGCTTTCCAATTAGCAGCTGAATGCCTTTAGCATTTGCATCATGCAGGGATTCCTAGTAAAGTAGATTGAAAACATAAGGGTTACAGTTTGGTATCTGAGATAAAGAATGACCACACTAAGTTGGTTCATTCCCAGTTGTTTGTAGAAAAATGCAATGTTAGGAAATCAGATAGGTGCTTGGTTTTTATTTGGACTTAATTGGTTTGTTTTAATATGAAAAAGTGAAAAACAGCACTCCTCAGAGTCCAAGTATTTAACGTTGTAAAGTTCCGACACATTCCAACATCTATGAAAGGACACACCCTGAATCAAACATAGAGACCATACCTTTCATAAAATGCCATAGTAACGGCATCCAAATAAACCCCAAGGAGACTAAGGTGCACCTGATCCAGGCCGTGGTCTTTGCCATTACTTGCTATGCATCAGAGAGCTGGACAATGACTAGAGATGATAGAAGAATTGATGCCTTTGAGCTGTGGTGCTGGAGAACAGTACTGAATATACCAAGGACTGCAAAGAGAACAACCAAGTTCATCCTGGAGAGGGTGAAGCCATACTGTTCCTTGGAGGCAAGGATTTTGAAGCTCTATCTGACATACTTTGGGCATGTTGTAAGGCGGGATCAGTCCTTAGAGAGGGACATCATGCTTGGGTTGGTGGAGGGACAGTGTAGGAGAGGAAGACCCTAGATGAGATGGATTGATTCCGTCACTGGGATAATGGGGACAGGTGTGTCAGAGACAATAAGATTGACAAGAGTTAGAGCAGCGTTTAGGGTTATTGTACATAGGGTCACTATGAGTCGCAAGCAACTTGATGGCACATAACAACAACAACAACAACAACAACAACAATCTTTTATTCAGTCATTCATTCTATCAGTCTCTTCTTAGAGCTTCTTATGTTTATGAACTCTGCTAGGCATGGAGGATCCCAAAATAAAGGAGATCGAGTCATCCTTTGGCGTCATTGTAGTTTAATGCAGGAGAAAGTCCCTCAAATTGGTCATTTCAAGTCAAAACCTGACAATTACAATCTGAGCAAGCTGAGAAATGACAGAGGCACATCCAGGGTGACAGAGGATAGATTTTAGATTGGGGAAAAAAAAGAAACGGACCAGCTCAAACCTTTACTGATGTCATCTGCGTTGTGGTCCTCAGTGCTGCTGTCATTGTCTCCAGTCTCCTGGCACTCCAGGCCACCTCCCTCCCCAGCCCCAGGCAGCCCCTGCACATCTCTGACAGCTTCAGAGGATTTCCTTATGTTGAGCTATTATTTGTCTCCTGGAACTGCCACATAGCCCCATGGAGTTAATGCCATCCTGTTCCTGCGTGACAACCCTTCAGGTACTTACTGGGAGTCAGCTTTCAGGTGACAGGCAAGTGGGAATAATCGTGGCCTCAGATTCCCCAGGGGCATGCATATTAGGGGGTCATGAGACTCCTCACTTTGAGGCAGGACTCATCTTGACATCAAGGGCTTGGTGAGATGGTCTCATTTGGATTTTAATTGTTGGCCTTACTCATTTCATTTGCATTTATACAGCACCTTAGCATTACTTATTTTGTTACATCCTCACATCAATGTGGTGAGAGTGTCTGAAAGGATTATTTCATTCTTTTCATTTTATTCACATATGGAACAAGGCTCAGAGATGCGATTTGGCTAATGTCACACAGATATCATCAGGGACACCCACTGCCCACTGCCCATTGCCACAGCGAACCTCTGCTGGGTTTCAGAGGCTGCACATCTTTTTTCTTTTAAATTATTATTAATTTTAATAAACATTTACAGAGATTTTGGATTTCCATTCATTCATTGTTGCACTTTTAATGACGGGGAGACAACGCCAGGCATTCCTGGGATTTAAAGCCACGTCTTGGGATCAGACTGTTGACCATGTTGTCTTGTCCTTGGAGGGTCGTTCTGCATTTGGTAGTCCTTGAGGTGGTCTACTTTATATTTTTCTCTGAGATAAATATTTTTTAAAAATTGATTTCATTATGTCCTCTCTTGGTGGAAAAAAATCTCAAGTAATCCCTTTTAAATTGTAGAATAAACCTCAAGTCCTTAAAGTGACATTCAAGTATTCTCGGAATTGGCTGCCTCCAATGAGTTTCAATAATTACAGAGTGATGGGTGGGATGCAAATTATTACACTATAGTATTAGTTCAGGAGGCTCTGGTGGCTTAGTGGTAAAGGATTGTGTTGACAATGAAAACATACATGGTTCAAATCCACCAGTTGCTCCATGGGAGAAAGATGGGTAATCTCATCCTGTGTGGTTTACTCCCTCTGAAAACCCACTGGAGGATCCACTACAGGTTGGTTACAACGCAGCTGTATACAACAACAACAACAACAACAATTAGTTCAGCGAAGTCCCTGAGTGATACAATTAATTGATATGCTTAGATCCTAAATAAAAGCTTACATGTTCAAGACTACTCAGAGACATCTTGGACAAGAGATCCCATGATCTAATTCCCCACCCCACAAAAAAATGAGCCATTGAAAACTTCATGGAACACATTTAGTTAAAAATGACTCAGTGACAACTACAGTGAGCTCAGCCATAACGAGGTGCACAGGGTCATTCCCGAGTTCGCAGGAGCAGGGCGAGTCAGAGGAAGGAACCGGGAGTTACAGAAACCTGAGATGATGCGTGAACAATGTGAAGCCTATGGTGGTAGAAGTTTACTCGGAGCCACAACAATCTGGAGGAGAGCAGGAAACCACAGCAATTCCAGCCGCTGCAACACTGCGTCGAAGACAAGGGCTGGAAAAGAATGATGCTGCAGAGGGAGGCAGGGTCAGTTCCTGCAAACTGCCAGATTAAGGGCTTTGGACTTTTCTCTCACAGCCAACCATGAGCCAAATAGGATCTGAAGCAGTCTGTGCAGTCGGTCTGTGATTTTGACTGCATTTTAGAGTCCGCTCTCTGGGAGAGCCAGAGCTGCAGGTGGAGAAGGAACGATGGTGTGTGCAGGGGACTAGACTAGATGCAGAGAAACAGAGAAGACACGAAGGCCGAATGCAGGCAAGAACAACAGAGGCATCAAGGAGAAAACAAGGAACAATGTTCACATATTTGTCAGAAGGAGAGGCAGGAAAACGGCTGAATGGGTGTTTGTGAAAATTCAGGGAGAGGGAAGATTCTGTTTGTGAATGGAGAGGAAGACACTATTTACTAACCATTTCTGCCTCTATACCCAGGAAGAGGGAAGCACATGCAGTCTAGAGCTGTAGATAACTCTCTCATTAGGCTGATTTAATAGTCAATACCTCCCATCATCTTTGTGTTACAGCGAAGATTGCGGCAAGTCACTTCCACACATTTCCTCTTCTTGGGCGCTCACCAGGTTCTCCATCCTGGCCTCCCTTACAGTACCGTGGAGTTCTAGCAAGGTTGACTGTCTTTTCACTCTCAGACTGGACCCACATATGTTCTAATCTTCCTGACAGCTTGCTGATGAAGCACATAGATTGAAGATGGTGGATCTTTGAGAGGGAAGTGAACCAGTTCTTGCACTGCTTTGCAGAAGAGAGCTGCTTACCAATCAGGAGCACCTATGGCAGATTCTGCATGAACAAAGAACACATTTCTACTGTGTGGGAAAGCCAGAACATATAGGCTTAGCTTGTCACTAACATACCTTCTTTCCTCATAAGTGGCTGAGAGAGAAAAGAAGACATTGAACGTGCACCTACCAGTGCTGGTTACTGTGCTCCTGGGTTCTGGGCTGACAGGCTCTTCGTTGGGTCCTGTCAAGGCACTGAGATTTTAAGATGCTTCTGCTTTTACAGAGGAAAAGATCACGTTTAAATCAGCTTGCTCACGGTTATCGTGAGTTCCCAAAGAGACAATTGTGCAAACCTGCTCAAGAAAGTTTCTTAGGAAAAGGAGGTTTGGTGTTTTTTTTCTCTCGACTTCTCCTCTTGTGCTTAGAAAAGAAGATGATGATCAAGAGAAGAAAGGATATGGAAGAAAAAAATGAAAAGGACTTAGAGGGAAAAGGAAAAGTAAGAAGACAGAAACGAAGGAAGCTGAGCAACTGAAGTCAAACGTTTGCTCAGGTCCTGGTTGTTCAGACATCAGGCACTGAGCGCTGTGGGCAGGCGGGCTGTGCACCTGCCTTCACGATGACTGACGGAAGCCAGTGCTGCTGTTATGAGGTGTCATCGAGCTGTGTATGACTCATGAACAACAGGTTGAAATCTTGGCCTATCCTGCACCAATGAGTGCTTCGGAAATCAGTTCTGCCTTCCATTGCCGAGTTCTTACGCACCCTCTGGGCTCGGTCTCTACATCTTTCAGTTCCCTAAACCGACCATGGCCCTTCCTACCCCAGTACCTTTGCCATCACCCATCCCATTTCATTGGCTAATTTATACACATCCTTCCCTTTTCTACTTAAATATCACTTCCTCAAGGAAGTAGTACTCTATCACCAGATCAAGTTATTTCCCTTGATATACACCCTTTCATCACATTCTAGACTTCTCCATTAGGGGAATCATAGTCATTCTGATTATGTAACCCCTTTGTTAACTTATGCTGATTTATATTTGTTTATATTTTGTAGACAGCTCTTCTCAGAGGGCAGGGATGCAGTTGACCTGATTGATTTTTAGATCCCTAGGACCTAGCACACACTGTTTGTGGCCAGCATCTTTATCACTTAATATGGGCAAGTATGGAAAGAATGAGGGAACCTCGGTGGTACAATGCTTACACACTGGGCTGCTGACTGAAAAGTGGCCTGCTCGAACTCACCAGCTGCTCCATGGGACGCAGGTGTGGCAGGCTGCCCCTCCGTACAGAGCTCAGCTCTGAAAACCCCACAGAGCAGTGCAACTCCAACCTATAGGCTTGCTATGACTTGCAATGGACTTGGTGGTAATGGGGTTGGGTTTTTTGGACAGGGAGGTTCATGAAATGAATATTTCCTCTCAGTAAAGTAGCAAAAAAGCAATCAAAGTTAAAGAAGGCTGCTCTTTCGTGTGGCTTTCTGGGAAAGGTAGTACACATGTGAGATTCTGAAATGAATCAGGCTAATTAGTAAGTTGACGCTGACTTAAATCTAAACTTGACGAGGTTCTTTCCCCATTGACAAGGAAAGAGTCAGAGCACATGAAGGCCTGGGGTCAATGTTGGGGTGCCTCCCTCTCATGACTTTAAAGCCTACTATTTAACATCTCTGGGAGAGGAGTGAGTTACATATTGGACTGCTAACCAAAAGGTTTGTGGTTCAAATCCACCAGCTTCTCAGAGAAAGAGAGATGGGCAGTGTCTTCCCGTAAAGAAAGCCAATGTTGGTTTACCAGGAGCCAGAACTGACCATCAGCACTTGGGTGTCTAGTCATTGTTTTAATGATGATTCTTAACGGGCCCTTAGGATCAGTTAGGGAGCTTGGGTGGTGGAGTCTGCAGGAGTAGAACTGCCGACCAGAAGGGCTGTACTTCTCTGGAGACTCAAATCCACCAGCTGTTCCTAAGGAGAAAGACAGGCATTCTTCTCCCTTGTGGACTACATGGTTGGAAACCCAACGGAGGGTCAGTTATGAGTCAGAACTCACTTAATGGCAATGAAAGAGAGAGAGTGAGAATGAGAAGTTACTCAGTAATTAAGCACTCAGCTCGCCTGACGGGCTGTAGCTCAAACCTATCATGGACTCGGAGAGAGATAAGACCTGGGGATAGATACACTTACTTCCTTAAAGGTTTCCACTACAGAATCCCTCCGGGCAATTCTGTGTCTTATGGGCTTTCTGCGGGTCAGAATTGATTGGATGACACGTAACATAGAGTTTTCATTCTCTTTTAGCTCCTGAATTTTCCTCCCATTCATTTGTGATACTGTTGTTATGCCATCGTGTCGAGTAAGACTCAGAGTGCGCTGTAACAACAGATCTGAACTGTGTCCTTTCCTGTATGATTCTCATTGTCTCCAGACACTGAGCTCATGGCTGCAGTCGCTGTGTCAGCCCATCTCACTCAGGGTCGCTGTCCTTGCCTCCAAGGAGCACTCTGGCCGTTCTTTTTCATTTGTGGAACTAACCCAGGAAACATTCCCTATTCTACGAATACCTTCTGTGTTCTTGTCCCATTAAGGAGACACACTTACCAAATTGCTGGTCTCTGGAACTGCTTTCACTGGGATGCAGCCTGAGGCCGAAAGAAAGACTCCTTCAGAGTGCTCAGATTGAAAACTAAGGGCATCGTTGAGTTAAGGAGGAGGATCCTAGTTTTTAGTGCCCAAAATAGTCACTTTCTACCCCAAGATATTAATGACTCTTTAACAGGTTAAAAAATAGACTTGATGGCAAAGAAAACTTAAAGTTAGAATTTATCTGGAAAGAGGCTTTTATGTTTGCAATAAAATAAGCCATTATTCATTTGAGGCAAAGTTACTAAGAATTTGCAGGGGGAAAAACAAACTCCTCAAAATGTCAAACTCTGTTGTAAGTTTCTGTCATCCTCACTGAGCATCTATGGAGGGAATTCAGTTCCTCTGTGGCTGAAATGAACACTTCCTCCCCTTTTCCTATCCACAACCACATCCACCCTTAGGCTTCCTGGGCTTCTCAGGAATTCTGAGAAGTTAGTTGCTGACTGACTGGGACAGGCTGGAATGCATAGCCAATGGGAACAACAGATGAGACACACAGAGCTGGAATGCAGAGGCTGTGAACTCCAGGAGCAAAGCCTAGCTCCACCATCATTACTCAACTATAACAGACAAGTCATGTAGCTTCAGGTGCCAGGCAGACTTCCTGGAACAGAGCTCAGTGTCGGGATGCTAAACAGGGAAGGAGCCCAGGAACACTCATGGTGGCAAAGGAAGCAAGGGTGACAAGTCCTTATAAAAATGAAGCCTACCAGATTAAAGGGACAACATTTGTCGGGATAGATTGAGAAGGTGGGAAGGACCAGGAAAGGAGTGTGGGTGGAAATAGGAAACACTAGTGGGAAATGGACAGAGTGCTGTTACAATATGGAGTTTGGAATCAAATGTCATAAAACCATGAGGGAAATTAGAAGGAAGTGGTATTCAAATATTGTAAATAAACTAGTTAAAAAAAATAATGTAAAATAGAACATATAGGCATGATCGAGACATAATGGAAATGAAAGATTGCATAAAACACAATGTATATGAAGGAAACATACTGAAAATGTATTATTATATGAAAATTAATAAAAAATATTTTAAAAGGTCATGAAACGTAATGGATAAAAGTTCTTAAATGGAAAATCAATTTGCCTTTGAGCTTTCACTCAAATCACAGTAAAAGGTTAGTATAACAAAACCTAAAAACAAAGCAAATAAGCAGGAGATTGTCAAATGTAGTGCCATCATAAGGATCAGAAGACTGCAGTCAGAGTCGCACTTAAACCATTGCTTCTACTCTGTCTTAGCAGCTGCTCTTTGGAAGAAAGACCTGATGCTGTGTTCTCCTAAAAATAACAGTCTAATAGTGCTGTTGAGGAACCTACTTTGTCCAGACAGGGAGCTCTGGTGGCCTAGTGGTAAGAAGCTGCACCACAATCCCGAAGATATGTGGTTCAAATCCAGCAGTAGCTCCATGGGAGAAAGATGGGCCACCTCCTCCCATGTGATTTACAACCTCTGAAAACTAGATGAAGAATCAGCGATGGGTCAGTTTTACTTGAAGACACACTACAGCAGCAACAACTCTGTCTAGTAAGGTTGCTGAGTGGCAATAAACGTGATGGAGAAAGTTGGACAATCTCCTGGAGCCTCAGAAACCCAGTGGTGGGTCACGATGAGTTGGAACTGACTTAATTGCAATGGCTTCAATTTTTGGTTAAGCTTTACATTAAGAGTCTGCCTTACACATCTGAACAACAAAAATACCAAATCCACACTTTCATTGGCAAATCCAGTGTCTGTCACAGCACAAAATAAGCTCCATCCCCAGTAACGAATGTTTTTTACCAACAAGGGCCATTTCTTCCTTGAGGACCTCCAAGCCGTGTTGATTCTATCTTGGTTTAGGTTTTGTCTGTGTGACTGGCACAAGCCTACTTCACAAGGCTCTCTTCCCTGGACCCAGGCTGGAGAAGCCGCTGGCACTTGAATTTTCATGTCTCATAGCAGATAGAGGAGTCTGAGAGATAAAATGTAAATGAGTCTCCCATCACTGAGGTACCATTCCTTCCACTGCCAGTGCACATGATGTTGTTAGATGCCATTGGGTTGGATCCTACTCAGAGTGACCCTATGTGCAAGTGAATGAAAACCATTGTCTGGCCCTGGGCCAACCTCACAATCATAGCTTTGTTGAAGCTCATTATTTCAGCCACTGCACCAGCTCGTCACACTAAAGGTTTTCTTATATTTTTGTTCATTCTTTAGAAAGCATACTGTCCTTCTCTAGGGACTGGTCCTTCCTGCCAGCATGCCCATAATATGTGAGGTGAAATCTTGCCAATTTTGCTTTCAAGACGCATTCTCGTTGTGCTTCATCCAAGACAGTTTTTCTTCATTCTTTTGGCAGTCCATGGTACATTCAATATTCTCTGCTTTTGAACACTTTCAAGACAGGGGTTTTTGTTTCTTTTTGTTTTTTTAAAAAGTAGTAGGTTTGTCCAATGTAATGAGTCACTTTATTTCCTGATTCCATGGGCATTCATCGCAGATCCAAGTAAAACGGACTCCTTGATAAACCCAGTCTTTGCTTCATTTATCATGATGTTGCCACTGGTCCAGCTGTAAAGACTTGCTTCTTTCACATTGAGGTATAATCGGTACTGAAGATTATAGTCTTGAGCTTTCATTAGAAAGTGTTGCAATTTGTCTTTGTTTTTAGCAAGCTAAGTTGAACCATTGGCATCTCAAGTTATTGATGAATCTTTCTCTCTAGTCCTGATGCCATCTTGCTTCTTACATAGTCTATTTTCTCAGATTATTTGTTCAGCTGAAAACACACACTGATAAGCATAATGAAAGGATACCACCCTGACACATACCTTTTCAGATGTAAAAAATGCAATGTATTATCTTGTTATCTTTGAATGATTGCCTTTTGGTCTATTTCCCTTGTTTTGGTTAATGGTGTTTAGCATCTTTGTTGTGTCTTTGCAAGGATGTAAATGATTTGATCCCTGTGTGTTCTACCTGGCAAAGTTCTCATATATAGTCGAAATTGTTGGACAAAAAGATAAATGCAACGAATATGCTATTGGTCTTGCAAAATTCTGTAATGAGATCACGAGTATCATTTCTATCGCCCAAATCTTTTTATATTCCAACCACTGATCCTTTTTCTTTGTTTCCAACTTTTGAATTCCAATCAATAGTAATTATCAATTTATTTTGACTGAATATTCATTTTATCTCAGACTCCAGGAATGGCAAATGTTTTCAGTTTATTCCTCCTTGGTATTAGTGATTTGTATATAAATTTGAATTATAGTCATATTAGCTGACAGGTGTATGGGTATTGTCTTATTACTGGTAGCATTGTACTTCAGGATAGATTTTGAAACATTCTTTTTTTGTTAATGGATATGACACTATTTTTGTTCAATCATTTAGCACAGTAGACCATGTTTTGATCAAATGGCTATGATTGTTTGATTAAAAATGGTCAATGTCAATGCTTTTCAGTTCACTAATGTTTACGGAGCTCTGGTGGCTTGGTGGTAGGAAGCCGTGCTGTAATTCTGAAGACACATGGTTAAAATCTTCCAGCTGCTCCACAGGAGAAAGATGGACAATCTCTTCCTCTCCGACTAATTGTCTCTGAAAATCTACCAGAGGGTCAGCTACGGGTCAATTCCAACTCAATGGTACAGAACAGCAACAACAAAAACAATGCTTAGTATCTACCACTTATAAGTTAGTTTTGTGATGGCTTGCTTTCAGAACACAAAGAAGGCTTAGATCACTTACTTACCCATGAAGCTCAAAGGCTATCATATCCAGTCCATATTACACCTCACTGAAAAGAAAGCAAAAATCCTCACAACTAGACCAACAAACATATGATAAACATGATCAAATTGTCAAGGATTTAATTTTACTTGGATACACAATGAAATATCATGGAAGCAGCAGTCAATAAATTAAATGATATATTGCTTTGGGAACAAATATAGAGATAGGAACAAATATAGATCTCTTCCAGTCAGTTGGCCAAGTGGTTGTTCTCCAGATTTCTTGGCACAACTTGGTGAGCACATCCAGGGAAGCATCTGTTAGCTGAAATATGTCAACTGGTATACCATCTATTCCAGGGGCCTTATTTTTTGCCATTTCCTTCAAAGCAGCCTGAACTTCTTCTTTCA
>NW_006399753.1:13090934-13092039 GCF_000299155.1 Elephantulus edwardii | reverse complement strand
ACATCATGCTTGGGAGGGTAGAGGGACAGCGCAGGAGGGGAAGGCCCTCTATGAGGTGAGTTGATTCAGTGACTGAGGTAATCAGGATGGGAGTGTCAGAGACAGTGCAATTGGCACAGGACAGAGCAGAGTTTACGGCTGTTGTACATAGCATCGCTATGAGTATCAAGCTACTTGATGGCACCTATCAACAACAACATTGGTTTGGGCAAATCTGTTGTGAAAGGTCACCAGAAAGTGCTAAAGAGCATGGATGTCAGTTTAAATACTAAGGTGATCCTGGCCCAAGTAATAGTTTTTTCATTGTTCTATATTCATGTGAATGTTAACAAAGAAAAACAAAGGAGAATAATACCTTTGAATTATGGTGCTGAGAAAGAATAATATCCCATGTACTTTGAAAAGAACAAACAAATCTGTCTTGTAGGAATTGCCGTTAGTGTGCTCCTTAGAGACAAGGGTAGTGAGACTTTGTCATACATAATCTGGGAATGTTATCGGTGGAGGACATCATGCTTAGAAAAGAACATTATGCTTAGAAAGCAGGAAGTCAGTGGAAGAGAAGAAAGAGAGGAAGACCCTCAACAAAATAGATTGACACAGTGACTGTAACAAGTGGATTTAAATGGGACAGTGATTGTGAGGATGGTAGAGAATCCACTAAGTCTTTGTTCTGCTGTTCATAGGGATTTAAGAGTTGAAGCTAGAACTACCAGAAAGAAACTCAACAAATATGCTGAAGAATTAAACAACAAAATAAACCAACTAGATCTCATAGATATTTATAGGCTAATGCCCCCCCCAAAAAGCACAATACACCTTCTCCAATGGTCATAGAACATTCTCCAGAATAGATCATATTTTAGGACACAAGGCAGATGTCAATAAATTTAAAAACATAGAAGTAATACAATGCATCTTCTTAGACCACAATGCTACAAAATTAGAAATTAGTAACAAGAGGATTAAGAAGAAAAAGCAATACATTTGGAAGCTAAACAACACTTTGCTTGAACATGAGTGGGTACTAGAAGATATAAAAAATGAAATTAAAAATTTTCTTGAAACAAATGACAATGAAGACACAACTTACCAAAACCTCTAG
>NW_006399753.1:13087832-13089901 GCF_000299155.1 Elephantulus edwardii | reverse complement strand
ACTCAACATCTCCAAAAAATTGAAAAAGAACAGCAAGAAAACCTGATAGCTTCCAAAAAAACTTGAAATTACAAAAATCTGGGCAGAAATAAGTAAAATAGAAAACAGAAAAACAATTGAGACCATCAACAAAATCAGGAGTTGGTTCTTCTAAAAGTTCAATAAAATCGACAAACCACAAGCAAAACTAATAAAAGAAAAGAAAGGAAAAAAATACAAATAATCCGAACGAAACAGGCAATGTCACAACAGAACCAATTAAAACAAACAGGTTAACAATGGAATATTATGGAAAACTATACTCAAACAAATATGAAAACCTAGAGGAAATGGACAAATACTTAGAAATTCACAAACAACCTAAACTGATTCAAACTGAAATTGAACACCTGAACAGACCCATTATAAAAAAAGAAATTGAAAAGGTAATTAAACAACTTCCAACCAACAAAAGCCCAGGACCAGATGGTTTTAAAAGTGAATTTTATCAAATATTCAGAGAAGAACTGTCACCAATTTTACATAAACTATTCAAGAAAGTAGAAAAAGATGGAATTCTCCCAGACTCACTTTATGAAGCAAACATATTCTTGATTCCAAAACCCGGTAAAGACACCACCAAAATAGAAAACTACAGGCGTTATCTCTCATGAATATAAATGCAAAAATTCTTAATAAAATCCTGGCCAATAGAACCCAATGATACATTAAAAAAAAAAAATTCCGACATGACCAAGTGGGATCCATAACAGGTATGCAAGGATGGTTCAACATAAGAAAAACGATCCATGTAATTCATCACATTCACAAAGCAAAGAACAAGAACCACATGATCCTATCAATTGTTGCAGAAAAGTCCTTTGACAAATATCTAACACTCTTTCCTGATTAAAACACTCAACAAAATAGAAAAAGAAGGGAATGTCTTCAACATAGTAATGAGTATATGTGCAAACCTGAGAGCCAATATTGTTCTCAATGGAGAGAGATTAAATGCATTCCTCTTGAAAACAGGAACTAGGCAAGGATGCCCAATTTCACCTCTACTATTCAATATTGTATTGGAAGTTGTAGTGATACCAATAAGACAAGAGAAGGAAGTAAGAGGTATCCAGATTGACTCGACGGCACATAACAACAACAACAAAATTGGCAAAGAGGAGATAAAATTCTCTCTATATGCAGATGGTATGATAATATACGTAGAAAACCTTAAAAGACTCGGCAAGAATACTATTGGACATAGTTGACTAATTCAGCAAAATAGCAGGATACTAGATCAACACACAAAAATCAGTTGGATTTCTCTACAGTGACAAAGAAAATACAGAAATAGAGCTAAGAAAAATACCCTTTACAATAGCTAATCACAAGATTAAACACTTGGGAGTAAATCTAACCAGAAGCACAAAGGGTATATTCAAAGAAATTTACAAAACATTACTACAAGCAACAAAAAGACCTGGAGAAATGGAAGAATATAACTTGCTCATGGATAGAAAGACTCATCTTGTGAAAAATGGTGATACTACCAAAGGCAATTTGCATGTTCAATGCAATACCAATATAAATACAAATTCCATTCTTCAATGAGATGGAAAAGACAATCTTCAATTTCATTTGGAATAGAAAGAGGCCCTGAATAAGCAAAGCATGCCTTAGAAAGAGAAACAAGGTAGGAGGTATCTCACTCCCTGATTTCAACTCCTACTACATTACCGTGGTACTCAAGACAGCATGGTACTGGTACAATGATAGACACATAGATCAATGGAGTAGAATTGAGAACCCAGAAATCAGCTCATTTATCTATGGTTAACTGATACTTTATAAGGAGATGAAATCAGTTAAGTGGGGAAATGACAGCCTTTTTAACAAATGGTGTTGGCAAAATTTTAAAACCATCTGCAGAAAACTCAAGCAAGACCCACACCTCACTCCATACACAAAACCTAACTTAAAGTGGATCAAGGACGTAGGACTAAAATCAAGGACTAGAATAACAATGAAAGATTTTTTCTTTTACTTTTCAAAGAGAAGAATGAATTGGGGGAGGGGGTGGGCAGGGA
>NW_006399753.1:13069072-13086495 GCF_000299155.1 Elephantulus edwardii | reverse complement strand
GGGGGAGGGAGGTAAATGTGCAACAATGAAGGATTGGAAACCCAAGTTCTTTATAAACTTTCATTAAAATCTCAATTTAAAAAAAAAAGAGCTGGAGCCAATTCAAACAGCAACAAGAAGAACAACAATGTCAAGGATACTGACCCTTATGCATTCTATTTCATTTTGTTTTAACATTCAGTATTCTTAGATTTATACTTCATATATTCTGTGTTAGGATTATTCATGGAGTTTTGCAACTATTTCTTCTCATTTTGGGTCACACCATATCAGAATATGAGAGTCCAGAAAGCTTCTCTCTATATATCTCATCAAAATTGATCCTATTTAGAGATAATATCTCATTCACTTTTTTTAACACCTTTATTTTTTTACGCTAGTTTATCTACAAAATCTGAATACATTGTTTTTGAGAACAGATTCTTCCAATTTCCCTCAACCCCCCCACTAGCTCATGTGATGAAATCATATCACATATTGTTCTGTAGTTATTCATAAGGTTTTCATTGGACATTTTTGAAGATTACCAACCTAGGAAGCTCTGCTAAAACCGGCTGGCATTTGCTATCCTGTTGGCATAACGTCCAGCATCACAGCAACACCAGCCACAGGACAACAGACCGACAAATGAGTAGTGCTTGTCCACGTGACCAAGAGCAAGGTTTTCGGGGTGTAGTCCAAGGTCTTTGGGGTATAGAGGCATGCCTGGCCCCTCTGTAGAGAAGACAATGCATATTTCCTAATTAGTAACTAAATTTCCCAGAGTCCACCCAACCTCAAAGATTTTAATGAAGTTCTAAGTATCTACATCTAGGAGACAAGGAAATGCCTTTCTCATTTATCTCGTAGGTTATTCAGCAAACTCCAGCCTCTGCATGCTATTGGTCCTCCCTGCATTTGCAATTTCTTGGGGGAATATCAAATGTTTATGCTAGATTAAGTCAAACGATAGGTCCTCCAAGGGCTTAAGGTGTTGCCTTCAGCCTTTCTGGTATTTCATGACATTTATACATTTGAGTTATCTTGAATAACATTGAACTGCAATGTTAATATTCTCTTGAAATCTTGATAGAGTCTGGAAAACATTGTCAGATGAAGATCTATTCTCTTATGCCTGAGAAATGTTTTAGGATACATGTTGTTTCCACACCATCTGTAATATTTCTTCTGAGCACTTGGCTTTGTGGAAGTCAAACCGGCAAAGCAAAGACCCCTGGGTTGAATGAACTTTCCTTCCTTCCTGAATCACTGAACCTTCAGCTCTCTTCAGTGAAGCAGGGATCCAAGGACTAGATGAAATTGAATCCTGTCAGGACTGAGAAATTTCCTTTTTCTGTTGTGTTAGTGGAATCAGGATTTTATGGAGTTGATTTTGTCATGATTTTACAATGCGCTTTGAGGATGGTGGATACTCTCATGTTCACAAGGATGGACACTTCCCTTGAGCTTAAAGAAGTTAAAGAGGCAATTCAATAGCTCTCCAGAAATAGGATTCTGCCATTGGGCACATATTACCTCCTCAGGCACCAGTAAAGCAGATGATAACTCCTACTTTTCTTAAATATTGATTAGCATCAACAGAATCTTCATGTAAGTAGGAGTGAGCTGCTTTTTATTTAATTGTACTTGCGGAAGTTTGAATTCCCTTCTTGCTGCCTGTCCCCACACCCTTCAAAAATTTATCTTCAAGAGAGATGCTCTACAACTTCTTAAAATGTCAAGGAGATAGGGGAAAGAAAGAATTTTCTCTAGTTCAATAACGTACACAAATGTAGAACAATTGTAAAACAGAGTATTAGGAGTTAAGGGGAAATGTAGGCTGAGAGACCCAAATTTTTTCTTGAGAATCTTCTCCTTTTCATGGGAGAGATATGCAACTTACTGTAAAATAGAATTGTTTAAAGTAATGTATTCTGGTAGAACAATAATAAAACCAAAACTACGTTGCCATTGAGGAACTCCAACTGCTAAGGACTGTTCATAGCCTTTCTGAAGCTGTAAATTTTCACGAGAGGTGACCACTGAGCTTTCATGTAGTTGGCAGATTTAAACTGACTGCGTTTGGTTGTGCCTGATCCAAACCATGGTCATTTCAACTTCTAGCTTTGCGTGTGACAATTGAATAGTGACGAAGTATGATAGAAGAATCGAGACCTTCGAGTTGTGGTATTGGAGGAAGACACTGAATATCCCATGGACTGCCAAAAGAACAAGCAGATATGTCTCGAGAAAACACAATCAGAGTGCTCCTTAGAGGCAAGGATTATGAGACTTTATATATATATGCTATGGACATGTGGTTAAGAAGAGGCCAATCCTTGGGAAAGGATCCCGTGCTCGGAAAGGTGGAGTGCTAGTGAAAGGAAGACCTTCAACAAGACGGATTGACATGGTGAATGTAGCCATGGGCTCAGGTAGATCTGAAATGATGAGGATGGTGCAGAACAGGGCACGGTTTAGCCCTGCTGGTCACAGGGTCTCACAGTCGACCTGACGGTGCACAGGAACAGCACCCACCACCACCACCTTCAGGTAAGCCGCCGGGTTTATTATGTGCCACACCGCAAGGGCTGCCAGGATGATAATAGCAGTTCCTGAAAGAATAATAATAGCACTAGCCAGAGTATCTTGAGTGCTTATCATGTGCCGGGTAAAGAGCTGTGACACACTTGGGTATCATCATTGGGCCCTCCTGAGTAGTGGAAGGAGATATGTTACAAACGGCTAACTGCAGAGTAGGTGATTCTAACCCACCCACAGTGCCCAGAAGGAAGACTTGCTGATCGGTGGCCTTCAGAAGGGCCACAGCCTTGGGAACCCTCCGGAGACCTGTTCTGCTCCACTGCACTCAGGGTCACCGTGAGTCAGAGGGAACGAGACCGAAAGCTTTTTTTAAACTTTGACTATCGTTTGTACTGCTGTTTCTTCTCTATTATTCTTTAAAATATTTCTTCACAAGATTCCAGAATTGAGGTTGCATAGTGGAGTGTACTCGGGGTGGGGGTGGGGGAGTACGGGGGGGGGGGGATTGTAAACCAATGAAAGAATTTTTCTTTTACTTTTCAAAGAGAGGAATGAACTGGGTCGGAGGGCTGGCCAGTGAGAAAAGTGCAACAATGAATGAGTGGAAATCCAAAGTCTCTGTAAACGTTCATTAAAATTAATAATAATTAAAAAACCTTTGTAGAAATAATTCAGAAGTAAAACAAATTTTACCAATTCAAGAGGGAACCTGCTGTGAATCGTTCATAAGTATTTAAAACGCTCTAGTTGGTAGTGTGCAATGTGTTGAGCGGCTAATCAATAAAAGCTCAGAGATTCAAGTCCTCCAGCTGCTCTCTGGTGGAAAGATGAGCTCTCTTCTCGTTAGATTTAAAGCCTTGGGTCTCCAGTGGCAGGTTGTTTCAGTCAAAGCCAACCTGAAGGTCGTGGGTCTGGCTCAGGGGGCCTTGGCCGTGCAGTCCATAGAGCTGACCCAAGGCAGCATCTCTCTGATAGTTTGAAGACACTAGTAGCTCCAAGGGAGAAAGGAGGGCCATCTCTCTTGTGTAATTGACCGTCGCAGAAACCCAGTGGAGGGTGAGCAGTGAGTGGGTTCTGACTTGACAGCAGTAAGAGAAAGATGGAATCTTTTTTTTAAAAAAAATTCTTTTTAAAAAAATTTTATTTTATTAATTTTAATGAACATTTGCAGATATTCTGGATTTCCATTCATTCATTGTTGCGCTTTTCTCTCCTCCCAACCCTCCCCCTAGTACACTACCCTCTTGGAAAAGTAAAAGAAAAATTCTTTCATTGTTTTACACTCCCTCCCCTCAGGTTCACTCCACTATGCAGCCTTCGCTCTGGACTCCCGTCATGACAAAAATACCTAATCACATATCCCTTTTAAACAGTTCTTTCCCTCATCTGTTTCAATGCAGTATACATTATTGAACCCCTGTTTCTCAGTCTTCCCCAACCTCGAGGTCAGTCCTGTTTTACAACAGTGGCATCCTGCCGTATTTCTCCTTTTGTGATGAAAAATTGAATCTTAAAATGGATAAAACCTCCTGTATTGGCATACACCACTCAGGTGCAGCCCTCATGAGTGATGACTACCTTGGAGAAGCTGCCAGGACTTCCTGCAGATCTTAGCTGTCAGGACAGACTGTGAGGAGTGGCTGCAGTCGTCTTGACCCTTTCACCCTCCATCTCCGGGCATCTCACTCACATGCTGGGCTCCATGCATTCGACCTATATCCAGGCGACCTTGGGAGACTTTTCCCTTTTTTGAGATATAGATAGATGATAGATGATAGATAGATAGATAGATAGATAGATAGATAGATAGATAGATGGTTGATGGATGGATAGATGGTTGATAGATAGATAGATATAGATATAGATATTTAATATTGTTAACACTGTTGCTTTAAGAATAGAGCATGGGGAAGGTTGAAGGTCAACCAGCCTATCATTCCCTGCCCCAGCTGCCAGGGTGTTTAGGGACCTCTCACCGGTGTGCAGACCACCAGAGGGAACAAGGTCAATTTTGCAGGAGAGCTGAGGCAGCAGCTGGGGTTACAAACCGAGGAACTGGGCACCTGAGGCTGCTGCCACATCTCAGCTGAATGACAGCTCGGTGCCAAGCCTGCCACCAGTGCCACACTCTTTGTTGTGTTTGGCTGTTGCCACAACTCTGTGGGAGGAGAGGTTTCCTTCACCCCATTTCACAGATGAGATTCAAAGCCCCAGGTCAAGAGGAGGAGGGATGGGTGAAAAGGTGAGACTGGGAGGAGGCTCAGGGCGGGCTTTCCTTCCCTTTGGGCTGTGAGGGAGGCAGCCCCTGAAGCTCAACCTGCTCTGTGTGTTTAAAGCGAGGCTGGTGTTTTGCAGTCAACACTGATTTGTGACTCACAGAGGAAGAGGGAAAAAAGGAAGTTTAGATTCTAATTTTGTCTTTTGTGGTGTGTCACTAAAAAGCCCCTAAAGGTGGCCGGAAGTTGGAAGCTCTCAAGGGGGAATGCCCTGGAGCAGCATGCAAACACACAGGTAGGGGCGTGGGGTGCCGGCTGGCAGCCAGTCTGTCCTGTGGCTCTCTGCCCAGGTCTCTGGCTCTCAGAAGCTATTAAGGTTTGAGCTATCCTACTCCTAATTTGCATAATGTAATGCCATATGGTTCTGTTTTACTGACCTCCTCAAGGAGAATGAGTACCTTACAAAGCAAGCCGACCAGAAACCTTCATTTTAAGAAACCCTTCCCTAAGGTATTCACAATAAGCAGTCTTCTGTAGAATAGGAGACAAAAAAACAGAACCACAAAGCAAATCATAAAAAAGACTGGGCTTCCTGGTCTGCTGGAGACTGGTGGGATGCCTGTATTTAGGCCCACTAGCAGCCTTTCAATGCTTTAAGACACTCCGGTGGCTCAACATTCAGGCATATAATGGACACATCTAGTAGAGGAACAATAACACTGGGGTGGTAGGCTTTCTCTAGAAAAACCAGCCTATAAATAGGCTCAAAGGGCAACATTTACCCTGGAATAAACTCAGAAAGCAGGAAAGGATAAGAACAAAGGCTAAATGGACCTGCTGAACATAGAGAGGAAGAGGGAAGGATGCTGTTACACGGTGGACTTTGTCTCCAATCTCACAAAATAAGTGTGTGTCAAGTGATGAATGGGAAACCATTTTGCTCTTTAAACCTTTATTCAGATCCCAGTAAAATGTTTTCACAATTAACAGAAAGCAATAAAACTTTCTTTAAAAAGTAGACAAATGCATCTGTCATTTCATCATGTTTACAGTGGCTTGTTGTGTCAGAGGCTCTGAAGATGGCACAGTAGGACAAGGTTTCAATCTGTTGTTGACAGGGTCACTATGATAGGGGTTGACTCACAGCATCTAACAACAACAGTAGCCGGTGTGTTGCCACGATGCTGGAAGTGATTTCAAATACCAACAGGATACTCTCTGGTACACAGGTCTCAGAAGAGCTTCCAGACTAAGACTGGGAAGAAAGCATTGACAATCTACTTCTGAAAAGTAGGCAATGAAAACTCATGAATATTTTCCAACACAGTTCTAGGTTGGAAAGCACTCAAAATACACACTGGTTGCAACACCGGACTTGAGTTTATCAATGATCTTGAAGATGGGATCCTGGAGATTGTGTGAAACTTTGTTCTCTTTCACATGCTTGTCATATCAACCTCAAGGCCTCTCTCAATAGCACCTTTGCTATTTCCTGTCCTCACTAATTCTCTCTTTCACGCCCTCCTCATCTTGGCCTCTCTTTCCTATGAACTTGACTTCTATGAATAAGGATCTTGTTTGAGTTAATAGGATCCATTTCTTCCAAGGAATAGTTGCCAGCTGATATGTGTTAGTGTTGAGGAGTTCATGTCATTTACTATGAGAGAGCGTTTAAGCACAACCTGTTCAGATTCATTTGATGGTAGAGGTACGTCTGGAAGTTTTAAGAGTGTGCCAAGATTTACTCTGTTCAGATAGATCAAACCCACCCCTGCTGGGTTGGTTCTGGCTCAGAGCCCAACACAGCAGAGCAGACCGAAACTGCCCCCCTGAGGGTTTCCTAGGCAGTAAATCCTTATGGAAATAGACAACCTCATGTTCCTCCTTCAGAACTTACTGGTGGGTTGGAACCTCCTACCTTTCAGTAATCAGCTCAACACTCAATCCACTGTGTCAGCCAGGCAAAAGGAGATCAATGGCTTGAATTACATGCTACTCTCTTATTCTTCTTGGAGTTCCAAAGGGCAAACTTCTAAGCACAGCCATTCTAGGTCTTATCTCTTCATTTATATATGGTCACTTAGTGCTGTTCAAAACAGGTTCTGCATCCGGTATTTCCTTGAGGGCAATAGTCCTGGGATGGTTAACACACTCACCTGCTGACCAAGAAGTTGCAGGCTTGAGTTTCCCCAGCAATACCTCATGAGATATCTTCTAATGGACTTAGATAAATAAGCTGCTAAAAATCCCATGAGCAACAGTTCTGCTCCAACACCCATACGGACAATTTGAGTTAGAATTAATGCAATAGCAAACATTTCTACTTTCTTGTTCTTGAAATTATTCTTGAAGCCTCAGTCATCATTCATTTGTCCTTGCCTCTTGACCCTATAATGGTCAAGTGTGTGAGAAGTATTAAACAACAATCATAACCCAAATAAAAAAAAAAAGACCTCAAGACACACAGACAATGGAGAAGCCAGTATTCTTCAAATGCTTGGATTTTACCTTTATTTATAAAAGCAAGCAAATAAGCAAGAGTTTAGGTGTGTGGTGTTTCAGGCACCGAGTTAGATGCCTAGAGGTAAAAAAAAGGACTAGTCCTGTCTTGTATCTGTTTTGAGTTTAGTAAATACCAGTCAGTATACCTCTAAATCTGCTTTTTGTCATAAACCTCCATCAGATGGCATTAACAGATACATCTCCAGCACACGGCCTTGTGCCCTTTAAGATCTCCTACTTTGCACAGTATCCGGCTCCAAATAGGTACTCCATAAAAACTGAGTCAATTAATTATGCTCCAGCCTTTTCATCCATTCTCGCTTGCCTCTCTCTGATTCTGTTGCAGCTCAAGATACTATGAAATATTCTCACAGCTTCTTGGACATGGAATGAATAAGGGACATTTTCTTAACTGGGGACCTCTTCTTAACTGGGGACCTCTACGTGTATGGTACATGCATATGTGTGCGTACAAATGCACACACTCTTTCTCTCTCTCTATTTGATCTTTAACACCTACATCCTTTGTGTTTAGTTCCTTAACTACCATGTGGAGAGAGGTGTTTGGAAACCATATTAATAATAGTTCTTAGTTTGTATGGTGCATTCCATTTTCAAAGGCATTTGTAAACATTGCAAGATGAAAGCTGGCACCACCCGTCTTGGGGAACGGGAATGTTAATCATCACCATGTCCTTTCCTTGGAAAGGGTCATGGAATCTGAGAGTTGGAAAGGATGTCAGAGTTCATCGGTCTAACATCCAGACTCTAGAGAAATATTCTTTCTAATGGGTCCCAAAGAATGTGAGATGAAGTTTCAACATCCTTACCTCCAAGGAGCATCTTGGCTGCAATTCTTTAAACACCTGTTTGTTCTTCTGGTAGTCTGTTGTTGTTGTTGTTATGTGCTGTCAAGTCACTTACAACTCATAGCAACTCTGTGTACAACAGCTCTAAACCCGGCTCTATCCAGTGCCTATCTTATTTCCTCTGATACACCTAACCACATTACCCCAGTCACTGAGTCAATCCATCTCACTGAGGGTCTTCCTCTCCTGCACTGTCCCTCTACCTTCCCAAGCATGACGTACTTCTCCAAGGACCAGTCTCTTCTTGTAACATGTCCAAACTATGTCAGATGAAGCTTCAGAATCCTTGACTCCAAGTAGCATTCTGTCTTTACCTTCTCCAGGACAAACCTGTTTGTTCTCCTAGCAGTCCATGGTATATTCAACATTCTTCTCCAGCACCAAGCTCAAAGGCATCAATTCTCTTTCTATCATCCCTAGTCATAGTCCAGCTCTCTGATGCATAGCATGCAATTGTGAAGAACATGGCCTCGATCAGGTGCATCTTAGTCTCCAGACTGACAGATTGTCTCTTCAGTATTCTGGAGAGGTCCCTGACAGCCAATTTTCCCAATGCAATTAGTCTCTTGATTTCTTGGCTGCTTGTACCAAGAGTGTTGATTATGGAGCCAAGCAAACGAAAACTGTTCTACTATGTATTAAACACTCTTTGCCAGCAGCTTGTAGAAGGCTAATAAATAGTAGAGCTAGGATTTGAAGCCAACTTTGTATAGATCTTAAGTCAAACAATAGCATGCTATATTACATAGAACACTGAACCAGCATTTTGTTCATTTATATGTAAGGTTTACATGACTCAGAATTGGCTCAGCAATAACTGAAAGCAAATATACCACACAGAATGCGTTTTCAATAATTACAGTGTTTTACTTTACCACCTTTTGCTCTAAGCATATCTTCTGTTATTTTTCCATCACAGACCTTCTATTTTTAAAGAATTTACCTACCAAATGACTGTGTTTAAATAACAACAACAATACCCTTAAACATCCCAATGATTAGGAAGATAGATGGTGAAGAACCAGGGAACATTGCATCCTTTTATCACATGAGGTTGCTATCATCTGGCGTCAACTCACAACAACTATTTTTTATGACCTAATAATTACCGTTTTCCCAATTTTAATTATTAAATCAATCATTATTTTAAGAATAGAGTATTTTGTTGTTGGTAAGTATCGTCACATTGGCACTGCCTCACAGGAACCTTGCACACACGAGAATGAAACACTGCCCAGTCCTTTGCCAACTTCACGATCTCCACTGTATTCAGGGGCAGAGTATGCACCATATTAACGTTTCAGTATTTTACCAGCATTTGCAAAGTGCCATGCTTGAATACATGCTATTTCATTGATTTCTTACTAACCCACAGAATGGTATTATTATCCACAATTTATAAATGAGGAGGCAGTATTAGAGGAATTGATTCAAGGTTACAGACCCCTGTTGGGACACAGGCTGCCTGATTCCAACAACTGGTTCCTTTGAGCGGATTCCTTCTTGCTTCTGATTGTTCTGAAATGATCAGTTCTTCCAGATAGAGTGTTTGTTTACAATTGAAGGAAAAAAATAAAAAAGAGTAGAAAGCATGTAAAAAGTCTAGTTAATCCATGAAAGAGTATCAAAGGTAGCTACATTGTGTTTACGGATCTTCTTCTTTTAAAAAAAAATCTTTATTAATTGTAATTTTTTATTGCTACTTTGATTTATTTTTTCATTTTTATTTTATATTGATATACTTACAAAGCTTATATACATTGTGTTTCACACTATCCTTCACTCACATTGTGTTGCATCTAATCTTTATCATTCATTATGTTTTATAAAATTAATCATCATTGAACTATGCCCGGCATTACCCTGTCTCTCCAGATCCCCATCAGATCTTTCCCATTTCCTTTACCCACCTCTCCCTCCACCCACCAAATTGTATGACCCTGTGATTATCACCTTGCCCATCCTCACCCTTCCCTCCTTGGATTCTCATACACATTTTACTAGTTATCTTTCTTTTTCTGCAATAATAGTCTCATGTAGAATTTGCATAGACCCTGTTCTTAGAGTTCTAGACAACCAGTTAGTTTTCACTGAACTTATCTCTATGGTCAGTACCAGTAGCAGAATCCCCAAATTTTGTGTTTAGAATGAATACCATTTTTTGTATGAATATTATGAGGATATAGTACTAGCAATATGAATATAGCAGTATGAGAGTAACAGTAACCCCTGCTATTTATGAAGCTATGCACAATGCTGAAAGTTATGTCACCGGTAGTTCAAACACTAGGGTCAAATGCAGGATCATCTGTAGTGGATAACTTCCAATGGTGTTTCCAAATCAGGAGAGATGATGAAAAAAAGAGATGGTGAAACACTTAAAAAAATATCAGCAAATACAAACTTGATGGATAGTAAGTGAACAAATAGACTGCTTGAGATGGATTGACACAATAACTATGGTTGTTTAAGGTTCACACATGGTGGTTGAGAACTGGGCAGCATTCTATTTTATTATACATCATGTTATCATGAGATAGAGCGTACTGGACAGTGGCTAATGGTAACAACATGGACAGGTACATCGTCCAGCGTAACCCTCAGTATTTTGCTTACATTTTCTTTTTCAATTCTCCCACTAATAATATATACTCTACAGTTTTCTAGGAAGTTGAGTTTGTCAGAAATATGAGGTATAAATTAAGGCTAATATGGGATATGAATCTAGTTTGTATCTGCCCACAAAGCTTGAACATTTAATCAATGAAACTTACTGCAAAACATCATGAGGATTGAAGAGTCCCAAGCACCTGAACAAGAAAGCATTATACCCTGAGACAAATGAGGACCATCTTGTTCAATTACAGTGATTCCATTTCTAAGGCGTCATCCCTCTGGGAGATAAGAATAAGAATAGAGGTAAGGACAAGGGTGGTTTGTTCTCCCCAGAACCAGCATTCTAATGGTGCCCTTTATGGATGGTTGACTGGAATTTCTGACTCTAAGAAACCATTGCTGTAGAAAGTTGTTTAGACTTGACAACACCAAAAGACAGTGTGTGTGAAACTGGTAAAAAATAGAATCATATAAGCACAATGGCAGTGACATCAACCCCCACAATGATAAGGAGAGCTGCTGGGATTTGATTTGCTGGGATTACTTGACATTTTCCATACATTGTCGTCACAACTACTGTGTAGGTTATTAACTTCAGTTTACAGATGGAGAAATTTTGAGATTGTATCACTGTTAATCGTATAATTACTTAACACAAAATATCCTGACATTTGCTCAGTTTTCTGGGAGCAGTCAAAGGGAGAGAGTCAGAGAATCAGAGATAACATCTGGTTGACCAAAAGCAAATCTTCCAGTTCATTATATTTTAGATTCTGCTGGATACATCATGCAAAACTAGAACCACCAGGGATCTTAGAAAAGTGGAATTTGCTTCTTCAGTCAAGCATTTTCCTCTGTACAAGATCCAGTGAAAAGCCTGTGTCTTTCTGGAATGGACCCACTTGGTGATTCCTGGATTGGATGAAAGCAGCCAATTTCAATGCCAACCTGGCCACAGGGCCTGGGTAAGTCCATTACCTCATCCTCTTTGCTGTGCTGAAGAAATGAAGATAATGACACTTTCCCAAGGCTGGGGCTGGGTGAGCCTTAATCTGCCAGTGTTTGTAAATGGCTTTGAAGATGGTAAATGTTACTTAAGTGCTAAGTATTATTATTTATTGTGGTTCCAAACACTACTTCTCCTCCCCATTGTCAGGCTACAAAACAATAAGGGACGTGGTAAAAGAGCCTCTGATGTGTCCTGACATCTATAAATGAGGTAACTTTAGCCTGAACTCTGTGATGGTATCTGCAAACCTAACATTAGCTTCGCAGCATTTCTGTGTGGGCAGGTGGTTGCCTAATTTGCACTTAAACACGCCAGCAGCAGGCCCTGGCACAGGTTTGGCACACACAGGTGATGCAAGTGTTCTTTGGACAGACCTGGCTTGCTGACATCATGCTTTGCTGGGTTCTCTTTGAGATGCAAATGAGACTCTGGAGGAGCCCCTTTGTCCTTTCATCATTGACATTTAATGGATGAGAATTAACATTCACTGAACCTTTCTGTGTGCCAGACACTTTTATGAACATGATCTCATTCATTCTCATGACAACTCAGTAAATGGCCCCGTTTTACAGATGAGAAAACTGAGGCCCTTGCAAGTTAGGTGTTCCCAATCATATAAACTATTAAGGGATCTGGTTATCATTGGAACCTAGGACTCTGTGGCTCCACAGATCGTACTCTTTTATCGTACCACACTGTAGACAGCATGGCTGCCATTCTCAGTTCAATTGCTTTTTTAGTTATTCCAATCTCCTACTAAAGTGCAGTATTGTAGGGTTGCTCGTGTTCCACTGATCTTAAGTGGAATAAGCCACAACTCTAACAAGGCCCTGCACCATCTGACTTTGATACTCTCTCCAGGTTTATTCAACTCTGTGTTCTTTTGTTTACTTCTTTAAATATGCCATAAATCCCCAACTTGACTTTTGAACAAACTGCCTTGAACATTCTACAACCTCCCCACCCCCATCTCACTCTTCTAAGGGAGTCTTGGGTCAGTGGTAGAATTCTCACCTTCCGTGTGGGAGATGTACATTTGATTCCTGAACAACCACACCTCAATGCACAGCTCCCATCTGTCTGTCAGTGGAAGCTTCCCTGTTGCTATGATGCTCAACTTGTTTCAGATGAGCTTCCAGACTAAGGCAGACCTGACAAGGAACATACTTCCCGTAGCTAGCCAGTGAAAACTCCGTGGACACAGCCGCTCAGATCTGCAGTGGATTAGGTGGGTGGTGTGGGCCTGGAGAGCTTTGTCCCGTCATGCCTGGGGTCACTTTTGAGTCAGGGGCTGACTTGACAGCAGCTAATAATAACAACCTCTCTAAAACGTCACTCATCATTTTCTTGGGAATGCCTTCCCTGAAAACTTGGACGAGTTCTCCATGTGTGGTCCCAGGCCCAGGCACATCAGTATTACCTGGGAACTTGTGAGAACTCTAGATTCTCAGGCTTTCTTCTAGAAGTAGGTGAATCAGAAGCTCTGGACCTGGGCTCCAGCAGTCTGTTCCTCTGGTGCCTATCCAAGAGATCCTTTCCCTGTTAAGTGTGAAATCACTGCCTGAGGCTAGGGTCTCCCTACCTCAGGACTCAGGCACTTGGATCTGGGGAATTCCTGGTCCTGGGAAGCTGTCTTGTGAATTCTAGGACTTGGCGGCATTTTTTGCCTTGATGTGCTACATGCTACTTGCACCTCTTCTCCTCCCCAATAGTGACAACCGAAAATGTCTCCAGACCTTGTCAAATATGCCCAGGGGGACAGAACGACTACCTCAGACTGAAGTTTGTCTTTCTGCCATATGCTGTGCCCTGAAGAGTTGAAGTTGAGTCTCAAAAAGGCACACTGTTGTTGTCAGAACCAACGCATACATTTCCTTTCTAAGACTATAAATTGCATGAAAGGAGATTGCCCACCTTCTCCCTATAGAGCTTCTGGACCTTTGGGTCAGGAGCACATCTCCCTATGGACTACCTCATCAGAGCTCCCCTGGGGCTAACTAATGTATCAGTTACTGGAATCATCTGTTTAAGGAATGTCTCCACTGTCAACAACACAAGTTGTTGTTGTGGTGTACTATAGAGTTGGAACCGACGTGTAGCTGACCATCAGGTGGGTTTTCAGAGGAAGTTAATCTCACTGGAGGAGACAGCCCATCCTTCTCCTGCAGAGAAACTTGTGGCCTTGAACCATGTGCCTTCCTGGTTGTAGTGCAGCTTCTTGCCACTAGGCCACCAGTTAGCGTAATAACTTCTCGTTACTGTGTGTCACTGAGTTGGAACTGGTCCACAGTTGATCCTCCAGTGGGTTTTCAGAAGCAATATATTGCTTGGGAAGAGATTTCTCATCTGTTTTCCATAGAGAAGCTGGTGGACTCAAACTTGAGGTGTCAGAACCCTTGGAAGTGGGCTTTTCTAGCCATTGCGTTAGCCCCCATTGGGCAAGTATGGTCTCAAGCTACCTGAACACATGGCCTTGCAAGTTATCCACAGCTGTGGGACCAAATAAGAGTGTTTTTCACACTGTAAGAGAAGGCAGTGATAGTGGTGGAAAGAGTGTGAAAAAACTACGGCACTACTGTGAAGAGACTGTGGCAATGTGTGACCAGAAGGAACTTGGAGATAAATGCTACAGTTAAAAGTTTTGCTTGCTCTATGATTAAAGGAAAAGCTGACTCGTGACTGCTCTGAGATGAAGTTTGCTGGATGATTAAGGAAACCAGAGGCTTTTTGCCTTTTTTTTTTGTGCTGTTGAATTGCACCTGGACTTGCACAAATTATGCCTTGTTAATCTTATTTGGGACTTCTGGACAAAACCTGGACTTGCTTGTGAGATATTCTTTTCCTCTCCTACTCTACAACCTAATACACCCCACAACTGTGAGTAAAATCTGTAAGTCTTGCGACAAACACTGGGCCCAATAATTGTTAAAAATAGGTGCAGGAGCATATAGGGTGGCGTGTCTGACTATGTAGCTATTTGCATGATAGTATGGATATTATTGATGGGGACAGTTCCCCTTTATGAAGCAGGGAGAAGTCAGTTTTGCCCTTGCCCACATTGCATCTACTCCTTTTACAAAACCTAATAATTACAGAGCTCTGAAGAAATATTATTGTTCTAGAAGCCCCTAATTTGTACCTTAAGCCCAACCAGAGTTTTCAAGAAGAGATAGGAATTAGGGCCTGGAGTGTGATCACAGGCAAGCAGGATCCCTGCGAAACTTCATCATTTGAGGATAAAGTCTCTTCCATCAGAATCCTGAGGGCAGTGGGGCATTATGTCCCCAGCAGAACAAAAGTTCTAAGTGCAGCTACCTTAAAAATACAGCGACAGAGGATGTGACTAAAGGCAAAAGATAAAACAAACAAACAAAAAAAGTTTTCTTAGAATGATACATAAGGCCTTGACCAAAAATAGGCTCAGGACCACTGCCACTGAAAGAGAAACAAAACCACATTCTCTCTGAAAGAGCAATAAGGAGATTGTTGGCAAAAAAGATGAGCAGCTTAGCAAGCGTTGTGGTGGCTGAAATCTTGTCAAGAATTACATTCAAATAAAGGAGAAGGAGAAGAGCAGATTTTGATTCTTCTGCCACTCCAAATTTTCTATACCCAAGAACTTCTTTATATTCAGGATAAGGGAGAGTTATAGAAGTTGAACAGAGTTCTGATAGTGTCAATCAGAACATGTGGGCTGCCAACCATAGGTCAGTAATTCAAATGTACCAGATGCTCTGAGAAAACGACCAGCAAGCTCCTTCTTTAAAACTATACACCCTCAGAATGCTGATGAAAGGTCCTCATGCATTGGCATTAACTCACTAGGAGTGTTGTTTCTGATTCGGGAGAAGTTGAAGCGGGTTCTGGGTGATGAAGATAGTTAATGTGTACAGCTTCTAACTGAAAATCTGGTGGTTCTAAACAAAAGTGCTTTGGAAGAAATACCAGGCAATCTACTTCTAAAAACTCTCAAGCTACTGGTTACTGGTAGAAGTTGAGAAAGAATACAATATTCACTTCTTCTTCTAAGTCATCTATGGTGTGGGATGCCTTGCTGAATTAGTGGGAATCTTTCCCTCATAGAGCTAAAAGTATTTCTGGACGTGAGGTCTACCAAAATCAATAATTTTAAGTCTAGCAGTTTCCAATTGTTAGTAATTTTCATATGAATAGCGCTATAATTTTCTTTTGATGCAGATATTGTAATTGTTGAGTTCCAATGAGTTGACTCAAACTTACAGAGATCTCATGGTTAATAGAATCAATTAAATTTTCGAGTTGCAATATGGAAAACTACTATAGAAAAAAAATTGAACAATGAAGGAAGCCTTAAAAGAACATGGAAGTAATCTGGAGAGTCATTGCACTAAAAATAATTCACTGACATCCAGCTATTTAAGGAGGTAGAACATGATCAAGAATTAGTGGTACAGAGGAAGAAACACAAGCTATACTGAAGACACTGGTGGAGAACAAGGCTCTGAGAATTTACAGAATAACAATTGAGATGTTCCAACAAAACTGAAGCAATGCTGGAAGAGCTCACTCATGAATGTTAAGAAATATTGAAGACAGTTACTTGGCCAATCAACTAGCAGAGATTCATATTTATGCCCATTTCAAAGAAAAGGAGTCTAGTGAAATTCAGCTTCAGAATAGGAGTTCAAAATATTTCATTCTGTTCATAGGATGACTATGAATAAGACAGCAACTAAGAACAACCTATATATTAAAGCAAAACTATGTTGTATGTTATCAAGTTAACTCTGACTCAATGATCTGTTATGTACAACAGGACAAAACGTGATCCACCCCTGTGCCTTCCTCTCATTGCTATGTCTGAGGACAGTTGCAGCTGCTCTGTTAGTCCATCTCTTAAAAGTCTCCTTCCTTGTGCAGACTCTCTCTTTACTAAGAGAAATGCCTTGTCCAGCTACTGGTCCCTCTTGATGCCATACATGATAACCATAATGAGAACAAGTATTTCTACACTCACTTCTAAGGAGCATTTTGAATTTACTTCTCATCTAAAACTGATTTGTTAGTTCTTGCAATCCACAGTAGAGTCAATATTCTTCAGTAACACCATAGTTTTGGTGTGTCAATTCTTCTCAAAAGCCTTTGTTATAATCCATGTGCCAAAGGGATCTGACCAATTTCTATTGTTGGCATTTTCAGTTCAGAAATAGCTCTATAAAATAGTCTAATAACCTTTTAATTCTTCTGATATTAAGATTATTTCCTTTGAAAGTAAGCCAGAAATTCAATCATCTACTCTACAAATATGAGCACATCTAAAGACTTTGATAATTGTTTTCCAAAAAGGTAGAACTTCGATTAGCAGTGTTTGAGTATCGGTTGTTAAAAATTTTTACTACGGAAGACTGAGCCTCAGTGGTTTCATTTCTTGGATAATGACACAGATGGGCGGGGCTAAGGTAACACATAGGTTTGGGTTGAGGCTAATGTGACCTGGTATAGCTGCATATTCCATTCACCTATTTCTCTATAGATTACATCAAGAGCTTCACTATGACATTGATTTGAGTTTAGTGTGTTCTCCTAAAAACTTTTCTGTGATCTTTACAGTCACAACATTCATTTAAAAACAGAAACCATGAACTCAAATTCCCATATAGACTAGATCTCTGATCCCGGGAGTCAAATGTAATCTGTTAGCATGTGTAT
>NW_006399753.1:13022903-13068862 GCF_000299155.1 Elephantulus edwardii | reverse complement strand
CAAAAGGAAATTGATGAAGGGAGTTGGAACTCTTTTTCAAATATTGGTGGGTTTTCTTCTCAAGGCTTCTCTGTAAAGCCTTGATAGTTACTTAGAGCTGGGGAGGGGTGTCTTATTTTACTTAATGTTCTTTCACTTCACTAATAGTGAGTAGTGTGGGGGTTCTTATATTAAGGCCAAGTGGAGTTCTGAGTAAATTGTGGAAGAAAACGACGTTCAGAACATAGTTGTTGTGTACCCTCGAGTCAACACGTACCAATAGCTGACCCTCCAGCAGGTTTTCAGAGGCAGTAAATCAAATGGGAGTTGATTTACTTTTCCCCACAGAGCGGCTGGTGGATGCGAAGCACATAACTTTGAATTGGCAGCACAATTCCTTACCATCCAGCTACCAGAGCTCTCTAGAGAACATAGAGAGGAACTTACAGACATATTGATGCCGTGAGACGGTGGGAGCTCTAGTGGTAGAGTCCACAGGGAGCTGTGCTGCTAATCCAACTAACCTCTCTCTTGGTTCAAAGCCAGCAGTATCTCTGAAGAGGTAAATATGGGAAATCCCTTCCCATTTTCCCCTTGTGATTTACCATCTTCCAGAAGCACACTGGAGGGTCCGCTATGAATCCATGCATCCATTCCAACTCAATGACAATGGGGCTTTTATTTATAGATACATTGGGTTTCTGAGGCTGTCACTGTTTATGGAAGGATACTGTCCATCTTTCTTCTGCTGAGTGGCACAAGACTTCGAACTACCAACCTTTTGTTTAGAAGCCTGACTCATTATACACTATGCCAACAGGGCTTCTTATTTAGGTCAAGGTTGAATAGATGAAAACCGGAGATTTATTGTGATACCTAATTCTACAGTTTCACTATTAATAGCGATGCTTTATTAGCTGGTTAGGGCAAACTCCAAATTAGTTGGACCTCATGGGGAATCTGACTTTCAAGAAATTAAAATTTCAAGCTAACACACAGCCATTTCATCCTTCTGTTTCAGCCCTTGTTGTTGAAAGTCCTCTCCCCTCATTACATGCCTCTCTCTTCTTCCCTGTCTTATGACGTAGAAGACTGTAACGTGAATGTAATTTTCTTGGGCAGAAAACCTTGCAAAGCTTTCTCCCATGCAGAGTTCTTGGGTAGGGATGAAGGTACAGTTGTAAGGGACTCCAGCCTCCAGGGTGTGTTCTGAAAATAGCTTTTTTGTTAGTATTGTGCTTATATTAGTGCACTTCTTTCTTACGGCAGAGACTGGCCAGCAGCTCACCACTCTTCCTTCTTCCCAGGAACATTACCTATACTTCCCAATTTTCCTTATATTTAGGTCCTATGATTGAATTCTAATCAATTGAATTCTAATCAATGAATTGACATAATGTGTTTCATTTTCTGTCAGCGCAGAACTCGCTCTCATGCTGTTTCTGATCTACCAGTGTTGTACAGACACAGACAAACCATTAACCTTGGAATTTCCATGTAGAAGATGGAAGGACCACAGGTTGGTGGAGTCTGGATCCTGGAATCAGGAGAAAGGTCACTTGCGAATTGCTGTCACTTGCCATGATCTTCACCTTTGTGAACAACAGAACATTATCTGACTTGCTTGCTTTGGTCTTGTATTCAGGAGAGGTCAATTGAAGGAGGAATAGAATATCACATTTGGTGAAGTCGTGGGCCAGAAAGGGTGAAAGAGAACCCGAGTGAGATGGATTAGCACCCTAAGAGCAAGAGTGGACTTGAAGGTTCTGGAGACTGTGACAAAGCTACAGGCCAGGCATCATTTTGCTCTGTTTATGTGTATAAATCAGAATCAACTTGATGGCAGCTAACCATAATGACAAGACAGCAAATTCTTAATGAACAGTTGTGATTGTTCTTGAAAGAAAGTGGTTTAGAGTGATAGGCACTTGCCTGAGACAGACTCAGAAACATGTTCACATTTTAGAAGTAAGACTTTTTCAATGCCAAGAGAGGCTTTGTTGTGTAGTTGTTTGCCACACGTGGTTGTATTCTATTGAGTAGGAACGAACTCATATCTGACTCTCCAGCAGGTTTTCAGAGCTAGTAAATCACATGGGAGGAAATTGCCCATCTTACTCCCTCGGAGCAGCTGGTGGGTTTGAACCTCATGCCTTCAGGATTGTAGTGCAGCCTCTTACTACTAGGCCAACTATTCATCTTTTAAGGACTAGCCATTGGGCATTGTACACGTGTCTATATGTAAAGATGGGTGACAAGATTGCTTTGCAATCTCTTAAGTTATTGCACTGGAGATGGATTCACGTAGATCCTCTCCCTCCTTCATGTCTTCTCAATTCCCTGAGCAAAGCTTTCTAGACACATTGCCAAATCTTTCATTTACTAGTTCTCCTTCTTAATCTTCTTAACAGATGATTTGTGATGGGTTTGATTCAAAAAGTGATGGGTGTTGGTTCTGATAAGACTGAGAAATATCTGGATTTGAAGATAATGTTCTTAGAAGTTGTAACTTCTCATGGGAAGTTTCATGGGTATTATTTACTTTCTATCACTAGTGCCTTTAGAATTTATCTGGGAATGGCTGTATAACTTGGGGTGGTGGAGGAATTACTTCTCTCTCTGCCCCAGTTTCATTGAACAGACAAAAATAACACCAACCTCTAGGTGATTTCTGTGAATCATGTTGAAATCCTGGCAGAAATGCTATGTCTTGTTCCAGTGCTGAAAATAAAAGGATGATTCAAAAGAAAGGCCCAACTTCAGAGGAGACTTGCAACAAAGGGGTCACGTGTGCTTTTCTACACTGACTGAACTCTGGGCTTCCCACGTGGACCAGCTTTCTCTATGCAATTAATCCCTTGGACATTTGGAGGCACATATATTGGAGACTTGGAGTTAATAATACAGAGTTTATTAACACTGAATGTCTACAACTGTAGGAGTTTAGGTGGTGTGCAGAGGATGAGGATATAAGGAGTGAAGGAAAATACTAGAACTTTTCACATGGCTTGGAACAAAAGAACTCAGCAGAGAATGGTATCCTAAACACTGTCAATAAAAGTTCTTCTCCCAAATGTTATTACTAAACACTTCTGTGCATGCTTGTCTGGGCTGATGAGGTGCTTTCTGTACTTGGTGAGTTGATTTCTGTCTTCTTTGTGCCTTGATTAATTTGTAATTCCTGAATATGGTCATATCATTAATAAGTATTATGATGGAGGTTTTGTGTGAAAGATAGATGATAGATAGATAGATAGATAGATAGATAGATAGATGTAGATAGATAATAGATAAATAGATAGCTAGATGATAGATAGATAGATAGATAGATAGATAGATAGATATAGATAGATAGTTTTTGTGTACTGTCAAGTTGGAGGCAATCCATAGCTAATCTTTTAGAAGGTTTTCAGAGGCAGTAAGTTACATGAAAGGAGATTGTCCATCCTTCTGTAAAACAACTGGCTGATTCAAATTACATACCTTTGCAATTGTAGTGCAGTTTCTTACACCTAGGCCACTAGAGTGTCTAATTGGAAGATCATAAACAAATTCTTGATTTTTTCGTATGCTTCTTTACTGTCTGTCCTGTTTCATAGAACCTCTGAGCCCCTAATGTCACCTAAAGTTGCTTAAATACACTTCCTATTTTGTCCATAGATATATTCTTTTACCCGCTAGTACTCCGAACTGGGAGTCTGAAGCCTTGATTCAAATGCTGGTGGCCAACTAGACTCGAGACTGGTTGTTGTAGAGTGTTCTCCAAGAAGTGGCTAAACAGTGCCCAGGAAATGTGAGGTCATCACTGATAGCATATCCCCCAGCTACAGCATTCCATAACCACATGGTGTAAGCAGCTCCCTATTAGATCTATCCCTTTTTTCCTTCTTGCCCACTTTTCTCTTGCTGTCTGGCAGGGGCCGCTCAGCAGGAGGGCGAGGGTGAGTGAGGCAGAGGAAGTGATCTGCTGACTCATCAGGAATTGCTCCAGTTGTGGGAAATTCACTCATTAAATATTTATTGAACATCTAAAATTTGCCAGGGGTTATTATAAGCTTACTCTCTCTCGCTCTCTGTATTTGTTTTTAAACCTCAATTTTTACCGTGATTTTCCTTATTTGAAAACAAACAAAACAGATTTAATGCAGTCTTTTCTGAAATAAGTATACACATTTATTTATTGTGTTTTCTTGTTTGGTTTTCTTTTAAGAAGAAGAATATTTAGGGTTGTACTGGTCACCCATGGTGGACAGTGTTTAGTGGAGCTCCCTGATTAAAACAGGCTTGGAAGCAGGAGTGGCATCCATTTTCGAAATAGCTTGCGTCTGGAATCTCTATGAACTTGGAGAAATGATGAATGTTATGTAAGTGTTCAGTTCTTTCATTCATAGGGTCGTTATCAGTCATCTAAGTACAACTCAACCGCACTTAGCAACAACAACTTGTTGGAGTTTACTACTACTAATAGTTTAGCATTTATTTTTCAGTGTTTTTGTCATATAAATATATACTTTTTTAAAAAAGAGAGAATATGAAATTATTATTGTACATTCCATTTTAGAACTTAATTTTTCATGAAACTACCGTGAGCCAGTATCTTTCCTTTTAAACAATAACCTATGGGCACTACAATTCTTTTGTTTTGGTTTGGTTTAATTTTTATTTATTTATTTCATAGTACTCTGATTTATTTACAAAGTTTAAATACATTGTTTTTCACAAAAGATCCTTGCCATTTCCTTCACCCCATCCACCCATCAAATTGGGGCACTACGATTTTTAATGACTGTGTAATATTTCCTTATTTTCATTGATTCCTAGCTGACCTTCTGCTAGGTTTTCAAGTTTCTAGGTCACACCGTAGGACAGGTCTCGTCTTTCTTTTATGGAGCCAATGGTGTGTTCAAACCAATAGAGTGGTACGGTCTTTGAATTAGCAACACCATCTCCCCATGACTGTGCGACCAGAGTGTATTATAGTTTATTATCGTTTTTCCTTGAAGTTTCTTTACAATAGACAGGTAGCAATTCATGTCTGTTAGCTACAAGACTAAAGCTTTATTCACGTCTGTGATTATTTCCTTAAGGTATACTCATAGATGTGAGATTGCTAGACCAAAGAATATAAAACTATTTTTATTCTATTGATTTATATTTCAAGCACCACCACCCCCTTTCTTTTTTCCTCCTCAACTTAATTCACAAGCGGTGTTATTTGTTTTCCAGTCTCCATTCAGGAACTAGCTTTTAAAATCTGAAAGTATTATTCTTAAATGCTCAGCAGGGCACTTAATAAATGAGGATCGGAAGTGTCAAAATCCATAAGGCATAACAGATTAGAAGCTATGTTTTTAGAACATTCTAGGTAAAGCAAATCATAAGCCTGGAAAAATCTCTAGCTTCTAGATCTCTACAATTTGCCTGCAAAGCACAGAGAACCAACAGTCAAATGTAGAGCAGTGTCACTGTGTCACCAAGACTATGTGATGTAGTTGGAATGAGCTGCAGTTTGTAATCAGGTGATAAGCTTTACAACTTGGCCATGCTGCCTTCTTAGCTGTGTGACCTTGAATAACTTTCTCTAACTTTCTAAATTTAACTCCTCCTCCTTGCTACCCTACAAAGATGTTGATAATGAGCTTTCTTGCCATGATAACAATTGTTAATGTTTGTCTGAAATAGCCAAGTAAACTCTCAGCTGGTAAAATGGACAAATGCTAGTTGTAAAACTTACACACACTGAGATACCCTAGGTTGCGTAAAGCATGACTTGGAGAAGACGCTTTCAATAAGGAAAACTCTGAATAATTCACATGTAAAACTATGAGCCTTTTCTCTATCCTCAGTTAAAAATAAACTAAAAAAATTAACTTATTAAGAAACACTTTCAAGATGTAAATAGATGTGGTCTTAGCTCTATCTCTAGGGGAAATTCTGCACCATAGACAACAGATACATATGCATGATAGATGATAGATAGATAGATAGATAGATAGATGATAGATGATAGATAGATAGATAGATAGATAGATAGATAGATAGATAGATAGATAGATGATAGATAGATAGATGATAGATGATAGATAGATAGACCTTGACCAAAAGAACATAGAGTCATTTCCAGGAGGATGTGGCTCTGTGGAGAAGAGTCTTTGTTTTTTTCATTGATGGAGTGAGTCATCAATCCTCAGAGAGCAATGTAAAAAAGGCAAGATTTTAAAAGATTACTGTAGCGTGAAAGGAACGATAACTAGTAGAGTAATATTATATCAGGCCACGTCTTTTATGTGTGCTTAATCCTATTCCAATCCACACTCATGTGTCTTAATGGTTTGTTTATATGTATCCTGCTAGACCAAGAACTCAAGACCAGAGACTTGGGCTTCTCAGCTTAGTTTTCTCTACAGTTGAAAGACACACTGGGACAGACTAACGGTTTTTTAAGTCAAGCTAAATGAATGAAATGATATCTGAATGGTTATAATGATTGGCTATCTATATTGATTTCTTCTTTTTTCTAATTCATTATTTAGTTGAATTCTGATGGCTTAGTGGTGAGAAGTCACACTACAATCTATAAGACAAAATAATCTTGAGGTGCCCATCTGAAGGTAAGCCCTACACTAGTTGAAGAGCGCTGTTGTTAATGTTAGAACCAATCCATAGCAGACCCTCCAGTGGGTTTTCTCATTAAGGGAGGTTGCCCATCTTTCTTTCACAGAACAAAGGATGGATTTGAACCATTAGCCTAAGCGTGACAACACACCTCCTTATCACTAAATCACAGGGTTATCCGGGTATACCAGTGGACAAATTCATCTACTAATCAAATAATTATACTTAAGAATATCAATTTTGACTAAATGCCATGACGAATAGTTTGCTCATACCTGACTCAGATTAAAATTCAATTTCTATTCTACTTATAAGTAATCAGGTGCCATTGGCTCCATTTTTAGTAGTTTATATCCCTTATGTATATGCAGCTGAGAGCCGGACAATGAATAAGGATGACAGAAGAAGAATTTATGTCTTTGAGCTATGATGTTGAAGAAGAATATGGAATATCCTATGGACTACCAAAAGAAGAATGGATACATCTTAGAACGTGTGCAGGTAGAGAGCTCCCTGCAAGCAAGAACGCTGAAGGTGTGTTTCTCATACTTCGGACATATTGCTAGGAGAAGTCATTCGCCAGAAAGGGTAATGATTCTTGGAAAGACAGAGGGTCAGTGAAAGAGAGGAAGACCTCTCAATGAAATGAATTGACATGGTGACTGCAGCAATGGGCTCAAGTGTTTTAGAGACCGTGAAGGGAACACAGGATAAGGTAGAGTTCAGGTCTGTTGTTCATACTACTGCTCTGAGTCATACTCAACTCAATGGAATCTAGCAACACTGACAACACGAATGCTAGAGTAGAATTGTGTTCTGTAGAGTTTTCAACATTTTGTTTTTTACCCTAATTACTAGGTGTTTCTTCTGAAATATCTTTTGGGTGGTTTCTAATCTCCTACCTTTCAGTTAATAAGTGAGTATGTTAGTAGTTTGCACCACTAAAGAGACAAGCACTGTGGCATTTGGACAAGAACAAACTGGGAGGAGGGTAGAGAGAGTGGTGCAGCGGTGAATGGATGGAAACCCAAAATCTCTGTAAATGTTTATGAAAATTAATAAAATATAATTATAGAAAAAAAAAGAGCTCCTATTAAGTTCTTTGGGCTCAAATTAGGTAGTAAGCCCAAAAAAGATGCAAGTGCAAGTGATCAGTTACTAGGCTGCTAATCTGAATAGTCTACCATAAATACACTGGCCAAGTCAGAACATCTTTTTGTGAGTGAGAAGAAAATCACAAGACTGAGTAGAGTCAAGAATGAAACTGGTCAGCAATGTGTGTAAGCTAAACTGGGATACACATGCAAACAAATCACCCTTTTGCTGACAAATACGTGCTTCAAATGCAAAACAAACACATCAAGGACTTCTCATATGTTGTCTCAAATATAGAAGATAGTCTGCTCTTGTAATACGCTCTAACTCAGTCATAGCGTAATACCGAGTGTTACTGTTAATGCGTAAAAATTGAGGACATTAACCTGCCAAGTATCATGTCAATTATTAACCTAAGTTACTTCGCTTAGACTCTACAAATGGTGCAAATGGTTAACTCACTAGGTTACTGAAGGTTGGCGTTTCAAATCTGGAGGTGCCTTGGGTGAAGGCATCTTGGGTCCAAAGGTTGTTAGTGATCTCCTTCTGAAAAAAAGTCAGCTACTGAAAACACTAAGGGTCGCAGCTCTCCTCTGACATCTATGGCGTGGCCATGACTTGGCATTGACTCGATGCAATTGCTATCATATTTCATTTAAAAAGCTCTCTGTGATTGTAATTATTGCTCCCATTGTCATGATGAGAAAAGTAAAACTGTTGCATAAAGGTCACTATGAGTTATGAGTGACTCGAAGGCACACAACAACAACAACAACATCGTGCAAATGAATCTTAATAAACATTAATAGACTAGGAAACCAGAGTTCTTTATTCTTCTACCAAGTTTTATTCTCCATACCAAATGAGATAAGGAATTACACGTAAAAAACTTAACTTGCTCCTTCAGTTAAATCCAGGGTTTTTAGACTAGCCGATCCAAGCCAAACTGTATGGGACACTTACACTGGGTGAGAAATCACTTGTGCCAACCTCCTCTCACTCAATGTTTGCCTTTAAGACATCATTAAGACATAAGTTGGAAGGTCTTCTTCCAAGACTTTGTTGTCCACAGGGAAAAAAATGGATTGCTTTAGATATCCTGTGATAGAAACAATACCAAATTGGACCCCAAAGCTCAGGATTTGGTTGAATAATTCTCCTCAGAGGTTGTGTGACTAACATGTTAGTTTAACTTGAAAATGAGGAGATTAACTCAAAGATGGCAGAGTCAGAATATTGGTCTTCTTCCTCTTTTCTTGACTCCCAATGCAAACAATGAAATTGCCAGACTGCTAAACGTTATAGTGACTGAGTGGACATGAGAAAGAAAGCTTGAATAGGATGCTAATTGCATAAAAAGCAGTTGTAAATATCCTCAACTGTTTCTCAATCAGCCTCAATAAAACTATAGATGTAGGGTCAAGGTCAAGGTGGAGATGGGAGTCATTCCTCTAGACTCACTTCACTTCTGCAAGACATGAAAAACACCCATTCCAACAAGCCTTGTCTATCGTTCATAATCTTCCTGCCAAGCCAGACCAGTGCACTTTGATTTCTCATTATCTATTATTTTGCTGATAGTAAATTCTAATTATCTGAAGAAATAAATGTGAGTGTGGTTGACAGGGCGCCTGAATTTGAAAGTCTGTGCTGGGTTTGAAATTCTGACTACCAAGAGCGTGAGGGGTCTAATTGTCATTGGGTGTCAGAGACTCAGCTCTGACGCATAGTGATCGTATGTGTGACAGAAGGTAACCCTGCGGGATCCTAACAGTCTCTGTTGTACATTGTTGCAGACATTGTATTAACTTTTCTCATTAAAGGGTTTTCTCTCTTTTGCTGACTCTGTTTTTCCAAGAATAATTTCATTCTCCATGGACTCACCTGTCCTAACAACATGTCCGAATAATGTGAGATTAGTCTCACCATCTTTGTTGCAAGGTTTATCTTAGTCAATTTCTGAAGCAGAGTTGTCTGGGATGTGAAAAATGGAATGTGTGCAAAAATCTGTGCTTAGCTCTTACTTCCAGAACTCCTGTTCATTCAGAAGGTGCCTGAGGCAGCTGGTCTCGTCACTAACCCCTAGCTATATCTGTGGGCTCTGGTGGGTGCCCATGTATGATTTGTCTGTCTCCTAATTAACTGGAGAATGAAAGTGGGTAACGTTCCTTTCTCTCTGTGATGCACACATCCTGAAGACTTTGCTGTGGAAGAAGATAGCAATGGAGGCCTTCCCCAGTACTGAGGATCATGGACCCTTCTGCGGCTGCTCTCCTTTGTTCCAGTGATGGCAGGCACACAAAGCTCCCTTATGCCTTGTGGGGAACTCTGTGCTTCAGGAAAAGATCTCTACAATGACAAATATATCTGTAAGTACTGGCATTGCGATGATTTCCAGACTAACAGATGCCAGAATCATGGGCATCTACTTTTCCTCAGATAGGTTTCAGATTCAACTCTGAGGATAATACAGTTCATATTCTGGCCCTTTATTCATTTTCCTGATGGCAGTTTAAAGGATTAACTCTTTTAGAGATGAAAATTTTGCAGTAACAACAGTTAACTTTCTGTGATTGATACGTCCTTGGAGCTCTGTTAAGGGATTTATGAGGAAGATATTTTTCCCCTCCTCTTTAGGATAAATGAGATGAAGAGAGTCTAAATATCTAGTTCAAGGTTACAAAGATAGTGTGACTCTACAACTGGTTCCTGGATCCGCTGTATCCAGATTACTCTGATGGTGACGCTTCAGACAGCTGCGGAAAGATCAACTTTCTTCAGCACCAGTGGAGTTAGGAGAACCTAAACTGGAACTCTATGCTCTTGGCATGATAAGTGTATGATGGAAGGATTCTTTGTTTCTGTTTCCTTGTCTCTCTTCTCTTTTCCTTTGTATTTGTTTCTTTATAAACTGGAGGAATAACAGGGAACAATAGGCTCCATCCATAGGGTTGTTAGAGGAGTGAATTAAAATGATGAGTATGTAAAGGACCTTAGGGTTCCACAGGGGAAAGATAGACACTCACATAGCTATTTCTTGAAAAAAGATATTTTTCTTATTGCAACACCAGAAGACACCTCTTTCCTGGAACTGAAAAATTTTTCCTCAATTGTGTTGATGGAGGAGGAGAACTTGATCAAGTCAATGTAAACACTACAAGCTTTTTCCTCCTATATTTTGATCCTTTTAGATAAGCTCACACATAGGACCACTACTAAAAATTTCTCTCAACTCCAACTGTGCTCACCTGCAATTTACTAGGGTCCAGTTCCAATGTGTAGTCTACAAATGGACTAATTTCCAAAGGCACACTAAAAACCATCAACACGATACATCTTGTAGCCTCTTATAATAAACTTCAGGCTGCAAGTCAGCCTCATTTGACATTTAGTGCTCTTCCTACTATAAACATTGACACATAGATCTTAAAGAGATTATTTCATTATAGTCATAAGACAAAATTGTGCATAGTGGTTGAGAATAGTCCTGGACTCAAATCCCTACCATTCATTGGTTATTTGACCTCAGAAGTAACCTACTCTCCTTAAGTCTCAAATGTCTCATGGTGTTGTTATTATGTACCATTGAGTCGACTTTGCTCATAGATAGAACCTTGTGAACAACAGCTCTAAGCCCTGCCTTATTCTGTACCATCCTCGCCATATTCAACATATTTGAACCCAACGTTACATCACTGTGTCATTCCATCTTGTTGAAGGTCTTCAGTTCTCACACAATGAAGACCTTATTGAAGGTCTTAATTTCTCACAAGCACGATTAAGAAAAACCATAAGAATGGTGCATGATAGGGTGAAGTTTTTCTCTTCATATGGTCATTTTGAGTCATAGCTATTTCAGCAACACGTAACAACAACAATAACATTAAGAAACTAGGGGTTATAATGGTGTCAATCTCACTGTGTTCTTGGATGGATTAACTAAGTAAGCAATGCATAGAAAATGCTTGCCCAAGTCCCTAGCCCAGAGTAGGTACCCAACAGAGTTAGCTATTTGTATTATAGGCCTTCTTTACTCTTCATTTTGGACAACGGAATATGACAGAGAAGGTCGCTCAGAGCTCATGCATGTCAGTGTCCTCAAGTACCTCAGTGACTGAAGACTCTTGTCCCGACATTTACTCCACTGGGCATTAGCCCAGGTTTCTAATGAAAGCTGTTATTTGCACCAGCCCAGGGAATTGGCTGCCACTTGACCTGACGTTGTGTAATGAGGGCTTGATCTCTGCCAGCTACCATTCCCTGGGGTCATGTGACACCAGGTCAGGACTCCTGACAATCTTTTCTTTCCTCAGGACTTGGGATGAAGCAACCTGAGTGAAATGGCCTAGATGTCTTTTGTGTATTTGTGTACTGTGCCTAAGTCGCTGGAGATAGACATTGTCAAGACAGAACAAGGAGAAAGAAAACAGAGTGGACAGAGACCGCAAGACCCAAATCGATTAGTTAGCTGTATCCCTTGTAAAACTGTCCCTTGCAAATTTGACCTGCATGGGACCTCGATAACATTAGAAAGCCAGGAATTTGAAGTCAGACAAAATAGGAAATTTCATCTATATAGAGCTTACTTTGTAAAGCTACTTTATCAGTATGTATATTAGTACCTTTTATTATTAAAACTCAGGGAGCTCTGTTGTCCTAGAGGTTGAGTTGCACTGTTGAAAGCAGGTGGTTCAAATCCACCCCTGACTCAGTGAAAGAAAGATGGACAGTCTCCTCTCACACAGTTCATATCTCTGAACAACTACTGGCTGGTCAGTTAGGAGTTGGTTCCAACTCCAGGGCAAATAACAATATTTTAAATGGAGACTCGGAGTGTTTATGTATCAAGTCCCTTCAGAGATGGTTTAAACCTAGAAAATCCCTTCTCTCTCTTCCAAGATGACATGATCCTATCCTGTGTATTTCCTCCTATGAATTGGTAGTGTGACTAAACATTTACAGCCTTGACAACCTGACAGAAGGTCATTGTGATTTTAAATCGACTTGGTGATTTGAAGAGGTCTGAAATGTGCTTGGATGATGTAAAAGCTAACATGCTTTGCTTCAAGTTGAATTCAAGCCCACCCAGAGACTCCCTTGGAGGAAACTATCCAGTGACCTCCACAGAATTGTCCTGAATCAAAGTCTACTCAGTGACAGCTCTTTTTTTTTTTTTTTTTAAGAGAAAGCTAAAGAAGCTTTATTAAAGAGGCTCTCAGGCGGGATTCCTTAGTCTGGAGAGAGAGACAGACCAGGGGAAAACCCAGTGACAGCTCTTTTTTTTTTCCTGACAGCTCTTTTTAAAAAAAAAAAAAAAAAATTCATTTTAATGAAAGTTTGCAGAGACTTAGGGCTTCCAGTCATTCATTGTTTCACTTTTCTCCTTACCCATCCCCTTCCCCCAATTCACTCTTCTCCTTGAAAAGAAAGAAAAACTCTTTCATTGGTATGCAATCCCTCCCCCTGTGACAGCTCTTTTTTAAAGGTGAAGAACAAAAAAAATGTATTTCCAAGGAAAAAGGTGGTGGGCAAGTTCCTGTTGTGTAATTTCAAACCACTGAAAACCTGCTGGAGGGTCAACTGTGAGTCAACACAACAGCACCCTCTCCTCTAAAGTCCCTGTTGGCATAGCTAAATGCAACAAATCTAAATGAAGTCCACATTTGTGCAACTAAACTAAAACTCTAGTTTACTTTTCTACATGGATGTCTAGTAGACACCATGAAACTCATTAAGTCCAGACAGAACTCCCGAATTCCCTGATACAAGATAAACTTATTCAGTTCTCTGCATTCTAATTGCATGTTGCCACTATATGCCCACTTCTTTTATTTACAGCACAGAGATTCTTCCAGATCTCATAGATTCCTGTATACCCTATACTCATTTCGTCCATGAGGCCACTAAGGTCTACCTAGAAACCATTTTTCCAGATATGTCTCCTTACTGCTCCAACAAACAAACAAACAAACAAAACCAACATATCCTTCCCACCTTCATCTTGGTCAAAGCTTACATCCACTTACCTAAATTGCTTCTTAACTAGTTTCTCACCTTCTCTCATCTCCTACAAACTATCCTCTACACAATTACAAATGAATGTTTCTCTCTCAGTAGAAATGAAATCCTGCTCTAAGCTCCTCACCACTTTCAAGTAGCTTCTACAGCATTTAAAGTGAAAGCCAAGCTCCTTCTATAGAAGCTATGAGATTTTACACCATCTGGTTTCTACTAATTCTCAGATTTTGGCCTCTGCCATTCCCTGGCACATTGTGATCCAGTTAAACTAGTTTCCTTAAACTCATCACGTTCTTCTCTGTGACAGGGCTTATCACCGTTCCCTTGATCTAGCTCCCTCTGGCCTGAGATCTTTACACATTGTTGTTGTTGTTAAGTGCCATCGAGTCACCTGGGACCCATAACGACCCTATGTACAGCAGCTCTGAACCCTGTCCTATCCTGAGCCAGGCTTGCTAAATCCGACACACTAGCCCTTATCACCCCAGTTACTGTATCAATCCATCTCATCCTCCTCTTTGTTCAATGCCATGACTGTAATGAGAAACACATCACTTGACAAAAAGTGAGGGTTCTAGAAATGTTTTCTGATTGGGTTAATTACTGCCATTGTTGTTGTTGTGTACAGTAGAGTCAATGTGGGCACATAGCTGACTCGTCGCTGCCATTTTGAGGGCTCAATATTTCCTGTAGCCAAGAAGGGCAAATGGATATCGAAAAAGGGTACAACTTCTTGTCACAAACCTAATGTACACTTTTTAAAGATTTATGTTTTGTTTGTTTTAAAATTTAGGGTACATTTTTAAAAACACCAAATTGAAAACCAAAAGTTGTGTTTTCCCCGCATTCTGGGCTTGGTCAGGTACGGTACAGATGGTAAAAACAAGAGGTAGCTCATAAACAAGTGTGTCTCCACTAGGTGTTTTTCTTGGGTGGAGAGCTCTGGAAGGGCAGGGCCCAGGCAAACTTTGACAGCTGGTCTCCTTTGCTCCGCCCAGCCTTCAGTCTCAGCTTACCCATCTCTTCCCTGGCTTCTGTTCTCGAAGTTTCTCTTCTCTGTATGGCCTTTCTTTTCTTCCTTCCTTCTTTGTTCAAATCTGGCCCACACTCAGCTCACCTGAATCTTGACTTGAACACAGTGGATGGATAGCTCAGAGAGCACACTCCAGCTTCACTAATAATCTCCAGCCAATGGTTAAGTGTCTCTGAACCTACATGTTCTCATACATATAAGAGGTAAAATATCAGCATTGCTGCACAGAGTCGCTATAAAGGATAAAAGACCAAATATGTGTGATATGGATGGAGAATCGAGTGAATGCTGAGTATGTACAAGACTTAGAATGTCCGTACTGTGCTGATCTCAAATCTTTTCCTAAATGGTTTGGTTCTTGCATATCCAGCTATTAGCTCAAACCATAAAAAGATTGTTTTACATCATTAGCTGTTTCATATATTTGAGTCTTTCTTTTTTTACTGAAAACTAGGCTTCTTGTGAACAAGCGACCTATGACACAGAAGCACAAGAATACTTCTAACTTTCCATTTTAGAGTGCTTCTCAACTGACTTTCATAGTAACTGCTAACTTTTTTAGAGTATTTTACATTTTGCCAGTGGTTCTACTATTACTACCACCACCATGACTGTTATAGCTACTACTGATACTATAACTGCTTCATCATTTCTTTCGCTATTACTCTTACTTCCGCTTTTCCTACTGTGATTACTAACACCAAACACCAAACCCATTGTCACTGAGTCAACTTCAACTCCTAAATTCACCCTAATTCATTCCTAATTTCACCCTACGCTAGAGAGTAAAACTATGTTGTAGGGTGTCCAAGTATGTACACTTTGTGGAAGCAGTTGGCCACATCTTCTGCAGCAGAGCTGACGGGTTCCAATCACTTACTTTTTGATCAGCAGCCAGGCACTTAACCATTGTGTCACGATGGCTGACATTTACTGAGCACCTCCTGTGGAGCAGAGAATAGTCTATGGACTTCACATTGGTCACTTCACTTAATTAGCACATTGGTCAATGTTGGATGCTGTTGTGTATATTGCTGTTAGGAGCTGCCGAGTTGGCTATGACCCATAGTGACCGTGTGAACAACCCTACACTATCCTGTGCCATTGTCATCGTCTCTAGTCCATTTGAGCCCATTATTACAATCTCTATGACAATCCATCTCATTGAGGATCTTCCTCTCTTTGGCTGACCCTCCACCATTCCAAGCATGGTGTCTTCTATCAAGGACTGGTCCTTCCTAACATGCCCAAAGTATGTGAGATAGAGTTTCACCATTCTTGCCTCTTAGGACTACCATCATTCAATCTACTCCAAGATAAATTTGGGGTTTTTCTACTTATTTCGTTTTGGCAGTCCAAGGGAATAATTGAAGTACTGAATAATACTCATGTATAATACCAAAACGCAAAAGAATTGAATCTCCTATGTCATCTCTAGTCTTTAATTCAACTCTCAAATAAGAGAGTTGTATAACAAGTAATTGAAAAGACTATGTGTGGTGGATTAGATGAACCTTAGTCTTTAAACTGACAGTATTGCTCTTTAGCACTTTGGAGAGGTCCTTGGCAGCAGTTTTGTCCTAGTGTAACAACAACAACAACAACAATAACAACAATGCATCTTCTGATTTCTTGACTGCTATGGTAACTGGACTGCTATGGTAACTGGGGAAATGGGGGTAGGTGTATCAGAGAGAGTGAACTAGATCAGGATAGGGAAGAGTTCATAACTATTGTACATAGGGTTGCTATGAGTTGCAGGCAACTTGATGGCAACAATAATAGTACCAATGGTATGAAGTTTAGCAGTTTCTTTTCTCTAGTTATAATCTTGGGTACTGGCTCAATGGTGAGGATTTTTGGTTTCTTGATATTAAGATGTCAAACATCTACATTATATTTCTATTGAAGGCTTTAATTTTTGAGCATATGTAACAAAAGTTTCAAGTTTTCCTCACTTTCAGCAAGGTTGTGTCATCTGTACAACAGAAGGTATTGATGAATCTTCTTATGATCTTGATTCCACATTCTTCATAAAATCCAGCCTCTCAAATGATTTGCTCAGCATACAGATTGAATAATTTGGAGAAAGGGTACAGTCCTGATGCACACCTTTCTTGATTATAAATCATGCACCATTCCCTTGCTCTGTTTGGACAATAGCCTCTTGGTCAAGGTATACGTTTCACATGAGCACAATTAAGTGTTCTGAGATTCTTCCCAATGTTAGATGTAATTTTTTGTTATAAACATAAATGCTTTTGAATAGTCAATAAAATACAAATAGACAATCTTCTAATATTCTCTGCTTTTAGCTAAGATCCATCTGGCATCGGCAATGATATCCCTGGACACATGGCCAATTCTAACTCCAGCTTTAATTCCTGGCAGTTTTCTGTCAATTTCTAGCCATTTGTGCATAATCTTCAGAAGATTGGTTATATGTGACAGTAATGATATTGTTAGATAATTTCCACAATTGGTTGAGTCATCTTTTTTTTTTTTTTTTACAAAGGGAACAACTATAAATTTCTTCCATTCAGTTGGCCAGGATGCTGTTTTCCAAATTTCTTAGCACAGATGGGTGAGCATGTGTAGGGCTACATCTTAGTTGATACATGCCAATTGGTATTCCATCAATTCCTGGGGCTTTATGTTTTACCAATGCCTTTGATGTAGCTGAAATGTCTTCTTTCTTTATCATTGGTTCTTGATCACAGGCTGCTTCCTGAAATGCACCTCCAACAGTCTCACCCATAGGACAAGAGTAAAGACAAGTTCCTCCTTCATCTGTTCAATGACAGACTACAACCATAAAAAGCCAAGTCTGCCTCAAGTGCTCTACACAAAGAGTGAACAAAGAACTGCCTGCACACATCCATCCTCTATCAGACCCACTGGAAGGCAGGAGGGGAAATCTTGTCAACAGTGGTTAGGAATCAGAGTGCGAAGTCAGCCTTCTTGGCTTTGAATTGTGCTGCCAATGTGCTGCATTCTAGGAAAGCAACTAAACTACTCTGTGTCTAAATTATCTTAAAAAATTATTAGGTGCCACTGAGTTGATTTTCCCCATAGAGTTTTGTAGCCTATAGTCTTGACAGAAGAAGGTTGCCAGGACTTTCTCCTATAGAACTGCAGATGTGTTCAAACCTCTAACCTTCTGGTTAGTGGTTGAGCATTTAACTGTTGTGCCACCAGGGCTCCTCTGAAAATGTCTCTGAAAACAGGGACAGTAGAGCCAACGATATATTGCAAGTGAAAATCTTTGACATATGGCCAGTAAGTGTTTAATGAGCACACAAGTTAATGTTATTAAAGAATATCTTATATCGATACTTAAAACACTTTATTGCTGCAATTTGTGTGCTCCTTGCCCTCCTGTGTTCTTGCTAGCATTGCGATTTTTGCACATGTAATGCATCTCTGACAGAACCTTTGCGGTCTTTTACTTCCAAGATTCCTTTACCAGCCTGGATACTTCCTCAGAGCAGCAGAGTGAGCCTCTTTCTCCACAGTTCTCATATTACTCAGGAACAGCATGGCACAGCCTGAGGTTTGAGTTGGTCCTGACCGAATGGATCAAGAAAGGACTGACATTTTTAGAGAGTGTTTTGAACCAAATCATATGTTGGTTTGACAGCTTGGCTAAGTGGAGACATTTCTATATATCTCCTCTTTTCTATCTCTATTTTGTCATAGAAGTAGTTTACTTTCCCGATTTGTTTTTTCCATAAAGAGACGGAAATGCATGCTTGAGCTGGCCCAGGTCAATCAGCTTCTGTGTGGAATATTTTAGAATATAGGACTCCAAATTCCCAGTTTTGTAAAATAGACCCCATGAATACTGGGTAGGCTGAATTGCAATTGGGAAGCTCGGCAAATGGTCTCGGATGTGTGCCACTTCTTTACTTGAGAAGAGCATCTTGGCATTAGTGGGGCAGGGTAAAAACATTGAAACCCTTCAAGAGACACCAAGCATCCCCAACACGCTCAGTAAAAGTGCCACTAACTCCGTCTCAGTGATAAGAAAATAGCTGATTTCATGCTTTTCAGGGCATGGCTGCCAACTGAGTTGACTGCATGGCTGATCCACATCAATGTAGGGAAATTGGTTGTTAATCTTTTATAACCATGTTTTCGTTGAAAGAACACTGTTCTTAATTTGCTTGTGGTGTATGTATCCAGTAATTGAAAGAATATAAAGTACTGTTTTCTAGCTGGAGATCAATTTTCTAGGTTAAACATTTAAAATGTCTCTCTCACTGTCTTTCGCTCTCTCTCTCTCTTTCTCACACACACATTTTTATTTTAAATATAATAAAACCAACTACATAACATATTGGAAAATTTAAAAAGGGCAGTGGAGGAAAATCAGCCTTAGTTTGATGGCTTTAACTCAATTATTCTTAGCCTGTTAATGATTTTCCTTCCACATCTCTTCCTATTTACTTTAAAATAAGTTAATTTGTTGCAGCGCTATTCATTTGTTATAATAGTATTTGAAAGAGGAAGACCTTCAATGAGACAGATTGACAGTGACCATAATGGGCTTGAGCGTAACAGATCATGAGGACGGCACAGGATTGAGCAAGATTCAGACCTCGTTTATAAAGTCTCCACGGAGTCATAGTCAATGCGACAGCACCTCACATTTCCCCTTAGCATTGTAACCGAATCTTCTTCTATATTGTATATTCTGGTATAAATGACTGAGAAACAGTTTTGGGTGGTTTTTTTTTTTTTTTTCATTAACCGAGGCAGGGGACACTGTAAAGTTCTGAACGCGATCTTCTAGGAGTTGAGTGTAGAGGAGTGTGAGAGAAGTGGTCCGAGACCTCCTCTCTGACGACCTGGGGAGGAGGCAGCAAAGGAACCCAAGAAGCAACATCCAGCAAGGGGCTTAACGAATGACTAATTTACCATCTTGGAAGCAGGAGCGGCATCCGCTTCCTAAACTACTTGCCTCTGGACACTCTAAGAACTTTGATAAATGTCAATGGCTGTGGAGGGGCTTCAGGCCTTTTGTTCACAGGGTCACTAACAGTCGTGCTGGACTCAAAGGCAATCAACAATAAAGACAATTTACCATCTTAGGAATTTACTTCGCTATTCCACTAAGGGAGGATATTGTTGTTGTTGTTTAATGCCGTCGAGTCGTAGACGACTCATAGCGACCCTGTGAATGAACAGCCTGAGCACTGTTCGTACATAGAGTTTCTGGAGGCAAGCCATTTCGGAATGCTGCTCCTGCTTCCAGGCTTGATTTAGTCAGGAAGCTCCAGCCCACACTGTCCACCATGGGTGCCCATTACCACGATTGGCACATCACTGTCACAGGCTTCAGCATCACAGCAACCACGAGTTACCTCTGTACAGCACCGCACAGACCAGTGCTATACCACCTAAAAGAATGTTTGACAGGAAGACAAGGGAGGATATTAGGTGGTTTTAAACTAATTTCTCTAAAACATCCAGGACTTATAACCTAATAATAATCCCTTGTATTTCCCTGGCCTTTCACACAGACATCAACTACACGTTAGTATCTACTGGGCTAGTACCTTCACAAAAGACTTAGGATCGCCTCGTCAGGTCCCCTGACTAGTTCTGGATCTTGTATAAATTCTTATAATTTGAGTTGAACTCAGTCAAAGCTAACCTTTACTCTGTCTCTGATGAGAGAGAAATTCATTCAATTCAATCCAATAACCCTTATTAATTGTATAAATTAGCTATAAGTTAGCTGTAAATGACTTAATCTATATTGGGTAATGAACAGTCTAAGCAGTATTGGCAGTGTGTATATTTAATCTGCTTACAGAGATGGACTGCTTACAGAAGCTTGTTCATGCATAATTGTTCCGTCCCAATGACAGAAACTTGTCCTGTCATTTAAATATTTGACCTTTCAGCTGACCTTTTATTTGTTACATTAGAAATTTCAGGGCGAAGCGGTTGTAGCATCACAGGCACTGAGATCATCCAGAGCTATGTTAGAATCTCATTCTATGTTGCTTGGCATTATGACCTTGGGAAAAGCATTTTAACTCTTAAAGTCAGGGTTTCATAAACCTATATTTTTTAAAATAAAATTTTAAACCTCTATGATGAGAATGCAAGGGTAATCGCTACCTAAGAGCTTTGTAAGAACTACATGAAATACACACAGTACATAAAACACACAGTACAGAGTAGGTGCTCAACAAAGATGACTTCCCTGCTTTTCCTGTGAAGATAGACTTCAAGTCCAGGTATAAAAAGCCACCTTTTCTAAAAAGAGGAAGTTGGTTCTTCTCAGTTACAAAGATTGTTCCCTTTTGAAATAATCCTATTCAACTTACAAAGATTGTTCACCCCGCAAAGATTGCTTCTATCTTGCATTATTTCATTCTGACTTGAGCTGACGTTAGATATTTGCATGTCTCTCACCCAGGAAAGACCATAGGTCTCATTCATGAATTTTGTTTCTCCTTGAGTCCCTGAAGCAGTGAGCAGTACATCATGTGTGCTTAGTATTCTTATCTATTATAATAACTGTATCCAGAGAGTTTCAATTTGGATTTAATTAGTAGTTAGGTTAGCTGAGGTTACTGTGCACATTTATTTGAATGTAATACAAGGGCATTTAAAAATTCTTCAAATTCTTGATCGACCTTTCTATCTCTATTACTTTGAATTTAGAACAGTAAGCTTGAGAATATTTAATTGGATTTCCTTTCTTAGATGAGTGTTCCTGTATCTTGGGTAATTAAAAACCACCAGCATCTAAACCAAGAACCAACCACAAATGCTGCTTTGAAAGAATTATGAGGCTTTAATTTCTCAGTAAACCTAGTTCTCTCTTTCTCTCTTTTACTCTCTCTCTTTCCAATTAAAGACCTCTCTTCTTCCTCTACATACAAACTTGACAACAATGAATCACTTATCAGGCTGGTAAGTGCGATTGTTGATAAACCAGATAAACTATGTGGTATATGAGTAAGCATTTATCTTTTCCAGACTCATTTGCTATTTTCTTTTTCTTTTTTTTTTTTTTAATTATTTTGTGTGCGTGTACCGTCAAATCAGATCTGACTGGTACAGGAGGATATTGCGCCTCCTTCTCCGGCAGAGCATCTGGTGGATTCGAACCGTGTTTCTCTGGGATTGCAGTGCAGCTTCTTGCCACTAGGCCACCAGAGCTCCCCATAGTCATTTGCTATTTTCTTTTGATTTTTAATTCTTTTTGTGCAGAACAAAACTATGCCTTGCAAAACAATACACTTTGTGATTGTGTTAGTCTTAATTAACATGATCCTGAATATATTTGCATTCCAATAAGATATAAGTTAGTGTTTACATTCTTGTGTAAAGCGCTAAGAGGTATATGAAAGAAACTATTAATTTCTCCATATTAGAAATATGGAGCTACAATATTTCGAGTCTTAAGGTGTTCCGGAATCCCTGGGTCGTGGGAAGGGTTAACATGGTTGACTGCTAAATGAAAGGTGAAGATCTGAGTAAACAGAGAAACTGTGGAGACCTGGTCCCTGAGATGTAGAATGGTAACCAAAAGGCTGTCTTCAGCATTTAAATCCATCAGCTGCTCGCTGGGGAAAAGATGGACAGGCAGCGTCATTCTACTGTGATTTCCAGCCTCAGAAACACCATGGAGGGTCCCAAGGAGTCAGAGCTGACTCAACAGCAAGGAGGTTGTGTGCTTTGGCGATGTCTCAGGAGAAAGGTCTGACAATCTCATTCTGAAAACTCAGCCATTGAAAACCCAATAGATTACAGTTTTGTTCTGATACAGCATGGATTCTATGAGTCAGAAATGGCTTGATGGTAAGTAGTAAAAGACTATGCTACATCAAATTTGAAGAAAGCATACTGGTCAGAGCTTTGGAGTTGGGATAAACTTTTGTTTGAGCCCTAATCTGTTAACTTACTGGGTAGCCTTGGACATATAATGTAGCTTTCCTCAACCTCACTCTGTTTCCTCATCTTTAGATAATAAATAATTAATAATAATAATAATAATAATATTCGCAAGATTGTTATAATGATTAGAGAATGAACATACTTTGTTCTTATTTTAGTCTTTGGTAAAGAATAAGAACCGATCAAAGAGGAATTGCTAACATTATAGTAGGCAAGGAAACAAAGAGACTGGATAAGGGAGAGCTTTAGTTAAGACATTTGTGCAAGTATCAGGATGCTCCCAGGAAGCTCTGGACTTGAGTGAGATTATGAAGAGGGTGGGGAGCGTGGTAGTGAGGGGTTTTCAACTGATCAGAAGTGGGAGTTTGATGGAAAACAGAAATTGGCTCTGAGATAGTCAAACACAAGTATGACTCCTTCTCTAAATATTTCATTTGAGAGCCAAATTTCATGTACAAGTGCGAATTAGAGTACAGAGAGATGGTATGTCACTCTCAGAGTCCTCGACACTGCCAGCAAGTCATAGCCACACCAGCTGCACTTGACCGTGCAGCTGCTCCGTGCCCGGAAGTGTGCTGTAAACCAGCGTGTTTCGTTTAATAGTCATTTTAGAGATTGGAGGGATTTTAGAGTTTGGAGGGATTCTTTGTTTTCCAAAGGTAGCTCTGATGACTTAGTGGTCAGGAGTTGTGTTACCAACCCAAAAGTACATGGCTTGAATCCACCCATTGTTCTCAGGAGAAAGATGGACAATCTCCCCCTGTGTGATTTACTGCCTCTGAAAATCGCTGTAGAGTCACCTGAGTCAAACAGTATACAAAAATAGCAACAACAGATTTGCCAAAGGACAGTGATCTGAGAGATGACTTTAAAAAATTATCTGATTCAAATGTGTTCATTCTTAATCGCTCTACTCATATATAAAATGTATCATAAATGTGTAATCATAAAGTATGGGATGGGTTGTCATACAGATAGTGGGAAGGAGTATTTGAAGTACATACTTTAAAAAAAGAGCATTAATGATATAGTAGGAATTAGCTGCTTCCTATCAAGGGGATAATGAGGAAACTAGGATAAAGCCAAGCTTATATTTTGCATAACTTTTTCTCTTGGAAGAAAAAGTATTGTGATTCTTGAATTTCCCAATAAAGTTAACTATAAAGCAAATTGAGGTTGTTAACAATTTCAGCTTGCTCAGCTCCACAATCAACACTCTTGGCACCAGCAGTCAGAAAATCAAAGGCCAAATTGCATTGGGGAAGTCTGCTGTTAGGGATCTCTCCAAAACACTGAAAGAGTAATGATGTCAGTCTAGGGACTAAGGTGCACCTGATCTATGCCATGATCTTTGCAATTACTTGTATGCATTAGAGAGCTGGATTAAAGAGGATGCAAGAAAAATAGATGCCTTCAAGTTGTGGTGCTAGGATCTCCAGGAGAACAAACAGGTCTGACTTGGAGAGAGTGAAATCAAGTTTCTCTTCAGAGGCAAGGATTTTGAAGTTCCATCTCACATACTGTGGGGATATTGCCAGGGGAGAGAACAGTCCTTAGAGAAGGACATCATGCTTGGAAGGGTGGAGGGACAGTGAAGGAGAGGAAGACCCCAGATAAGATGGATTGACATAGCAACTGGGGTAATGGGGGTAGATGTACTGAGTCAATGAGACTGACTGAGGACAGAGTAGGGTTTAGAGTTATTGTAGATAGGGTCGCTGTGAGTTGCAGGCAACTTGATGACATGAAACACCACCAATGTAAAGCAAATTTATCTCCAAGTAGCTCCCTAATAAATAATGTATGTTAATAAATAACAAAACAGGCAAAATTTTCTGGAAGTGTAAGGGTTTCTGACAAATAGTGGTAAGAAACTGTGCTGTAATCCCACAGTCACGTGGTTCACCAGCTTCTTTTTGGGAGAACATGTACAATCTCCTATGTGATTTACTGTCTCTGTACATCCACTGGAGGGTCCACAATGGGTGGGGTTCTGAATTGAAGGCAACAAAAGAAGTACTCAGGATTAATCTTCATTCTCTATTATCTGCTGTCTTCTTGTTGATGCCATGATTTTTACATTTCTTGGTCCACGATGATTTCTTATTTGAAACTTCTTTTTTTTGGTTCCCTGTGCTGTGCCAGTTTCCACTATCTGTATTCCTGTCTGTTGTTGTTGTGTACTGTAGAGTCAGAACGATAGCTGACCCTCTCTGGTGTGTTTTCAGAGGCAGTTACTGCATACAAGGAAGTTGTCCATCAGTCTTCTTTGGCGCAGCTGGTGGCCTTGAACCAAGTACCTTTGGGATTGCAGCGCTGTTTCTTGCCACTAGGTCACCAGAGCTCTCTATGTTTGTCTTAAGAATTTACAATGTTTAATAGGGTTGAGTTGCAATACTACACCTTGCCACTAGGCGGTACCATCCAACTCATACACCACTTCAACATTTAGTTACATTCTTTAACTCTTTATAATCCATAGTACATTTTAAGTATTATTTACATTTTCAGCCTCTGATGTTTCTCAGGAGACTTCCCCCCAATCCCCTGACCACTCCCTCAGTCCCCACCCCCCACCAAATAACATATTCTGGCAGGAAAGCAAAGCAAAAATGAGAGTAACTGGGTAAAAGAGAAGCAATTTGGTTGAGATTGTGCATGCTAGAGGAATGATTGCATAAAACTTTTATATTTTTTGAGCTTTTGTGCAACGAAATAAGGCTTATAAGTGTATTTACCATCTCCTTTGTGTTTTTGAGAAAGTCTAGTATTTGAGATCACCTAATATTCAAGTGATTTTTTTTTCTATTCATATTCCACCTATCCTACCAGAGTACATTGAGACATTATTTATTCCACATAATACTAAAAAAAAATCCATTATATAACAAAAATTTGAAAACACTCAGTGATTCAGTATGCATTCTGTATACCTACACAGATGTTGCAAACAAAATAATGATTTGGTAATGAAAGGGTTGAAACAAACCAGGGTTCTATTTCAACAAGCTTTTCAAAAGAGATTTACATCACGTCAGTATTTCTTCTTCAAAGTGGATTGTGTATAGGAGAAGGTGTCTGCAGGACGGCTTTAAGCGCTGGTAGTTGAGAATGCCTCCATTGTGAATATTTACAGCAACTGCCAACAACTTGACAATGGGAAGAAGTAAGCTGTAGGACAAAATGTTCAGGAAAGTGCCTTCAAGGAGACTTAATTTACAGGAACTTTAAAATTAAAACATCGTCATCAAGTGTCAAGAGTGGCTTTCTCGTCAAGCTGCAAGGGACATTCAGCAGAAGTCCTGTGGGTAGTGTATACTGTCCCTAAAGGGTTGGAAAGTCCAGATTCATCACGAAAGCAGACACATTTGGTTAGCTTTTCGTTTGCTGGGTAAAAATGATCTCTGAAGATCTGTTTTTAGATGCTTGTCGTGGATGGGGCAGTACAGCAGATTTGCTAGTTAAAACCTGGCCTAGGAGAAAAATGGATGTTACCCAAATAGTGTTTCTATCTCCCTGCTCCCAGGTTTTAAGAAGTGTAAAAATTCAAAGTAAAAATTGCAGGAGTATAATCACAGAAACCAAAACAATGTGATGCTGGTCCGTCCTTCCTTCCTTCCTTCCTTCCTTCTTTCCTTCTTTCTTTCTTCTTTCTCTTATTATGATAAAAATCTAAACCACTGCCTTGTGTCAATTCTGACTCTGAGTTCCTCTGAGATTCCAACTTCCTCATAGGAGTGTGAAGCTAACCCTCTGTGTAGAATTACTCTCAGGAAGGAGACATCTTTCTCCTAAAGAGCAGCTTGTGGGCTAGAACTGCCAACCTTTAGATCAGCAGCCTAATGCTTAACCTTATAGCATTGCCAAGGCACCATGTTTATGATACACAGGGTTAAATGTCCTATATTATTTTGTAGTACACATTCTGGAAGTCTAGAAGCCCATATTTTGTTAGTTGTAATATATTTTAATTTATTGGGTGGGTTGAATTCACACACAACACAAAACCACTCTATCCCTTTAACTCTGGTTAAAAAATTGAATGATAGGATTTCTTGTCTCTTAGGAGCTCTCGGCTGTTGGTTCAGATGACAGTAATTAATTTCCCAAAATGGATCAAGCATCTGATAGAGTTCTAAATGACAGTGGATGTCATTATTTTTCTTTCCAAAGCAGACCAGTGTAATCCTAAATATGAACGTTTCTGAGAGTTACCTTTAAATAAAGAGGAATATTCTAAAGAAGAAGAATGACAATTTTATGACAGTTCAGTGGATCCTGAGAACTTTGAGGAGCATTGTGTGAAATTTGCGTTATTCAACATATCTGAACTTACCCACTCCCGTCTGAAACAGATATTTGTCACTGTTTACCATATAACACTTCTTCTATTTCTGGATGTGTGGATCAGACAATTGAAGTCTCTGTTGAATTAATGTGAATAATCAGGAGTGTTTTTGGACAGAATCTGATATATGCCATTCTTCTTGTTGTGTGCCATAGAGTGGGAACTGACTCATAGCTGACTTTCCAGTGGGTTTTTGGAGGCAGTAAATCCCAAGGCAAGAGATCGATCACCTTTCTCCTTGGATTTGAACTGTGTGCTTTTGTGATTGCAGTGCACTTTCTTACCACTAGGCCACCAGAGCTCCCTCCATGTTAAGGCATACCACTACTCCAAACCCGTACATCCTAAGAACCTAAAAAAGAAGTGTAGATGTCAAAGCAGCAGAGTGTTTAGCTGCATGGCTTTGAGTCCTATCTGCCACTTAAGAGATGTATTTTGTTGTTGTTGCTGATTGCCTTGAGTCAAGCATAACTCATAGCGACCCTATAAACAAAAGGCCTGAAGCCTTTCTATAACTATCATCGTTTATCAAAGTTCATAGAGTTTACAGAGGCATGTGGTTTAGGAAGTGGATGCCACTCCTGCTTCCAAAAGAGACGGATAATCATGGGTAAATGATTTAATGCTTCTGAGCTTTATTTTCTTGACTATAGTGAACGCTCTTGGCTTCCTCTGGTAATTCCTACTTACTATTTTCTGTCTACCCCACCCATTTACTCATTCATTTGTTCATTTGTTGTGCAACAGTACATTGCACGTGTTGTGCACCAGGCTGGAAGTATGAAGATGTAATAGGACATAGAATCTCATGTGGGATGCTGTAAACGAGCAATTACAATTCAGTTTGATAAAGGCTATAAAAACACTAGGTCTTAGAAAGCACAGAAGAGAGAGATCTAACCTGTCCTGATGGATTGGCGGAGAAATCTAAAAAGAGGTGGTGCTGAAGTTGGGTCTGGCCAGTAGAAGAGGGAGATTTCAAGTAGTCTGGATAGAAGGGAACAGCATACGGCTAAGGGCAAGCTCCATCTCCCAGCTTCCTGGGCACTAGCAATCCACATTGTCAATCCACTGCGCTCCACATTCTAGTCTTATGGTGATTACACCTCTTTTGTTGAGAACCTGGCTGTAGACCTTGGGCATGAGTCAATCAGAATGGTAGTCACCAACTTCACCTTGAATCCTTTCTCCTTGATTATTGAATTGCACCTATGTGTACCCATGCACTGATGCCTAAAAGTTGTAATATGCCAACATGGCACTTTCATCACTCTCTCTCTCTTTTCTTCATCCAAACTACTCTTTTTTTTTTTTCTCATGTCAGAGGGGTAGTATGCCTATGTTGTAACAAGGTTTAAAAAGTGGCACGTTTTGTACAGATGTATGAACTCCCAATCATCATTCACATGAACTGGAAAAGGATCCATGCAAACTATACTTGAGCTTAAAAATGACAAAGGCAAAAGGTGATGTCTAGAGTCATATAGCAAGGTGATACAGGGGCCAGAGATTTGAGATAGATTCTTCCTCTATTCTTGTTTGTTTGCTTTTTGGTGGGTTATGTTGCTGTGTGTGTGTGTGTGTGTGTGTGTGTGTGTGTGTGTGTACCATCAAGTTGGATCCAACTGGCACAGGAGGAGATTGCCCCTCCTTCTCCAGTGGAACAGCTTATGGATTTGAACGGAGAGCCTTCAAGATTGCAGCGTAGCTTCTTGCCACTAGGCCACTAGAGCTCCCTAGATTCCTGCTCTATTCTAAAAGCATCCCTATAGACAAAGTCTTCTCTGTCATTGGGATACCCTACCTCTGATTTTGCAACAATAATTTTAGAAGTCAGCCTCAGGGAGCTCTTGCACTAAGAAGTTATACTGCCAACACAAAGGCATATGCTTCCACCCACTAGCTGAATAGTTTGGATGAAGAAGAAGGGGGGAGGGAGGGAGGGGGAGAGAAAGGAAGGGAGGAAGGAAGAGAGAGAGAGAAGGAAAGAAGAAGGAGGAGGAGGAGTAAGACGAGGAGGAGGAGTAAGACGAGGAGGAGGAGAAGGGAGGGGGGAGAAGAGAGAAGAAGATGAAGAAGGAGGAAGAGGATGAAGAGGTGGGGAGAGAGAGTAGAAGGAGGAGGAGGAGGAAGAGGAGAAGGATGAGGAAGGGGGGAGAGAGAGAGAGTTAGAGTTGAAAGCTCCATATTGAAAGTACCACGTTGTCGTGTTATAACTTCTAGGCATCAGTGCATGGGAGCACACAGGTGCGAATCAGTCATCAAGGAGAAAGGATCCAAGGTGAAGGTGGTGACTACCATTCTGATTGACTCATGCCAAGGTCTACAGTCATGCTCTCAACAAAAGAGGTGTAATCACTATAAGGTGTAATCGCTGTAGCAGGAGAAAGATGGACAGTCTCCTACTCTGCTATTTACTGCCTCTGAAAGCCCACTGGAGGGTCAGCTATGAGTCAACGCTGCTTTGTTGGTCCACAACAACAATAACAACAGCCTCAGTTAAAGTTGCTCATGATTCCCCATTCCTTCTGCCCCCCTGAGCCACAACTTCAATCCTATGAAGAATTAACTCCCCACCCTCCTCTCTTTCTACCGTGCTGTTGAGGCCTCTGTTGGAGAGTTCCTCTCTTATTTTTATACTTGTGTGTGTTGGGGCCATAAAAACTGAAACTATGTCTTAGTCATTCTGAACCCCTGCACACAGACGTCCTCGCTGACTCTTGTCGAATGACTGGACAAACATGTTCCACATGCTCTATTTCACTGGAGCCAGTACACCTTTCAATCTAAGGCCATGTGCAAGGTTTGTTGGTTTTCTTTTTAAAGGTCATATCCCTTCGAAACTGGCTTTTATCTTTGGCGATGTTCTTGGAGCGGAGAGCTGTGTGGGCTTGACTGTTGGGCAACGAACAAACAGAAAGTTCTTGTGATGGATGGGTATGAGATTACCATCGAGTCCATGGACTTGATAAACCAGTATTTTCACAGAAGCAAATACACACTGTGGTTACCCAAGCAGATAAATCTTGGGAATCCTCTGTCTTTACCAGGACTTCCTGAGTGAATTCTTTTGTCTCTCTGCAAATATCACTGTGTTCTCTGCCGCCCTCCGGTTGCAGTTTTCCCAGGGATCTGACATTGACTGCGCCGTGAATGGTTTCGGACTTGTGAGGGAGAGGCATTTCCTAGCTCGCTGTAGTTGCTGCGTACTCCTGAGTCCACACTAACTCACAGCTGACTCCTCAGCAGGTTTTCAGAAGCAGTGGACTGTAGGGCAGAAGACTGGCCATCTTCTCCCATGTAGCAGGGGGTGGATTCAACCCGAGAGTCTCTGACATTGCAGCACAGGTTCTTACCTCTCGGCCACTAGAACTCCCTTTTTAATAAATGTTGTCTGTTGTGAAGTCAGAACTGACCTGTAGCTGACCCTCCAGCGAGTTTTCAGAGGCAATTAATTGCACGGGAGGAGACTGTCTTTCTCCCGCCCAACAGCCTGTGGATTCCACTGTGCCTTTGGGATTTCAGTGCAGCTTCTTTCCGCTCGGCCATCATAGCAACAAATACTGGTAACGAAACTGTGCATCCATGACTCCTTTCCACGAAGCCTCCACGCAGTGCTATCCGTCAGTATGCTAGATTATTTGTGAGTCTGAAAGAATCTGCTTCATATTCTGCCTCCAACATTTGCCACTCTTGGGCACGTGCCTTTGGCTCTCTTACCCTCAGGTTCCACCCCTGCAACAAGGAATATCATGCTTTGCCAGGAAGGTTTTAGAGAAGATGAAATGAGATAACAGAAAGGGTGCAAACCCAGGCTTTGGTAGGTTGTTGGCACTTTGCAAAGGTGAATCCCCTCTCCTTCCAGGGAGGCAGAGATGGGGAGATGACCTTTGTAGGTGCTAAAAGCTACTTAAGAAGAAACAGTGCTCATTCAAGGCCACTTTTTCGGTGCCTGCTTTTTCCCTTTTTTGGACGGAGCCACAGTCAGCATTTCCTTTTCCGTACTTGTCTCATTTCCCTCGCTGTTCTTGTACCTCAGCCTTCTGAAACGACAGGATTGCCCTTTTTCTGAATGGAACCCCTATGGGGCCCCTTCTTCCCACCACAGTGGTCTCTGCACCTTCCTCCATCTCTCGCCACAGTTTTGCCCCACCTCTCGAGTAGCTGTGGTGACCATTTCCCAAATACCTGTAACTCAGACCGAGTACCGAGAACCAGAGCTTTACTACTATCTTGGCTCAGAGCTCTGACCCCAAGCAGCACTTCCTGTCAGAACAAAATTGGTAGGTAACGAAAGTAGCAATTGTAACACCGAGCACCCCTCCCACTCACAGCTCCCACCCTGTCAAATTCAGAAAGAGGTGTTAGCAGGGCGAGGCTGGGGTGAGAAACCCCTCTGGATGGATAGGAGGGCATTTGAACAAGTGCTTTCCCATCCTCACTGTTTGGTCGTATATTTGAAAAACAGGAACATTTTTTCTAGGTTTCTTTGATCAATAATCTAGACACATCGAACAAAAATAAGAAGGCTTAAAATGCTATCCAATGAGATTCTACCTCCCATTCCTGTCCTCACCCTTGAGTTCTCCACTAAAGAGCTGACTCCTGTTACTAACGGTCCTCTGTTGTGCTGTAAGCTTAAGGAACCCTAGTGGCACAAATAAGCAATCAAATGCTAGCTGAAAGCTCTCAAGTTCAAGCCTACTAGTTGTCCCGTGGGAGAAAGACAAGGCAGTGTGCTTCTGTAATGATTTACAGCCTGGGAAACCAGTGGGGAGCTCTCTTCTCTCCTTCGGGGTAGGTAGGAGTCAAAATTGGCTTATGGCAGTGGGTTTAGTTTTCATTTATTCTAAGCATTGCACGTATTAACCATTTACCCACCCTAACAGAAACTGGCAAGCTCTTGACAGACATTAGTTTAACCCTATTGGAGAGGGACATCATGCTTGGTAAGGTGGAGGGACAGCTCAGGAGGGGAAGACCCTCTATGAGGTGGATTGATTCAGTGGCTGGGGTAATCGGGATGGGAGTGTCAGAGGCCATGCGATTGGCACAGGATAGAGCAGGGTTTAGGGCTGTTGTACATAGGGTTGCTATGAGTCGCAAACGACTGGACGGCACATAACAACAACCTATGGAGTCAATTCTGGCTCTTGGTAAGGCCAGACATTATAGAGTAGAACCGATCCACAAGTTTTTTCATGGCTGCAATGCCTTACACTGAAATTGACACAATGACAGCCAGTAATAGCACAATCTTTAGGAAAGCCAATTGCCAGGTTTTTCCTATGTGGCACTCCTGCATGGATTTGAACCATCAACTTCCCAGTAGCTGGGAGCAAACTCTCTGTGCCACCCAGGGGCTCACGTGCTGTTTTTACATTTTCTCCTGAATGACGTATTCTGCAGACACCTCCACCTGGACCTGCCTCCCAGCCTGAGCCCTCGCACAAATTGACATGCAAGAACCAGAGTTTTTTCACAAGGCTTTTGCTTCCAGGCATTTAAGCAGTTTAGGAAATGCAAAGGACAACCTGGGCACAAGTCATTTCCCCTCTTTAGCTGTAAATCCATTAAGAACGTAGGAAGGTGGAGAGGTGCTACAGGCTGGTCCAGAGAGCAAGCACCTGGAATGCCCGGAATGTTCCCCACCAGTGCCTTTTGACCTCCTGGTGAACTCACCTTGGAAGGTGGAGCTCATAAGTCACTTTCTGTCTCATGCCTTGCTGACCAGCCCCAGACAGGGAAAGGTGAGACCTCTCCTAGGTCTCTAGGTGTGGCTCCCAGACTGCAGATGTGTCAGGACCACCCTCCTGAAGAGAGTTTGGTTTTGTTTTTTAATTTGGGATGTTGGTGGTGGGATCTGAGTCTGCATGTCTAACTAGTCTCTGGAGATAATGACACTTCAGTGGTAAAATCCTCCCTTTCCACGGTTCACTTATCAGCTAATGCACTTAAGCTGATCCACCACTCGTCTGCTTCTCCCTCTCCCCCACCCGCGTCCTTTGTGATTTCAGTGAAAGTTTACAGAGCAAATTGGTTTTTCATTCAACCATTAAAACACGTGTCATTTTATGACTTTAATTATAATACCACAATGTGATCACACTCTTCCCACTTCCTTCCTATAATTCTTGTTTCCATTAATCCTATTCTATTCGGTACCTTCTTGCTCTCTGGTTTTTCTTTTTAGACAAATGTTGCTTTCTGTTTATGCTAATGAGTCCTCCCTGAGATTATTGGTCACCTGATAGTTCTATTATTGATTAGCCAAAAGTTGAGCCACTGGCATGAATTTTGTTATGGGTTCAAAAGACGACAAAGATCCACAGGCGTGGGGGTTCGACCAGTCCCTGTCAAACCAACAAGCCTGGCTTTAACCGTTTTTTTTGTTTTGTTCCACATTTCTCTCCCCCTTTACCCACGATCTTCTACCGTGATCCTTGGTAGAGTGGTTAGTTGTGGTAACTGGGCACTTTTCGAATTCTTCTGATCTCAAGTGGTGAAAATTGAAGATCTCTGGTGCCTTAGTCTTTGTCCTGTTTGTTTCAGTACATCTTTGCTTTTCTTCCCTCTTCTTTGTTAGGGACAGGGAGAGACCAATACTTACACCTTTGATGTCCTCTCACAAGCTTTTTTTAAAATTAATTTTAATGAAAATTTACAGAGACTTTGGATTTTCATTCATTCGTTGGTGCACTTTTCTCCTTGCCCAGCCCTCCCCCTCCCCCCAGTTCACTCTTCTCTTTGAAAAGTAAAAGAAAAATTCTTTCATTGTTATATAATCCCTCCCTCCAAGTCCACTCCACTTTTCAGCCTTCGTTCTGGACTCCTGCCGTGACAATAATATCGAATCATGTATCCCTTTTAAACAGTTCTCTCTCTCATCTGTTTCAATGCAGTCAGTATACATCCTTTATCCCATCTTTCTCAGTCTCTCCCTAACCTGGATGTCAGTCTTGTTTTACAACAGTGGCACTATGCAGTATTTGTCCTTTTGTGACTGAGCTATTTCACTCAGCATAATGTCCTCCAGGGTCACCCATTTTGAATAATATTTCATGAGTTCCTTGTTTTTCATTGCAGCATAATATTCCGTTGTGTGAATATACCACAGCTTCTCTATCCACTCATTTGTTGATGGGCACTTAGGTTGTTTCCAACTCCTTGCTATTGTGAACAAAGCTTCGATAAACATGGGTGTGCATTCTCACAAGCTTTTAAGACACTCGTTGCTACTTACCCACTTGTCTGTCCTGATGTTGGCCAAGTTTCAGTGGAATTTCCTGACTAAGATGAATGAGGAAATATAAACGGCCCACTTGTAAAAATCCCCATTTAAAACCTCTTGGATTGTATAATCTGCTCCTTAAGAAGGAGATGGGATGACTGGACAACATTCCAATCCCTTGTGCACAGGATTGTCATGAGCTAGGTCTACCTGGTGGCAGGTAATCTCAACAAGCTCCGACATGACGCTGATGCTGTGGCTAGAAATCACTTGAAGAAGGAGCCTTCTCGGTCCAGGGCCTGATGAGAACACCCCTGTCACACACTAGTCTATTGGATCTACTGCCTTTGGGGCCACCAGTTCTCTGCCATCACTTCTTGCTGTCTCTCAGGAATTACAGCGCTGTCTCATGGGTAAGGAGTTCCAGCATAGATCGCAGGCCTAGTGACCTGATCAGTGCCTGCTACTTCTCCTTTGGTGCTGGTGAAATCCTCCCCTTTTGTCTTCTCTGATGACTCGTTTTAAGCCCAGCAGGTGGGAAAACTGATCAACTCCCAGGCAAGTCCTCCAAAAGCTGTATTTGTGGAATCTCCTGTGCAAGGATACCATGTAGCTTTTTTACATTATTAGCAAGCTACGCAACCCCTTGGGTGTACCATGAGCCCTTCCACCGACATAGTTCTACTCTGCCATTTGGTGAGACCATACAAAGATCACGTATCAAGCAATTCACTGTGTAATATTCCCTAAGCAGACAGACTTAATAATATCTGAATAATGTAAGATGGAGAATTATTTTCATTTCTTTTCATACAGCAATAGCAACAGAACTCAAACTCCACTCTGCCATCAAGTCAGAAATGACTCATAGCTCACTCTCCGGTGGGTTTTCAGAGGCTGGAAATCACACAGAAGGAAATTGCCCATCTTTTTCACATGGAGAAGCTGGTGGATTCAAATCGCTTTGGGTTGGCAGCAAAACTCCTTAACTACGAGGCCACCAGAGCTTGCTCTACGTAAATACAAATTGTTGTTAGTGTATTATTGAGTAAGAACCAACTTGGAGCTGACCCTCTGGTGGGTTTTCAGAGATTGTAAATCACATGAGAGGGAATGTTTTTCTTTTTCTCTTGAATTAGCTGGTGGACTTGAACCATGTGCTTTTAAGTTGGCAGTGATCTCCCTGACACTAAACCACAGAGTTCCATAAATACAGATGTTGTTATTTATTGCTGTAGTATCAGATCCAACTCACGCTGAACTTGCAAAAGTTTTCAGAGGCAACAAATTACGTGGCAAGATATTGCCCATGCTTCTCCCACAGAGCAGCTGGTGGGTTACAACCATGTGCTTTTAGGGTGGCAGGGGAGCTTATTCCAGTAAGTCCTCAGAGTTTCCCTAAATATAGATGTTGTTGTTATTGTTAAGTGCTGTTGAGTGGTAGACGACTCATAGTGACCCTATGAACTAAAGACCTGAGAACTGTTCATAGAGTTTCCTGAGGCAAGCCATTTCGGAAGTGGATGTCACTCCTGCTTCCAAGCTTGTTTTAATCGGGAATAGTGTTGGTTAAATAATCACTTATCTATATCAATACATAAAGTGTTTCCCAATTCTTACACTTGCATATTTTATCCTTCTGAAGCCATTTTGTTAAATCAAAGGTTGTGAATTCAGAGAAGGTAGAAGGTGTGGTATGACTAATTGATGTGTCCCAGATCCCTGCTCAGAGATCACATTTCCACTATTTTTAATTTTTTCAACTGACAATTTTCTATTGACATGAAGCATCTTCCAATTTGAGCACACCAAATGTTCATCAGTGGAGATCTTTTTGAGAAGACATGTACATGGAGTCCAGAAACATGACCAGCAAGGACTTTGTTGGCCAGCCCTTAAGATTTTGGACTTTATGCTCCAGGTAATCAAAGCGGTAATGTACAAAATGGGAGAAATGTGAAATTGAGAATAATTCATCTAGCTGTAACGTGGAGATTGCCCGTTAATGGGGCCATAACCGAAGAGAGGGACGACAGTGAGGATTTCCTCCCAAAGATTGGTTTGATGACCAGTGATAAAAGTCAGAGATCATGTGGTTTTAACAGGGCCAGAGAGAACTGATGAGAGACTAGAGCAAGAGTAATAGGATTTGGCCTTTGACTAAGGAACTCTGCCGACTGTATGTTAAATGTTGAACAGCTAACTGAAAGGTAAATAGTACTACTACACTAGCCATACCATGCAAAAATATAGGCAACAACTTAGTGGTAAGGAGTTGTGCTGCCAGCCCAAAGATACATAGTTCGAATCTACCAGCAGCTCTGCAGGAGAAAGATGGGAAACCTCCTCCCATGTGGTTTACAATCTCTGAAAACCCACTTGAGGGTCAAGTACGGATTGGTTCTGACTTGATGGTACACAACAAGAACCACCACCTCCTGCTAGGATTTGGGATCTCAGAAACCCAATGAAGGGTCACCATGATTGGAATCCATGGAAGTGGGGTTGGATTTGATAGGTCTCTCTCTTTGTGTGTGTGTGTGTGTGTGTGTGTGGTGTGTGTGTGTGGTGTGTGTGTGTGGTGTGTGTGTGTGTGTGTGTACGTGTGTTCACACGCTCTATTGGGGTAGGGTGATGTTTTTGAGAACTAGGGAAGATTAGTGAGGACTCCTTAGTTATTGGTTTCATTAGTTGGATATATTGCTTGTAGATGGTCCTATCTATTGGATCTCAGAGTTTGGAGGGGACAAGTATTTGGAAAGGTAGGAAAAATGTCTGAGGCTCACAAGAGAAGTAAGAGTGGGACAGGTGTGTGTGTGTGTGTGTGTGTGTGTGTGTGTGTGTGGTGTGTGTGTGTTTGTATATCCAGAGGGAATTCTCCAGAAAAAGCATGAATGGCAAGAAGTTCAGAAGGTTTGGAGATCACTGTTTGGAGTCTTGGTAGTTGATGTGGATCCTGGGGGGTGGGGAAGAGAAGGATTAGTGGAAAAGAAAAGAAACATGAGTCATATCGTAAGAGAAGGAAGGGGTCTATAATCAGCAGCCAGTGGTCAAACAATGGGCCTGTTGGTGACCACGGACAGCAACAATATGGAGCTGAGTGTGGAGAGGAAGGTGCAGTCAGAAAGAGGGGTCAAACTGCTGCCTAAGTCCAGGTACAGATGGACAGAGGGCAGTGAGGCTGCGATTACATGATTCTCAACTGGTTAACTAGACATTGCTTGGGTTTTCATTTGCTTTGGAAATTGAAGGAATTATGTAAATATTTTATAATATTATCTCTTTACCACAGAGAACTTGTGATAACTATTTGAAAAGATAGAAGATTAAGCACACCAAGGTTATTCTTTGATTTCTGTGGCATTTCTTTCAAACTGCATAACACTCATTGCAGGGAGCCAGGAAGAACGGTCATGATGAACATTAGCTTAGGCGTCTATTGATGGAGTCTGGCAGCTGGAATTTATTAAACATGATATTGTTGTTATGTATGGCCAACCCATAGCTGATTCGCCACTGTGTTTTCAAAGGCAGTGAATTTCATGGGAGGAGATTGTCCATCTTTCTTCTGCAGAGCAGCTTTGCATTGGCAGCACAATTAATTATAATCAGCAATAAGTAACCAGTGTTCCCTAAACACTATAGTGAATCTGTTGTTGTTGTTGTTGTTGTTAAGTGCAGTTGAGTCATAGGCAACTCATAGCAACCCCATGAATGAAAGACCTGAACACTTGTATAACTTTTATCCTTTCTCCAGGTTCATAGGGTTTCCGGAGGCAAGCTGTTTCAAAAGTAGATGCCACTCCTGATCCCAAGCTTCTTTTAATTGGGGAGCTCCACCAAACACTGTCCGCCATGGTTATCCATTCCCACATTTGAAACATCAGGGTCCCAGTGTTCAGCTTCACCACAACCACGAGCTACCTCTGCACAGCAAGTGGACAGACAAGGGCTACACGACCTAGAAGAATGTTTCACCAAAAACAATTAAAGACAGGCCTGAGGGCCATGGACTAGAGTCACCTGCCTTTGGCTATAGTGAATCTACTCATTACCAAATAGGGTACCTTCCTCACATTCACGTTACAGCCAATTGATCTTGAGTAGGGAGATTCACTGCTGTGGCAGCTGAGCCTGGATTCCCATCAGTACACTGAGGACCTTGATGAGAACGCTTGTAACATTTATACTGGGTGTTAGTTGTCAACCAGTGACAACTCCACTTTGTTCAGCCCCAGCTGGCACAGCACGAGAAGCAAGACATGAAAACCTGAACAATCCTTTTTCATCCACACTTTCATACTTAATATAGCAACCTGCTGTTTTGTGCCAGGTACCGAATGCCAGGTACAGGGTGCACAACTGATTAGATTTAGAAACAATTGTTGGCATTTCACTTCTCCAACTGTTTTCCCCAAGGTCAAAATAGCCTTCAGAATGTCTCCTGGCTTATACGAACGAAAGTTAAAATGCATGGCTTACTGTGCCAGACGAGTACTTTACCATCTTCACTGTACATCAGACACACCAGCAGGGATGCTGAAACTCAGGCTACTGAAACTGAATCCCAGAGTGTCTGGTTCAAGAGAGTCAGGACAGAGTCTTAGAATACTCATTTCTCTTACAGTCTTTGCTGATACTGATGCTGCTGGTCCAGGGACCACACTTTGAGAAGCAGTGGTGTGGAGGAGGAGCCTTGGGCAGCGCACATGGTCACATGGGGGGATGCTTGACTGAAAGGCTGGAGCTCTGAGTCTACCCAGAAGGAACTGTCAGAAACTCAGACTGGATTGAGAAGAGGACTTGAAGTGAGGGATGTCGTTGCTGTTGTCATATGAATCTTGCCTGCAAGTAGAGAGTATCAGAAAGATGTTTACCTGCATTTTATGGATTGTGAAAGGCATTCGACTATGTGGATTATAATAAATGATGAGTAACGCTGGGAATGATAAGAATTCCGGAGGCTTTAACTGCGCTCAGGTGAAGCTGCACACAGGCCAAGAAGCAGGGATTCAAGCCGAAGAAGAGGGTACTGCATGGTTTAAAATTAGAGGGAATGTCGGTCAGTATTGCAGCCTTTCTCTGTGCTGTTCAATCTGTTTGCTGGACAAGTAACCTTGGAAGTTGTATTTTATGAAGAAGAACATGGTGTAAAGATAGGAGGAAGATTAACAATTCATAATACTCAACCACAAATTGAGATATTTAGAGACACAAAGACCTTTACAAAGAAAATCACCAAACACCTCTGCGTGACACAATAGAAGACCTAAAAAATGGAACAATATTCCCTGTTCATACAAAGGAAGACTCAATATAGTAAAAATGACAATCTTACCCAAAGCAATCTACATGTTCAATGTCATCCCAATACAGATACTAAATGCATTTTCAAAGAGATACAAAAGGCAAGTTTATTTGGCAAGGGAAGAGACCTCAAATAAACAAAACACGTCTGAAAGACAAGAGTGAAGTGGGAAGTATAGCACTTCCTGATCTCAAAAACCACTACACAGCTGTAATAACCAAAACAGCATGGTACTGATACAACGACAAGCACATAGACCAATGTAATAGAATTGAGAACCCCAAAATTAATCCATCTATCTGTGGTCAACTGATATTCGACAAGGAAACAAAACCACTAAAAGGGGAAATGATAGCCTCTTCAACAAATGGTGCTGGCAAAAGTGGATTACTACCTGCAGAAAGCAAAAGCAGAACGTATACCTCTCACCATACATAAAAATCTCAAGGTGGATCAGAGACATAGAGGTAAAGCCCAAAACCATAAAGATTATAAGAGATAAAGTAGGACCAAGCTTAGAAGACCTAGCCCTTGGTATAAAAAGGCTAACAAATACAGCCAGAAATACACAACCAGGAGAGGATAAAATTGATGATGGGACCTTCTAAGGATTAAATCCCTATGCACATTAAAAATACTTTCCAATGGAGTGAAAAGAAAACCTATTGACTTGGAAAAAAACCCCACATTTCTCAATACCATCTCAGGTAACAGTTTAATAACAAAGGCTACAGAATCCTACAGGTTTCTCCACAAGAAAAAGACTAATAACTCAATTACAAAATGGGTAAAAGACATTGGAAAGATTTTTCACAAAGGAAGCTATTCATATGGCCAGTAAACACATGAAGAAATGCTCAAAATCACTGGCAATAAGAGAGATGTAAATAAAAATCACAGTGAGATACCATCTCATCCAAGTAACAGTGGAAAAATTTAACAGTTTAACAAATTTAACAATTTAACAGTAAGTAATAAATGTTGGGGAGGATATGGAGAGATAGGAACTCTTATACACTGTAGGTGGGATTGCAAAATCTTGACCACTCCATGGTCTGCCAGGATAATAAACATACCAGTCTTAGGACAAGCATAGCCAGGGTACTTCTTAAAGGCAAAGTGACGTCTTACATGTTTGAGGCACGTAATCAAGAGGAAAGTGCCTGCTGCAGAGGATCAAGAACTGCAGCCTTGAATAAGGATTGAAGCTCAACGTCGAGAAAACAAAGATTCTCACCACTGGGCTGGTTGGCAGCATCATGATAGATGGTGAAGAGATTGAGATTGTTGACAGCTTCAGTTTGCTTGGCTCCACAGTCAACACTCTTGGTATCAGCAGCCAGGAAATTAAAATACAAATTGCATTGGCATAGTCTGCTTTCAGAGACCTCGCCAAGATACAGAGGAGCAATGTCGTCATTCTGGAGACTAAGGTGCGCCTGATACAGGTCATGGTCTTTGCCATTACTTGTTATGCTTCAGAGAGCTGGACAATGACTAGGGATGACAGAAGGAGAGTTGATGCCTTTGAGCTGTGGTGCTGGAGAAGAGTATCGAATATAAGAGAACAAACAAGTTCGTCCTGGAGAGGATGAAGCGAAGCTGTTCCTTGGAGGCAAGGATTCTGAAGCTTCATCTGACATACTTAGGACATATTGCAAGGTGGGATCAGTCCTTGGAGAGGGACGTCATGCTTGGGAGGGTGGAGGAACAGCTCAGGAGAGGAAGATCCTTGATGAGATGGATTGATTCCGTCACTGGGGTAATAAGGATAGGCATGTCGGAGACAATAAGATTGGTAAGGGAAAGAACAGGGTTTAGGACTGTTTTACATAGGGTCACTATGAGTCTCAGGTGACTGGACAGCACATAACAACAATAACAATCAGGAGGGACCAGTCCTTGAAAGGAGACGTCTTGATTGGAAAGATGGAGGGTCAGAGAAGGAGAGGAAGAGCCTTGATGAGATAGATTCACACGGTGAGGGCAACAATAAGCTGAAGCACAGAGGGAGCTGTGAGGATGGCACAGGACCAGGCATGACTGTGACCTACAACACGGAGGATCAATGTTAGGTGCAGTCAGTTCTCGAGCATCTAATATTAGCTACCATTTTTGCTATTGGTGCTCACTTTATTTTGTCATCATTCTCTCTAAATTACTGCTTTCTTAACTTCCCATCCAATCTTTCTGGTTAGCATTCACCATTTTATCTCACTTAGATAATAGTTCTTTAAAAGAGTCCAAGGATCAAAGCACTAATAATGTACTGATGAAATAAACTTTCTTGTTGTTATTCAAAGAAGATTGGGGGGATCATCTTGGTTTAAAGATTATCTCAGGGCAATTGTTCTAGGCATTCATGCAATCTCAGGATGCTTGAATTCATTAGGAATTTGAAGTTCTGTTCTGCATTTCCCCTCTTTTGATTAGTATCCTTCCACAGACTTTGATTGAAACATTCAAGAATGGTAGCCAGGGACCATCCAGGTCTCCTGGTCTCAAGGCAAAAGAGACCACTGATAATTTACAGACATTTTGGCTTACAGACATTTGGTTCAGCTCTTCCTTCAATCTCTGATTCTTCTAGTGCCACTTTTACTTAAAGTTTATTTCCATTTCCCTTCTTTAAACCTCCAAGGACCAGATCAGAATTTCCTTTTCCTTTTTATTTTTTTTAGGATAGGTATGTTGCATAGTGGACAGGAATGTGGGCTCTGAACTCAGACAAAACTAAGTTCAAATGTTGGCTTATTGGATTAAATATCTTTTACTGGCTGATGGACTTGGACAAGTGGCTTGAACTCATCCCATCTCCACCATGGAAATAAGGAGAGAACATAGCTTCCAGGATGGGTGTGAAGATTAAAGGAAACCAGGGAGCTACATGCTTCAGATGCTTTTGCACATAAAGAATCAATAAATGGTCATTCTTTTGTACTCAGATAGGCCTGGAACAATAAGGTGGTTATCCCGTCTGTGCTGGGGCCCACCTGAAGGAGACCGTGCCAAGGCACGCAGCTGCGGTCTTAAAGGAATAACCCAAACAGTTGAGAACAAGACAGAAACAAAACAGCTTATCTGTCTGGAGACAAAGCCTCCTGGATTTCCCTTGGTGGCAGTGATGGGTGGGTACCACTCTGTTCAGGGAGATGAGGCGGAGCAGCTGGAGGTCTCCAGGAAGCCGGGGGCACGGTGGTCAGTGACAACTGCAGCGTGTGCTGCTGCCTTTGCTGCAGAAGCTCCAGGAGGAAGCGAAGTCAGAGGAGCCTTGGAAGGAGGGGCGGCCGGGAGGGAGGGAGTAGAGAAGACTTCGCAATTATCTCCCTGAGACTGTTTAGAATGTAATGTTCTTCTCTGCCCCCTTTCCTCTTCACGCTGTAATTTTCTGCACAGAAAGAACATAATGGAGAACATATTCCAGGCTGCTGAGCTTACTACGAGCTCCACCAACTCAGACGCAGAAACAGATAAGGAAAAAAATAGAGGCAATTTTTTCCCCTCCCGCAGAGATTTGAGAGATTGAAGCTAAGAAATCCAGTTACACTTGAACATCACATTACCTGCCCACTTGATGGTTTCAGTATGACCTGTACTTGATGCCTAGGCGGTTTCACGAGTAGTTTTCTTTGCCTAGGAGGTTTGGGGAACAGCGTCTACCCTGGGATCCATCCCAACCCCACCCCATTCAGCACCAGCTAATGAAGAAATGTTGGTGGACTGGGGACCATGGTAGGCTCTGCCAGGACTCCCACATCAGTGTTTCATTGTCCATATTTTCTTCTAACATGTTTCTGGCAGGAGGTGAGATGCTGGGCGGTTATAGTCCAGTCTCAGGTAGCATGCTGTCTTTGTCAGAGCACAGGGCAGAGATGTGAGGGGCCACTGGGATGCTGGATACCCTCTGGCTTCTCTACTTGCCCTGGCCTTATTTCTGCCCCCCTTCCCAACTTCCCTGTCCTTTGCACCTGCTTCCCTGGCAGCCCGTGCTTAGCTGTTACGAAGAGAAAGGTGCTGCTCCAAGATAATTGATCTCCTAACTCTGTACCTGTGCATATGATCTTGTTGGAGGAAATATGTGGGGTTTTATGCCCTCTTTTTTATCAATCATGTCGTATGAAATCTCATTTGAGTTTTAATTCATTACTGTGAAAGGTGGACCATGAAGAAATAAGGTAGACCTAAGAAGAATCGATACCTTTGAATTTGTGATGTTGGCCAAGAGTACTGAACACACTACAGAGTGCTGAAAGAACAAACAGATCTGTCTCGAAAGGATGAATGCAGACAAAGTGTTCCTTTTTTTCCCTCCCAGATTACTTTCTCTTTTTTTATTATTAATTTCAATGCAAATTTACGGAGACTTTGGATGTCCATTCATTCATTGTTGTACTTTTCTCCCCTCCCAACCTTCCCCTCTAGTACACTACCCTCTTAGAAAAGTAAAAGAAAAATTCTTTCATTGTTTTACCATCCCTCCCCCCAGGTCCACTCTAATATGCAGCCGTCATTTTGGACTCCTGTCCTGACAATAATACCTAATCACATATCCCTTTTAAACAGTTTTCTCCCTCATCTGTTTCAATGCAGTATACATTATTGAACCCATCTTTCTCAGTCTCCCTGCAACCCCGATGTCAGTCCTGTTTTACAACAGTGGCACCATGCAGTATTTGTCCTTTTGTGACTGAGATACTTCACTCAGCATAATGTCCTCCAGGGTTAGCCATTTTTAATAATATTGCATGAGTTTAAAGCAAAGATGGTGAGACTTTGTCTTGCATGTTATCGGGGGAGGCCAGTGCCTGGAAAAGGACATCATGCTTGGAAAACTAGCTGGTCATGAAGGAAAGAAAGGCCCTTAAGGACAGGGATTGACCCAGTGGCTACAATAATGGGATTAAGTCCAGCACATTGTAAGGACGGCACAGGATCAGGCAAGGTTTGTTCGCTTGTACATAGGCTTTCTGTGAGTAGGAGCCAATTTGACGGCATCTAACAGCCATTCCTTATTCCTTCTAAATAAATGGTCCTTATCAAAAGGGACACTGATGCATGTGGGAGGAGAAACCATGTGATGATGGGGCAGATGTATCTGTAAGGAGCAAAAGACCGTTAGCAACCACTGAATCAATGCAACTCAGGTCCTGATGGGGACCAAAGATATCCCTGGGCTTCAAAGCCACCCCTCACTTGTGGTGTTTCATTATGGCAGCCCTGGGGGGCTGAGACATTAGCTAACACATCTCACACTTTCAACCTTAAGCTCAATGAACTTCCATGTTGGTTTTTGATACATGTCACTAAGTGCCCTCTACAAACATACATGTTTCCTCCAGGAGAATATAAACACATGTGAGAGCTCAGCTTGCATTTTCTCGATCTCTTTCTTTTGCTTACATGCACCCACCTGATGCAATAGCTTCCCTGAGCTGTCTTTTTATGCCATCAATAAAGTGCTGACCTGTTTGAGCTTTATTTTCCTGTAGAGTCACATTCATCTCTGATTGGTCCCATGGAACAAACCTTAGTCATGTCACCCAAAGCCATCCTAGACCAACCAGCCACCAGCTAATCATCAATATACTGTTATTGTTGTTATGGGTTGTCAAGTCACTTGCAACTCATAGCGACCCTATGTACAAGAGCCCTAAACTCTGCTCTATCCTGTGCCAACCTCCCTGTCTCTGACACACTCATTCCCACCACCCCAATCACAGAATCGATCCATCTCATCAAAGGTCTTCCTTTCCTTCGCCGCCCCTCCACTCTCCCAAACATGATGTCCCTCTCCAAGGACTAGTCCCTCCTTGCAGCATGCCCAAAGTATGTCAGACAAAGCTTCAAGGAGCATTCAGGCTTCACCCTCTCCAGGACAAAACTGTTTGTTCTCCTAGCAGTCCATGGTATGGTCAACACTCTTCTCCAGCACCACATCTCAAAGGCATCAATTCTCTCTCTATCATCCCTAGTCACTAAGCAAAATCAAGATTAGCTGAGCCCAGCCTGATTCACAACTGGTCTCCCAACCTGTTGGCCTGAAATGACATAGCTGAGCCTCTACATCTTGTGGTTCCACACTATAATAGACAAAGTGCTAGTCTATAGGCCTTTTATTGTAAGAACCACCTTCCCTCTGTAACTTGATTTGTACCACTACTAGAACCTCTACTCGGAATATTATTGCTTGTTAATTTTTGACTCATGTACTTTTAACTTGTTAAATTTGTGTCTTCTAGGTTGCAACACCTCCATGATACAGCTTCAAGGATATGAACATGTACGGCTAAGCACAATTGATGACAGTGCATCTAAATTCCAAAATCAATCTCCAAAGTAGTCTATGTGTTTCCTACTGCCAAAGGGGCCCTTTAGAGTAGTGAGAGAAGATCTTCACCCTGAAACCCACAGC
>NW_006399753.1:13008854-13022639 GCF_000299155.1 Elephantulus edwardii | reverse complement strand
AATGTTCATTAAAACTAATAAAATTTAATAATAATTTAAAAAAATTTTAAAAAAGAAATAATAGATGTTTGTTTGTTTGAAATTACTTCATGGCACTAATTGCAGTGCAGAAGGTATGACAATATGTCTTGTTCTATCTTACCTAACAGTTTATTTGGAGATGCAGAATACAACTGCGCCAACTTTAATAATAATACATGAGTTTAAGAAACTAAAAAACTCAAACTCACAGTCCTTGAGTTTGAGTTTTCTGATAAGTAATGGAGTGCCTGTATTCTCTATATATGACTGAGGAGAAAAAAACATTGGGGCCTTGTCTTTTTTGCCTCATCCCCCGTGATTTGCTTTCTTTTTATTTGTCTCTCATTCTGTGTTTTTCCCTCAGCAGCACTGTGTCCTCAGGTCCTGCCAGTAAATGGCAACAGTCAAAGGCTTTCTGGTGTCACAGGGTGCTTTGTGTTGTGTTGCTAACCGAAAGGTCAGTGATTCAAATCCACGAGCTTCTCTGAGGAAGAACTCTCTTGCTTTACAGAGGCACTGCTTCAGAAACCCAATAAAGTGTGGCTAGGGGGAGGGGGGGTCTCGATAGGAAACTCTCGTGGCTTACTGGCAAGAAGCTGTGCTGCAATTCTAAAGACTCATGGTTTGAATCCACTGCCTTCTCTGCAGGAGAGTGTGATTTATAGCCTTTGAAAACCTGCAAGAGGGTCAGCTGTGAGTCAGTTCTGACTTGACCACACACAATAAATAGCAACATACATCTTGATGGAATAGACTTGAGAGTAGTGTGTTTGGCTTTGGGTTTAACAGGAGAGGTCCGCTTGTGGGAGATGCAATGCAGAGTCCAAGAACTTTCCTCCACTTTGGAACAAGTGCACATCTCTCTATCCTCACCAGCTGGACTCACCTTTGATTCCATTATACACTCAGAGTGCAGATGCCTCTAGAATCACAGACTATCTCCTTGTTCGCAGGAAATGTCAGATGACACTCGACTCACAGAATGCGGAGTGGGGGACTCCCGTGTTTACTGTAGAAGGAGACACAGACATGAATCGTTGAGTGAGGTCTCATTCATTATGTCATTCACAAATGCATGATGTAGGATAATGGGCGTGATCAGCCAAGAACAGAGTATTTATTGATTACTCTCTTGTGGGCATCTCTTGCCTCTGCTTGTTTTTAAGAGAAAAACAACCAAAGAGAGTACTGGACATATTCTTAACCCAAGGTTGAACATACAGCCCAAGTTAACGTTCTTCCTAGGGAATTAGTACGGACATTCTGAGAGAAAACGTCTGTAAGCGTGAACTGAAAGATTCTCGATGGCTGCAGCTGCCAGAGTTCATTTCTCCCATCTTGCTGATGCAGGAATGAGAAGGAGGTCAACCTAGAAGAAAGCAGAATTGATATATGGGAAGAGAAGCATTTGAGCACCTGGGTCCTGCCTGCCTGATTCCCTACAATTTGCAGCTGCATTGCAGATACCTTCGCCTCTGGAAACCCTATGAACCCGGAGAAAGGATGAAAGTCACGCAAGTGTCAAGGACTTTCATTCATAGGGTCACTATGAGTCGCCTGCGACTTGATGGCACTTAACAACAACAACAACAACAACAACACTCGAATTACTTTTGATAGTTGGAGATAGGAGGGGTAGGGATTTCTTCTTCTTTACCTAGTTGAGGTGCTGCTTTCATCAACACAGAGAGTCTGTCCCTGGAAAAGGACATCTTACTTGGAAGAGCAAAGTGTCCATGAAAGCGAGGAAGATCCGTAATGAGATGGACCGACACAGCGATGCCGACAATGGGTCAAAGCACCGCAGAGGTTGTGAGGATGTTGCAGGAAGGGTCGGATTTCATCCTGTTGTCCATGGGGAGTCAGAGTCCACTTCAGGGCACCTAACCCAAAGCCGCAGGGAACATACTGATCAGTCTACGGAAGCAGAGCTTTAGCATCAAGCTAGTAAAGGCCTCAGACCAAGATGCTGTTTAGCTCTAGGCTGACTATTCAATCTTTCAAAACCAAGTTACAGGACCTTCCAATCTGGTGCCAGGAATAAGAACAATGAGAAGACCTATCATCTCACGGCAAGTTCTGGGCCAGTGTTGGATCTGACTTGAGTCTCTTCTGCACCCTTACTGCCTGTTCTCCCTCCTGCCTGTACCCTCCGTGCTGGCGAGAGTCATGGCCTCTTCCCAAGACTCTAGTAGCCACCGGTGTGAGGTGCACTGGAGCTGGATTCTTCCCTCATCCTTTGAATTGGCACGAGCTACAGACCCCTGAAAGGCCTGCTCTGTCACAGGAGCTCAGTTTGGTTTTGGTTTTGTTTTTTTTTATTAATTTCAATGAACATCTACAGAGATTTTGGAATTCCATTCATTCATTGTTGCACTTTTCTCCCCGCCCACCCCACCCCCCACCCAGTAGCTCAGTTGTTGTCTTTTCTCCTGTGGGTCCTTTTCCAGGTGAGACTGGAGCTCACATTGCCTTGAGACTATTCTTAGACATCTTCAGCTTATTATTACACTACGAACGGCCCTTGGAACTTTGGTGTCCTGATTATAAGACAGGCTGTTCAGAGGAGGTCTCCTCTCTAGTTCATTTGAAACCTTTGTTGTTGAAAGGCAGTTCCTCAACTTCAATGTGTGAACCATCTGGACACTTAGAAGCATGTGAACTCCTGGATATGATTCCCAGAGCTTTTGGGTCTCAGACAGGGCTCCAGGGATCCTAGTTGTGTCGCAGTTGATAGTTCACACCTAAAGGTCATCAGTTTGAAACCACACAACAGACCTATCAATCTGCTTCCATAAGATTGCAACATAGAAAAGTCAGTTCTGTTCCATTACATGGAATCACTTCGAGTCAGAATCACATGATAACAGTAACATCATCAGCAAGGTCAAAGGCAAGATCCCAGGCTGTGACATTTTCTTATACTTGGAGAGAGGATTCAGTGATGGGAAACCAAACCTCAAGGGAAACTACTTCAAAACTCTAAGAATTAGAGTGAATTGACTGTAGTTAGTCTATTTGACATGATGCCAAAGCATATTCCAGAGACCAGGGAGTTGGCCAAATATCTGTCTTCTAGACGTGCCACTCCTCTGCTCAGAACACAGCGTGGCTCCTCTAGTCTCTCCAGGTCTGGTCCAAACTCCTCTTCACCCCATGCCCGTCCAGGCCTTCTTCAACTACTTTCCTCACAATCCTTCTCAATCAGTCACCCTGTAGAAATCAGAGGGTCTCTTCTGCTGCTTTTATCATTCATGTTTCATTCCTCCTTGCTCTATTCACCCATCATTTCTTTCTTTTCTAAAGGTTTTGTAACTGACCCCTTCTCTCTAATTAAAAATCTCCAGAAGTTACTGAATGCTTCTCATCTCTCAGACACTGTCCTTTGTACTGCTATACTTGCATTTATTAATCCTTGAGTTGGTCTTGAGATAAAGGTGCTATCAACATCCTCTTTCTACAGATGAGCTTCTCTAACTTGTCCAAAGCCACCTCACCAGTGAGTGGACTTCTTCAGACCTACAGTGTCTGGATCTAAGTACCATCCTAAGACCACAGCGCCGTGGTACATGATGATGTCGATCTAAATCATCTTAGGGCCATGATGGTGGAGTGGTAGTTTTCACTGGAGTTTTCAGGTAAAGATGATCTGAGGAGAAAAGCGTAGGCATCTACTTTCAATAACCAGCTAACTCAAATGAAATGTGATCACAATGGTTGATCCAAAACCAAACGTGAGGATGGCACAGGCCTGGGCAGTATTTCATGTAATTGTGCATCGTGGGCTTGTCATGAGGCATAGGAGTTGTGAATAATGAGCTTCAATGAGCAAAAGGAGCTCTCTGACATGGAAAACATGCTTTCCCTCCTTTGCAGGTCATCAGCATCATTCAATAATAAGGATATTAGGAACTGTCCATCTTTTTGGAATTTTTTTTTATCTCCTCTCCAAAAGAGTGATTTCAAGGTGGTCACAGTCCTGCTAATGGGTAAAGAGAGCTGAGCTCTGAATTAGAGTCCCATTCTCCGCAGTGGGAGTGGAAAGACTGTGGTCGCGCAAGATGAGTGGCTGGACAAGCCTTCAAGAAGCCTTCAAAGCACGCCTCCTCTCAGACGCTGCACAGTCAGGCCTTTGCATGGAAGGCTCTCTGAGATCACTTTGAGTGACTCAGCATTCCTTCTGTGTCACCCTGAGGGACCTCTACTCTGGTTGGGTGATCCCAAAGTGAGATAGTGTTCCTTGTTCCTTCTCAGTGGCTAGAGATAGAGAACATTGGGAGTTTTTCAAAGAGCATTTTCGTAGTTTTGCTTGTTCAGCCAGGTGTGGACGAAGCTGTTATTTACTGTCCCCAGAGGGAAGGCTGAAAGTCAACTTCAGAACCAGTGCTTCTGATGCTTTGATCACCCACTATCTTAGTAAGAAAAATGAAGCTGGACTTTGAAGGTGTGGATTTCAATTCTGGCCCCACAGCAGGCTACTTTCTGTCTCAGTGCCCCCAAACTAGAAAATGAAATAGATGGGCTTAAGCACAGAAGAGATTTTAAAAATAGTGTAGGACCGGGTTTGTACTCTGTGCATAATTTCCATATGTTTTGCTGTTAGGTACTCAGTGGTACCTAATAACAACACAACAACCACCACGCCTCCCTCAGACAATTATAAGGATTGAATGTAATTTGAGTACCATGTTTGGTGGGTAATGACTTCGGGTAAGTGGTAGGGAAGGATGCACACTGGATTCAGTTTTGGCGGCAGTGTGCACAAGTATAGGGACTTCTTCACTGTGAGTTAAGCAACATGTGCAGAGAACCCTCTCTGTGCACCAGGAGTCTCAGTGCCTGTGGGTTAAAGCTGAAGGGGATAGTGTTCATAGGGAGTTGATGCTGAATCTACAGCCAGGGTTTGTGAAACATCTGTGGGCTAGGGAGAAACCAAAGCCCAGATAACAGACAAGACTTCTGTGAGCTCCCTGAACTCATCACTAGTCCTCCTGAGCTTGACCAATATCCAGCAGCTCTGTAACAAAAATTAATAAAATTGGAAAAAAAAAATAGGCAATCTCCTTCTGTGTGACTTAGCCTCTGAAAACCCACTAGAGGGCCAGCTGTGAGTTGGTTCTGACTTGATGGCACACAACAGCAACAAACAGTGTACTTGATGTGGTAAGAACATTCTTCTTATTCTTAGCTGAGAAGAAAGAATTGACAAATAAGAACTGGAAAACCAGAAGCTATAATAGATAAGAAATTTCTCTTTAATGTGCCTATACTTCAAAGAATATTAGTTGCTTAAATTTTTGTTAAGTCATGCTTAAAAAAAAGGACATAGAATTAAAAAAAAAAAAAGAAAGAACAGGCCCACTTACATCATTCTGAACAAAGGTCTTGTTAGAAGCAAAACTTCCAGAGTCCAGAAAGCCAAAGGTTGGCTCTGCAGCGTTGAGAAGGACTCAGGGTGATCACACCGAGGAATGCACCAGGAGGGCCAGGCCTCCGCTGCTCCCCTGCTGGCCTCCGGAGTGCTTGGCTGCCTCTCCCTCTGCCAGACACAGCATGCAGGTCATTGTGATGATGCCAGCGATGTGCCTCTGGTGATGTCAGCCTCCCCCGGGCACCAGCCTCATCATCACATGCTCGGGACTTTCACTCCCTCTCGTCTGGATCATGGCGCAGCAATGACTCAGCAAAGTCAGCCTTGATCCTTCTGCAGGGAGGGCCTGTGTCCCCAGGGAGACGTGGCTCAGCTGCCAAGTCAGGTGTGTGAAGTCACATCTTTCCGTCATTTCTGACCCACTTTGAGCTTTCTGCAGGGATAAGAGAGAGGCTCTTCTGTAAACTCTCTTTCTTTACAGGAACTGGAATGACAGCTTGCCTTGTCTGCCCCTGTGAATTTGTTTTCATTTCAACTTCAGTATGAAATGCTCTAGTGTTCAGTTTAAAACACTCACACACTCACCACCAAGATTCTGGCATTATAAATGGCATCATCATATAGCTACCACTTAGCCACCAATGTGTCAGTGCATTTATCATTCAAAATAAGTTACAGGCAAGTTCTGGTGGCCAGTGGCAAGAAGCTGCACTGCAATCCCAGAGGTAAGTGGTTTGAATCCACCAGATGCTCTACTGGAGAAGGAGGGACAATCTCCTCCTGTACCAGTAAGCTCCAATTTGATGGTATACACACTAATAATAATAATAAGAAGAAGAAATTGTTACAGACATCAGAACACTTCCCATTCAATACTTCAGCCTGTCATTATTCAGAGTCCAGTATTTGGTGTACACTTTTTTTTTTTTTTACCCTTTTGAACATATTTATCCTAAGTCTGCTATTAAGAAGCCTTTGAGTCAGCAGTGCGGCTCCCTACAAACTAAGTCCTCAGAGGCTTCTGTATCTAGGCCAGAGTCCACTGAAGGGGTGTGGGGGGACTGTGTCCCAGGGAGGGAGTGTTTCTTTTACTTTTGAAAGAGAGGACCGAACTGGGGGCCGGGAGGGCTGGGCGGGGAAAGAAGTGCAGCAATGAATGAATGGAAATCCAAAATCTCTGTAAATGCTCATTAAAATTATTAAAAAAAAAAAAAGGAAGAGAGCCAAAACACTTAAATACAGTGCTTGGCACATAATAGGCACTCCACAGATATTAAGTAGTGTTGGTGTAATTATTATTACTATTATTATTATTATCATCATCATCATCATAATCTTCATTTCATCATGTTTGCTTACGTAGACTGTGGTATGAACCCAGATACCAAAGCAAACCATACAGCTTATCTCCTTTTCATCTGTGAACTTGGAAAACTGTCTAGTTTGACCACCCTCATAGGGTCAAGGACTCATTAGCTATTTCTACATACACACTCACTTTCCTAAATAGATTGAAGATGTTTCAGCGGCAACAACCATTGTGCTTGCTAATTCTTTTTCTCCATTGCCACATCTTTATTAACAAACTAGACATTCAGAAGATAACGAACAGATTAATTCAATGCTAGTTTTATAAAAAACAAAACCAAACAAAACACTAGCTAAAAAAAAACCCACAAATAAACTGGTGGTCTAGCGGCAAATTGTTCAGCCAGCTCTGAGGCAGGTGATCTGAATCCAATGGTTACTGTTTGGGAAGATCGGTGATTTTCTCTTGTGAGATTTACAGTCTCTAAAAACCTGCAGGAAAGACCCTTTTGGATTGGTTCTGACTCAATGACACACAATACTAGGCACTTAACACACTTGGCATAAAGAGAACAACTAACAGATGCATTAAATAGTAGGTACAAACAAACAAACAAGCAAATCTCTACCTGTACTTAGTGAATAGCAACCAAGCACCTGAGTTGACAGGGCTGATTTGCCTCCAGAATGGTCGCACTCCTCAAGTTCAGGTCACTGGTGTTAAACATCTTGACTCTGACTTTTTCTATACAACTTTATTTAGCAGATGTGACACAAAACGTTAAACCTTTTCATTCTTATCAGAACTTCTGTGAGATAGATCTTAGAGTGTCCATTTTTATGTATCTGGACAGTAAGGCTCAGGAGAAAAGCTAGTTAGTAGTGAGGCTTGGATTTGAAGGCAAGTCTGTCTGATTTACAAACCCCATGCTCTATTCCTGGAGGTACAGTCTTCCAAAGATATTTTAGATACATCTGGGGAAGAACAACAAAGACCCAAGAGGGCAATCGCTGACGAAGGTGCTGGTACAGACAGTGAATGGAATGAATGATTAACGGCTCCAACATCTACGTCAAATACAACAGACAGGAGACATCGGTCAAAGGAATCTGTGGACAAATAAGTTCAAATATATCATTATATCAAATAGAAATCATTAATTAATATCTCAAATGAGGTTGTGAAAATTCTTCCAAAGTTAAAATACTTACAAGTATATTTGTTGAGCGTTCCCCCAGGCCAGGTGTTGATCTGTTGACCAGGCTTTTTTAGCACGCTGGCTGGAATAAACTCTCCCTGTGACGATGTTGCTCCATCCACAGCCTTCTGAGAAAACAACTCAGAAGGCTCATCAATTTTACTTCCTTTGTTCTCTCAGCTCAAGGCTTGCGTCAAGTTTCATCAAAGGATGGTTTTGCCCTGGCCTTCTCCCAGCCAACATCTGCAAGGTACCAGATTGGCAAAAAGCAGATGAGTGAAGTCAGCTTAAATTTAGCATCACAGAAATCTGCCTGCACAGCCTCACAGGGACTGTTCAGTATCCTCAGACGAAGGTACTCACCTACTCGGCCAGCACTCCCGGGAGGGAGACCTGCTCTCCAGGACTGGCTAGGGCAGTAGCTTTCCCTTCAGCCATCATCTGCTGGGTGGACGGTCAGTTTGACTCTTGCTTAGAAAACAGAGGTGATTGGTGGCCCTATGGAGGAATTACAGTGACCAGAAGGAAATGGGATTAGGTACTTCACACTTGGCTCACGGAATCCCAGGACCATCTATAGTGTATTAGGTGTCATTGAATCCACTACAACTCACAGCAACCTTGTGAACCACACATGCGAACCTTGTCCTATCCTGTGCCATCCTCACCATCTCTGCCACACCCCAGGCTACTGCCACAGTCACCATGTCAATCCACCAGGGTCTTCCTTTTGTTCTCTCAACTTCCACTTGCCCAGAATCAAGGATTTTTTCTAAGAACTGGCCTCTCCAGACAACATCTATAATGAAGTAGTATTTTAAAAAACCTAGCAGCTCTTGAGTTGATTCTAATTTATGACAGCCGTGGGTGTGTTACAGTTGAGTTGAACTCCGTGATGCTGTTAATGGGTGAGTTTTGGGAAGTGGATTGCCATGTTTTCATTCAACTCTTCAGTCAGCAGCTGAGAGTTTTAACCACTTGCTCTACCAAGAGTGTCCAAGAGGCACTTAATGTCTTTGTTGTAATGAACAAGTTTTCTGAGAAAACTAAGAATTCAGAGATGTTGAACAACTTACCAGGTGGTGGGTGACAATGATGGCCAGTTGATGCCCATTTGTCTGGGACAAGTTTAGAGAGAGCTCTGACAGCCCCAAACCCTGGGAAATGCCACAGTCCTGGTAAACCATGCAGTTGGGCTCAGGAGGTGGGTTTGGGATTCGTCCTCCACTCGGAGGACAATGTCCTTAAACTTTCATTCTCTGGATTTACATCCATCTGTGATGTCATCTCATCTTTCAACAGCCTTGCCTTTTCAAGGTTGGTACATTGTGTTACTAATCAGCAGATGCTGATAAAAGGACCCCTGAGGGTGCAAACCACTAAGTGGTCAACTTCTAACTGAAAGGTTGGAGGTTGGAACCCACTGAGAAGCACCTGGGAAGAAAGCCTGGTGATCCACTTTTACAATCAGCTGTTCAAGTCCCCAAGAGCACAGATCTGCTCCGACATGTGGGATCAGTGTCACATGTCAACAACTGGTTTTAATGATGGCCCAGAAAGGTGAAAGACTTCCTCAAAGCCAGGCGCTAAGCAGAGGAACAAGGAGGCTTGTAATTCATTTCTCTTTAGTTCTGACATCAGTTGAAAGGGAAAAGCTGACAGACAAGGAAAAGAAGCAAGAGCTTATGTGAGGATTTGGCTACCTGTTCTTGGGAAGCCCGCAGGCAATTCCATTTGAACTTCTAGATTCTAAAGGCTGGTGAATTTCTGATGCCAGACCAGATTCAGAATATCAGGACAAGGTACGGGTCAGGCCCTATAAGGACAGTAGTATTCTAGAAGTCTCTGTGAGGAAGACATTACCATTCCTGTGATCAATAGAGTTGCCTATGGACAAATAGAATGGCTGTGGGTGATGACTGCTTGGACCTCAGGGGTCCTGGAGGGAAGGCAGCTGTAAGAAGGCTGGGAGCAGTTTGGAAGACCGAGGGGGAGGGCCGACCTTTGTCCCTGCTGTCACAGATTGCCCAGGGGAGGTGCCTTCTAGTGTCCAGTGAGTAATTCAACCTGACAGCCAGGCCAGCCAGTGGGAGGTCCATCCCTGGGAGTGTCCTCTGTGCCCTTCACCAGCAGGTCCACTCTCTAGTTGCCAATGTGCTTACACACAGCACTTTTGAGGCTGGTTGCTAACGCTCTATAGTTCTTCCTCTCATCTCAGGTTTGCTGAGGGCCCATGAGTCCTGCAACCGTGCTGAGTGCCGGGTGATGGAGATAAAGAAGGCCTAGATTGGCCCATAAGGAGAGCCCTTTCACAGAAAAGACCAGTGTGGAAGCATCTCGGAGTCTCTGAGTGGTACAGCTGGCTAAGTGCTTGGCCACTAAGGAGACAAAAGGCACTCTGGGGTCATTTGTGCCACTAACTGGAAGTCTGTGTGGTCGACTCCACCTGCCCATTAACAGAAAGACAGTCTCTGCCAGAAAAGATTTACAGCATCCAAGAGCTGGTGGAGGATTGGCTGAGTTTACAATCAACACGAAGGCAGCAGGCTTGGTTTTATTAAGCATGCCACACTCAGTTCAAACCCAGTGAGGAGTGCCTCAGACAAAATACCTGCTGATCTGCTCCCCAAAGGCCCTGAAGATGCTGGAAAATGCTGTTCTGCTGTGAACACCCAGTGTGAGCCTGGGCTGGGATCTACTCCACTTCAACAGGTTGTTGTTGTTGACAGTGCAGAGGATAAGTGTGGTGAGCCTGGATTTTCTCAGACTTGAGTCCGAGTCCTGAGCTGTGGTGTGGGTCAAGTTATTCGGTGCCAACGTTCCTTGGAACTATGCCGCTCAGGTGTACTGCAGACCACCCCAATCACGCGAATACTGCAATCAAGTGAATCACGTGGATTCTTTTGATTTCCTAGACACATGGAAGTTAGGTTTGCACCGCGCTGTAAGCTGTTAAGTGTGTAATAATAGCATTGTGAAAGGTGTTTGAAATATTGAGATGATTACCAAAACGTGACACAGAGAAGTGAAGGGAGCACCTGCTGTTGGGAGAATGGTGCTGAGGGAGTGAACAGAGACTCTCAATTTATGAACCTCATAAACGTGTGAAACACAACGAGGTGAAGCGCAGTCAAACAAAGTGTATGCCTTTCTTTTCATCTGCAAAGGAGAATGAGTCCTGCTATCAACCAGCTGCTGGGGCAAATGAACACACTGTCGAGTCTGGTACAAGGCCAAGTTCTGTTATGCATCCATTACACAGTTAACGAGAATTATTCTTCCAGTTCTGCTACTTACCAGTCCATAAGCCTAGGCCAGGGCATCTCCTCATGCATCAGCTTCCCTCTGTAAAATGGGTATGGTCATAGGTACGACGTCATGAAGCTATTGCAAAGATTACATTAGATAATGCACGCAAAGCACTTAGACCAATGTCTGTACAGTGTCCACACACTATGTAGTAGTGATTACACACCCACAGTTACTGCGGTGCACTTCCACCATCATTCGTGGTAACACACGCACAAGAGCCATGCAATAATGCAAAGACTATTTAGAGGAGAATTCTAGAAGACGTGTGGGAAAGGATTTCGGGAAGGAGCAGCCTATGTGCGTGAGGCAGGGTGATGGGAGGGCCACAGCATCTAATGAAACAATTCAAACTGGACGATCTGATAAACTGGGCAGAGAGTGGAACGGGCTCTGAACGCATGTTGCTGCTGGGTCATTCCCAGCTCCTGCCGGCGTTATTTATGAGAATAGAACTATCCTCCGCAGGACTGTCAAAGGTTACTGTTTGGGGAACATATAGTCAGGCCTTTTTTTGTGAGGCATTCCTGGTGAACCCGAACTCCAAACTTATGGTAACCCCTAAGCATGTTAGCCATTTGCCCTGTTTTTTGGTTTGTGGTGTTTTGGTTTGTTTTTTTATTGTTGTTTGGTTTTTTAGGGGTTTTTATTGTTGTTGTTTTTTACTTGTCTGGTTTTGAAGCCTAGATGGGAGCTACAATGAGCCCGAGTCCAGGTTCTGTAAATTACTTATCAATCATGTGACCTTTAAGAAGTCACTTCAACTCCTGGGACTTCCTCCACCTCCCTGTTAACGGATAAAAAGGATTTCTGCTCTTTAACATCAGTGAAAGGATGAGATGATGTCACTTCTGGAATTGCTCAACTAGTGCTTGGCACAAGGGGAAGCTAATAATTAGGATTTTTCTCTGGATGCTATGTAAGAGTTTAGGTCAGAGAGAAAAGGAGAGATGACCCCACCAAGGTGAAGGCGACCCAGTGGTGGGGTCAGGCCAGGCCAATTCAGGAAAAATGACCTTCTTCTGGAAGTGCTGAGTGTACGCCCTACCCACAGTCCTCTGCTGTCTTCTTGTCTCAGCCTCAATCCAACCCTACTTTTGGAGCTCTATATCCCCTGGTTTCATCAGAGTCTAAAAATATCCTGATCGTAATTATTCACACTGTGTCTCATCAGCCTGTGAGCAGAAGAACTAATGGAGGCCAGAAGCAGGGGGAAAGAGGCAGGGGAAGAAAGAGACAGCCAGCGAGGAGTCCTTGGCTGGTCCCCCTGAAATAACTCGCGAAGACAGAGCTGGCTCAAGCAGCTTTGAACGTTGAAATTAGAACGAACTAAGATTAAATGCTCTTGAGAAGCCGACCAGCCTCACATTTTTTTCTCCTCCCTCTCTTTTTATAACTATGACCACAGTAGTAATTCAATTGGAAACATAGTCTGTCCCTGATTGCTCTAACACTGGCACTACATCATTCCCAGGGCTTGACTTTTTTTTTTTTTTATTAAATACACACTGCGGGTTTTATTTCTGCTGGGGCTAAAAATACATCTGACTGAGCAGCAGAAGCTCTGTGACGCCTCTCCCTGTTCTCTGAGGCCAGCACCAGGCAGAACTGGGGTATTGATGTGCCTCTCGATTAATAGAGGGCAGTGCCTCGCTCCCCAGGAAAATCATCCCCACAGTGGGCCCAGGATGCAGTAGAGAGAGAGAGAGACAGAGTTCTGGTCTGAAGACTCACCTCACTCGTTCCCAACGTTTCCCTACTTCCAGCTAACGTACTTCACCATTTCAAGACACTTCGTGTACTTTCAAGCCCCCTGGTCTTTGCTGAGGGGTCTCCAGTGGCTTAATCCATAGGAAGCTGCACTGAACTGTTCTGGGGGTTAAATCTACCAGCAGCTCCCCAGGGGAAGTACGGGTAATCTGTGCAATTTACAGCCTCAAAACCCTTCAGCAGGGTCAGCTGTGAATCGGTTTGTGCTTAATTGTGAAGAGTTAAGTTTCTGCTGATGCTGTTCCCTTGCTCAGAATGCTATTCCATCCTCTGTGTGTGTGGGCTGCCGGAGATGTTCCCTCTGCTACTTGTTTCCATCAGGCCTCATTCCCATACTAGAGTCTCTGTTGTGTCCATCTTCCCGCTAGACCTAAAGCTTCTTGAAGACTGTTTCCTGTTGACTATCACACTCCAGACACCCAGGACAGTGCTGGACCCAGGAAGGCTGGGGTGAGAATGAAGACGGACTTCAAAAGCACAATGTTTAAAGGAGATACTTGCTTTCTAATGCTGATCCTGCATTTTTCAACCCCAAGAGTGAGTGTCTCCTTAAACATTATGCCCCAGGCACTTAGTTTACTTTCCAAAGTCCTTTACAGTTCTGACCCAAGGTAGAATCCATAAGTATCTTCTACTCAAATGAGAAGACTCTTTTTTTCTTGATTGTTAAGTGGATGCGTGCACACATACAGAACTGCTATTCAGAAAGGTCAGTTGTTGCTGTCCTAGAGTGGACATAACTATTTAATATGTATTATGGTTGTTATGTCAATATTCAACTTGTATGCAGAACACATTACCCGGGAG
>NW_006399753.1:13006963-13008049 GCF_000299155.1 Elephantulus edwardii | reverse complement strand
CAGAGTTTAGGGATGTTGTACATAGATAGGGTCGCTATGAGTCGCAAGCAACTCAATGGCACATAACAACAAACAACAACAATTGTTGTTATTGTGTACCATCAAGTCAGAACTAACTCATAGCTGACCCTCCAGTGGGTTTTCAGATGCAGTAAATTACACCGGAGGAGATTGCTCATCTTTCTCCCAGAAAACAGCTGGTGGTTTCATACTGCTTGTCTCTGAAATGGCCATGCAGCTTCTTGCCACTAGGCCACTAGAGATCTTCCTATTAGGCACCAGAGACACAGTGGCCTAATGGGTAGAGAGTTGCTCTGCCATTTACAAGGCAGGTGGTTCAAATTTTCCAGCTGTCCTGCTGAATAAAGATGGGTAATATCCTCTCACGTAGTTTACAGCTTCTGAAAGCCTAGTTTATTATTCCAAGGTCAGTCAATCGGTTAGTTCCAACTTAATGGCAATGAGTTCAAGTTTGAAGAAGGGTTATTATTGCAGAGGTCATGTTTTAATCCAATAGAGTTAGTATCGAAATATTTCAACCACTTCATTCCTGATAATATTCTATGGTGTAGCTGGATTTAAAAGGATTAGAAGATGAAACAATGAGCTAAAATTAGAAATTTACAGGCCAATGGAGAATAAGACACACTGTAGAATAAGAACTCAGCAATTGATCTAAAGAGTTTCTGATGAAAGGACATTCAAGAATTTTTATACAAAAGAAGTTGGAAGAGAAAGAAAATCTGAGGAGTAAGTGGGAGATGGGTTCTTAAACAAGGTGGAAAGTGTTGAAGACAAGATCTCCTGGTTTCTATTACTAAGTTCAGTGATTTGATTTATAGGAAAATCTTTACTATAAGCTAGTTTATGCATGTATGTGTATTTGTGGTTAAGATATTTGTGTATATGTAAGTTCATCTAATTAGTGTTTGAATTACCATTAACTGTTTTTCTTCTAAAAGTGTCAAAGAGGAGAGATGTCCAAAGGTAAGTTAAACTCAGATTTCTCAATTCTTGTATGTCCCTGATTCCATCCCTCTTTCTTTATTTTAACCAGTTTTTTTAATTTTTAAAAAAAAATTATTA
>NW_006399753.1:13000340-13006449 GCF_000299155.1 Elephantulus edwardii | reverse complement strand
CTTGGATGTCAGTTATGGTCTCTTTGGGGTATATTCCCAGTAGTGGAATTGCTGGATCAAATGGTATCTCTATTTGCAACTTTTTGAGAAAGCGACATACCGCCTTCCACAGTGGTTGCACCATTTTACACTCCCACCAACAGTGAATAAGGGTCCCAGTTTCTCCACAAGCTCACCAGCATTTGTTGCTTGCTGTTCTGTTAAATTTTGCTATTCTGACTGGGGGTGAAATGATAACTCATAGTTGTTTTAATCATCCCTCTTTCATAATCTAAAACGAAATTTTTCTCTTGAACCATTCTATTGCTTAGTACTGAAGTGCGATTGACTTAAATCCAATATAATTCAGTGCAATTCTGAGTACTTATTCTTGCACTAGATACCTTCCTTCATTTTACTAGGCATTCATGGCTGCCCTTTTGTACAACAATCTAGAGGAGGAGACATATAGATACATAACTTGCAAACTAAGAAAACTATATTAACTGCTACTAGAGGGCATGGTCAAATTATTGTATAAGTGAGTCAAAGGTTGGCTTACACAGGTTTGTTCTTAGAAGATAACTTTACTCATTCATCCATTCCTTTATTTATGAACTATCAAATATCTGATTTGTCACTATGTACCAGATACTGGGCCTTTAGAAAAAGCAGTTCTAGTCCAGCCATGTGTCTTTCTACTGGCCAAATTTCCCCCTCTACCTCCCAACCGTCAATGAAGAAATGACAATCCATGTATGCTGTCCCCTTCTTCCTCAGTCTCATCTTACCTCTTAGTTATCTAGTGATGCTATAACTGAGTTATCACACGAGGACGACCTTAAACAATTTATTCGCTTACAGTTTAGGAATCTGGAAGTCCAAATTTAGAATGCCTGCTCTGGGGGAAGACCCTTTATCTTTGTTGCTTCTTGAGGAAGGGCCAGGTTTCCTTCAATAGCTTTGAGATTGCCTATCCTTCTCCAAGAAGGGTAATAGGCTACAGTTTAAGGACACTCTAGGCTGTGTTGCATTTCACCTTTTATCCTCTTGCAATTCGTTGGTCCATCAGATCACGAAGGATCATTTCATAGTTTCTGAATTATACAGGGAGCTCAGGGGGCCTATGGGTAAGAAACTGCATTGTCAATCCAAAGCCAGGAAGTTTGAATCCACCCTCTGCTCCTCTGGAGAAAGATGGGCAATTTCCTCCTCCCAGTTGATTGCAGTCTGTGAAAGCCCATGCATTGCTTCTGACTCAACAGCAATGAATGAGTGAGTGAGCAGTTATGCCTCGGTGTTGTTGTGTACTGTCGAGTCAGAATGAACTTGTAGTTGACTCTCCAGCAGATTTTCAGAGGCAGTAAATAGCACAGGAAGAGACTGCCCATCTTTCTCCTGTGAACAGATGGTGGATTCGTTCTGCAGGTTCTGGTGTCTTTCCTCAGTCCTCCAGCAAGCTTGGATGAAGGCCTCTGGCTCTGGCTTTGTAGAGCTGCAGCCTCAAGTCAGGTCTGTCTCTGGTTCTCTGTGGAGGCTGCTGTCTCTCTTGTGTAGATCCGAGTGTGGCTGGCACAGGAATCTCTGATCCCGAAGGATGCAGGGTGCAGCCAGCTTCCTCTTCCTTGCTGGCATTGATGCCCCAGTGGAAAATGCTTTAATAACAAGATAGGTGATAAGGGAGGAGTCGATGTATGTGGACTACAGATCGGTGAGGAAATGATATGTCAGAACATCAGAATCCTAGAAGAACTGAGATCATAAGAGCATATGTGAAACCATATGAAGATGCTCAGAGAAGCTCGGAGTAGGTGGACCTTGAAGCTGAAGAACGAAGTAGTAAATGGTGAAAAGATGAGGGCAGATTTTTTTTTATTTAAATGAAAGTTTACAGAGACTTAGGATTTCCAGTTATTCATTGTTACACATTTCTCCCTGCCCACCCCCTCTCCCCACATTCACTCTTCTCCTTGAGAAGAAAAAGAAAAACTCTTTGATTGTTGTGCAATCCCTCCCGCCAAGTCCACTCCACCGTGCAGCCTTCACTCTGGAATTCTGTAATGACAAGAATACCCATACCCATATATGCCTTTTAAACAGTTCTCTCCCTCAGCTGTTTCAATGTTTCAGCATTCCTCCCCTCCTTTTCTGCCTTCCCTCAACCCTGATGCCAGTCCTGTATTACAACAGTGGCCCTATGCAATATTTGTCCTTTTGTGACTGAGATATTTCACTCAGCATAATGTCCTCCAGGGTCATCCATTTTGCATAATATTTCACGAGTTCCTTGTTTTTCAATGTTACATAGTATTCCATTTTGTGAATATACCAGAGCTTCTCTATCCATTCATTTGTTGATGGGCACTTAGGTTGTTTTCAGCTCTTTGCTATTGTGAACAAAGCAGCAATAAACATGGGTGTGCATGAGGGCAGACTTTTAAGGCAGAGGGAACAGCATGCACAAAGTTAGTAATGGAAAACAAGAAGAGTGTGTGCATCTTTAGATGGTGGGAGTGTTGAAGCTGTAGATTCTTTGAGAGACCTGTAATGCTCAGTTCTACAGACAGAATATTAGAGCTTTCACAAGATGGCATTTAACCCACGGCATAATTCCTAATGTTCATATGGGAAGTTGTAAAGTCACAAGCCCGTCCTCATCTCCTGACCTACCCACCAACTCATAGAGTGCTATTTGGGGCCAGTGGTTGATGTCTTTGCTATTTGGGACTAAGAGGCATGAGCCTATGATCTATATTTAGACATGTGTGATCTGCATTATGGGCTGTCCTTTACGAGCAGAGCCTTCTGTGTCAGCTGGAGAAGTGACTTTGTCAAGGGGAGGTCCTCTGATGGTGCTGTGCACAGTCTGGGAATATCTGTGGTGCTGAAATGTAAATGCCTTCTGTATTATTTCACATGCTTAACTGGCTGGCTGATTAGAAGGTGCAGAGAAAATACTGTGAGCTGAAAATCATCATTCTGAATATTTGCATGTGGGCTAGTATATGATTTCCTATATTTAATGCAAATATTATGGGAAGCTATTAGAATATATATTTGACTCATTTGGAAAGTGAAATTTCCAGATTTGCTACATGCCCATAAACACCCAGGCGTTACTGTCCTGCTTCAAATGGTGCCTCCTATTTGCACTCACGGTAGTGTAGGTGCTTCACTGGTGCCCATTTATGGACTGGAAACTTTTAAAAATGCTGTTATATTATTTTCTATTTCATGTTACAACTGCGAGTTGGCACCATCCTGGGAGTGAAAATATTTTATGTTCCGGGTCATCCTCTCTCATTGACCAGCTGGATGACCTTGAACTAGCCCTACAGATAGACAATGAGAGTGAACTGGCATTGTCTGATTTTTTTTTCCATTTCCTCTAACTTTGTCACCACGGTGTGGGGCAGGCTGGGCACAAGCTGGCATTGAAGACCAAGAAAACCTCAATTTCTGCAGTGTGTTCAGGGATGCTTACTCAAATGAAACCGGAATACTAGTGAAAGGAACAAACACGTTAGCTGTGATTTACAGCATCCCTGGTCATCTGCAACCTCAAAACAGGTTTTAAATCTTACATGAAAATCTAGGAATTAATACTTTCAAAGCTTGATTATTTATTGATTTGCCTTATTAACAGAGAACTATTGGATGGATAAAATGTTAATTGTAGTTTCAAGTCTAATATTAGTAGGCAGCATGTTTTGAGCCTTTCCTGTGAATTAGGCACTGTGTAAACAACTGCCTCGCTCATCTCATTTAATCCTCTCTACCAGCTTTATGAGGTTCTATTATTATCCCCATTTTGCAATGGAGGAAATTGAGGTTTGGCAAGATTAAGTAACTTGCCCCAAATCTCACAGTTGTTAAACAGCAGAGATTTAAATAGCGGTCTGCTGATGCCCTACTCGATGTTCTCAGACACTGGGTTTACTGTATGGAATCCTGAAGCATTCGCTGATACATAGACTTCCTTCATTCAAAGCCACTCAATGTAAATGTTTCTGTTTGTGACCTGTGATGAAACCTTTACCTTCCCCAAAACAGCCATCATCTTATCGCTTCTTAAGTCGAAAATGTCCTCTGGCAATGTCCTTTTACCTTTGGTGTAAAATTCTGGTGACTCAACCTGGCATTAATGTTTTCCTAAGGATTGTCTCAGTGTAAACGTTGATGTGAATACTGTGTTCTAATCCAAACTTCCCACTTGCATCAGAAAGGGCTGGCCATTGCTCTTGGACCAGCTTTACTCCATGGCTCTGTGCTAACTTGGGATGACTTCCAATGTCTTCCCTATATATCCTCCAGGGATCACCCATTTTGCATATTTGTTTCATGCCCATTTGAGGAAGCTTATTTGTTGTCTTTTTCAGTCTCTGTTGCTCTGTTAAACTCTGTTTTAACATAGTAAGGCATCCATTCAGATGCTTTCTTTATTCATCCATTTGTGAATACACATATTCTGTCATTCAGTATTTATCAGGCTTCCAATAGACTAGTAGGCAACATGATAGATAGAGAAAAAGTTTGAAATTGTCAATGCTTTCATCTTCCTTGGATCCACAATTCCCACCTTGGTGCCAGCGGGCAGGAGATCAGGAGACATACTGCTCAGGGCAAGTCTGCTGTCAAGGACCTCTTGAAATCACTGAGGAGCAACAACGTCACTTTGATAACTAATGTGCACCTGACTCAGGCCATGGTCTTTCCAATCACTTGTTATGCATCTGAGAGCTGGACAATAAATAAGGATGACAGAAAAGGAATTTATGACTTTGAGTTGTGATATGTTGTTGTTTTTGTTATTGTTAATTGCCACTGAGTTGTAGACAACTCATTGAGACCCTATGAATTGAACACCTGAACACTTGTGTAACTTTCATAGTATCTCCAAGTTCATAGGTTTTCCAGAGGGAAGCTATTTTGAAAGTTGGTGCCACTCCTGCTTCCAAGCTTGTTTTAATTGGGGGAGCTCCACCAAACACTGTCCGCCATGGGTGACCATTATTGCATTTGACACATCAGTGTCACAGTGTTCAGCATCACAGCAACCACATGTTACCTCTGTACAGCAAATGGACAGACCAGGGCTATACGACCTAGAACAATGCTTGACCGAAAACAATTAAAAACAGGCCTGAGGGTCACAGATTAAAGTCATCCACCTTTGCTTTTGGTTGTCCACTAGGCCAACTGTTCTCTCTCTATGCTGTTGCTAAATGCTGTTGAGTTGTAGATGACTCATAGTGACACTTTGGCTTGAGTTGTGATATAGGAAAAGAATAATGAATATCCTATGGTCAGCCGAAAGCATAGGCAGAGTGCTTCTTGGAGGAAAGGATAGAGGAACTTCATCTCACATACCTTGGGCTTGCAGCTAGGAGAGACTATTCCTTGGAAAGGGACATTATGCTTGGAAAAGTGGAAGGTCAGAAAAAGAGAGGAAGATTCTCAGTGAGGTAGATTGACACAGAGACGTCAGCAGTGGGCTAAAGTGTGTCAGAGACGATGAGGATGGCACCAGATAGGACAAGATTTAGACGTACTGTTAATATGATCACTGTGAGTCATACTTGACATCACCTAACAACACAACCATATTCTAGGATATGATGAAAAACCAGATTCTATCACTGATTTCATTGCAATTTACCTTTTTTTACTTATGATTCATCTCTCTAAGCAATCTTAGTCTTTGTGAAAATAGTTTTACTCTTCAGCTTCAGAGCCTTACCTTCCCAAAGAACACCAAGAAAGCAACTAGGAAATGTTTCTTTGAATGACTGTCTGAATCCCATGTCCTTCTTCTACCTATTCATTCTGGAAATGCTTAAGGGGATCCGAAAAGATGTAAACCACAGACAAGAATTTTATGACCACCAAAAAAAATCACCTATGGGAAAAATTACCATGGCTTCCTGAGTTACTGATTATCTTTGCCACACAGGATGTAGAACACCCAGAAATATGTCATGTGAGAGTCATGGCTCAGAGCTGTTTCCAGAGAGGAGAGAGTAGAGAGCAGCCTACTATGTAGGGTTATATATATATATATATATGTTGTTGTTGTTGTTGTTATGTGCCGTAGAGTCGTTTGCAACTCATAGCGACCCTATGCACAACA
>NW_006399753.1:12987507-12999565 GCF_000299155.1 Elephantulus edwardii | reverse complement strand
ATTATTAATTTTAATGAAAATTTACAGAGATTTTGGATTTCCATTATCCCTGCCCACTCCTCCCCTCCAGTTCATTCTTCTCTTTGAAAAGTAAAAGAAAAATTCTTTCATAAATCCCTCTCCCCTCCCAGGTCCACTCCACTATGCAGCCTTCATTCTGGACTCATGTCATGACAAAAATACCTAATTATATATACCTTTTAAACAGTTCTCTCTTTCATCTGTTTTACAACCTTGCTCTTGGGATTTAGACGTCAAACATGGACAAGCAGTGTGCTTTGTAGTCCTGGTCTGACCTTTAAGGAAATGGTCCTCTCAAGAATGCCCAGAAGCTACATCTCCTGAGCAGTAGAAGTTGAAGCAAAACACATAAATGCATGTGTGTGTGTGCGTACACACACACCTACACACACACACACACACACACGTGTTCAATGGTCATGTAAATGGAAAAGTCCTGCTTCTTCTACTAGCCCCTTAGGAATTTACCACGCACCTTTTATAGAACAAGCTCTGGTGGCCTAGTTCATAGGGTGTTGCACTACTAATTGAAAAGTTACAGCTCTGGTGGCTCAAATCCACCAGCTTCCCTGAAAGAGAAGGGTGGCCAGTTCCCTCCAACAAGATTCACAGCCGTGGGAACCTGGGGGAGGGTGACTTTGACAGGATGGAAGTGAGAGGTTTTTTTCTGCATCTACTTAAAAGTCTCTGAGAAGTCTGTGAAGAATCATTGCTAACATTGTGAGAATATTTAGGGAAGGTTTACACCATAACTTACTCCCCTTCCTGCATGATTCTGACCTCTGCCTGATTTTGTTTCTTTATTCACAAATTCAACACCTTTTATTGCCTGACGCGGTGCTAGGTTGGTGGGAGGTATGCCAACCGGGGACAGCAGTTGGAGGGTACTGCCCTCTGTGTTCAGTAGCTCATGGTCTTTTGAGGAAATCTGCTGGTGGTGGTGGTGATCGTGATGGTGGTGATAATTGGTAGAGATATAGAAATGTAATGAGAGTTAATACAGAGTCATCACTGAGTAGCGGAGAGCAGTGCCTATGAGAGTCTTTCAAAAATATTTGCAGGAAAAACAGTAACATTGAATGAAACTGTTCCGAATTGGAAACTGAGTAGGCTAATATCTGAGGAAGGGAGCTCTGGTGACCTAGTGGTAAGAAGCTGAGCTGCAGTCCTGAAGTCATGATGTTCAAGGCCACCATCTCCTTCATGGAAGAAGGACGGGCAATCTCCTCCAGTGCAATTAATCGCCTCTGAAAACCCAGCTGTGGGTCAGTCGCAGATCTATAGTATACAACAAAACCAACAATATTTGAGGAAGGGAACTCCGGGGGCCTAGTCTGTAGGGAGCTGCACTGTTAATTCCAAAGCTCCCACTGTTGCAGCATTCTAAGCCCCCAGCGACTTCGTGGAAGAATGATGAGCATTCCCCTTCTGTGCAATTTACAGCTTTAGAAACCCAATGGAGCAGCTGAAGCTCCTTCAACTATGAGCAGAGTCCAACTTGATAGCAATGAGTTTGAATTTTTGAACTTAATGTCTGAGGAAAGATATGTGCAAACAAGAGTAGAAATATGTTAACTCTCATGAAGATAAATAAGCACCTTGGCTTGGTTAGGATAGAGTTTTGAAGAGGCCCCAGCCGGAGATAACATGAGGTAGGAAGCAGGTCATGAACACAAAGGACGTGAACTCTAAGCTGAAGTTCTGGAACAGCAAGAGACTTTTCCAGGCTGCTGTCAGGACTGGGTCTGGCAGTTCTCTGACTTTCCCCACCCTCTTCCCAGCAGTTAGAGGGAGGTGTTGATTGGATGATTCAGATTGTGGGGAAGGTGGTTCCAGACTTGTAGGAGTTGATCAGAAGATGAGGCAGTTCCAGATGCCGCTGGAAACTCCCCAAAGAATAATGAGGGCCTGAGAATACACATTTCAAATGCACAGTGATTTGTGACATAACCAGGCTTTTCTCCTGACACTTCACAGGTTTATTCCTGAACCACCCAGTTTCCCTTCAGACATGGAGAATTTGCTTTCTGTTTGTGAATTGTGCAGAATGACTTCTGTGGATAAATTGCACTATTGACAAATTATGGCAAGATTGTGCCTCCCCCCCTGGTTTTCTCTTTAGATCCTGACTGTGTGGGTTTATCCCTTAGAATGTAATATTCCCTACTATGCAGTACGCAGGAGCAATAACTTGGTATATTATTAACTTGGGAAGGACTGGAGAGCATTACGGGGAGTGAACTAACTCAGTCCCACAAGGATAAATACTGTATAAAACCATTATTATTGAATGAGTATAAGGATCCAGGAGGGGTGGGAGAGGTTGGAAGCAGAGGGATGTGGATGTGCAGGGGGAAGAGGGGATTAATTGTTGGGTTGTACAACATGATAGGTGGAGGGGGATGAGGGAAATGGAAAGAATTTGTTCAAATTTGTATTTGAATTTTATAAATAAATTAGTAGAGAATAAAAATAAAATTTAAAAAGTGAAATAAAAGAATTGTAGTATTCCCTTCATATAAATTTACTTTTCCTCCTCAGGCACATTTATAGGTATGATGGAGGAATTTGTAAGATAAGTGACAATACATACTGTTTTTAAATGATATTGTTTTTTCGACTCTAGAGAACAGAACAAAAACACACCACTCACTCGCTTCTGTGAACCGACTCCTAACTCAACCTGGCAGCAGCCTTCAAAGGCCAGGATTCCCACAAGAGGAGATGGCACATCTTTCGCCTCAGAGCCAGTGAACTAACAGAGAGGGGCAGCCTTTGGATTACCAGCTCTGCTTGTGTGTACCCTGCCACCAGACCTGCCTAAAAGTCCATGGGACGGGGTGGGGGGGGAATGATGCAGGAATGCTGTTGTTGTTTTTGTCGTTGTTGTTAAGTCTTGTCAAGTCGTAGACTCCTCGTAGCGACCCTAAGAACAAAAGACCTGAACTCTTGTATAACTTTCATCATTTGTCCAAGTTCATAGGATTTCTGAAGTGGATGCCACTCCTGCTTCCGAGCTTGTTTTCATCGGGAAGCTCCACCAAACACTGTCCACCACGGGTAACCATTATTGCATTTGACACATCAGTGTCAGTGTTTAGCATCACAGCAACTACTAGATACCTCTGCACAGCAAATGGACAGACCAGTGCCATACCACTTAGAAGAATGTTTGAACAACAACAATTAAAACTAGGCCAAGGGCCACAGATTAAAATCACCTATCTTTGACTTGGTAGCATCACTTTCTATCCAGCAGGCCCACAGAGCTCTCTCTATGTTGTTGTTGTTATTAAGTGCAGTTAAGTCGTAGATGCTTCATAGTGACCCAATGCATGAAATAACTGAATAGGAAAGCAAATATTGCCAGTTCTTTCCCCTGACATGTAGGAGAGGACGGCACTGGACTAGCTGACCTCTGAGGTACCTTACAGCATGAGTGTAACTTTCTCAGAGTCTAGGGGAGTTGGAGCTAACTGAGGACAGCAGCTATTAAACATAATTGCCTCAACTGGGTGTTTCTCTCTCACTGACTCTTTCAGAAATGGGAAGCATTTGTTTTATTTGTTGTTTTGACTGGAAAATTGAGCAATAATTATGGTAACATCCACAGAATTTCTCCTGTGGTGTAAAATACAGATATGGCTCTTTTAATGTTATCGCTTGCTAGTTTTTATTTGTAATGTTGGAATTCTTCATGGGGCTCAGGGTAGCTTCGGCTGAGCTTCTCATCGTCTGGCTCTGCTTGACTACAGAGAAGCTAAGGGACTGGTGAGAGGGTTCAGCATCTGATTCCTTTATCCGTCCAGTCAACAAGTATTGGCTAAACATCAAGCATGTAGCAGGCCTTGTGCTTGGGGCTGGGGAGATGAGACATGATTTCCCCCTCAGAGGTTTAGCAAATGAAAAGGGTGTAGCCAAAAATTCTGTTTCATTCCTCTACCAAGTACTGGGTATCTAAAATGGTTTTGGTCCCTCTTTTGATGGGGAACAACAGGGAAAAACAGAAAATTAAAAACAGTAAGTGGTGTGTGCGCTCAGACTTAGAGGCTGGCTCTCTGTGGTCTGCAAAGTGTCATCGGGACAGTGTTCTCTCTGGAGGTTCAATGGAGTCTTTAGCAGGTAAAATAATGGGCCCCAGAGATGACCACATCTGAATCCCTAAAACCTGGGATGATGTTACCTCAGGTGGCAGAAAGGACTTTTGTCTTGGAATGGGAGATTATCCTGGATTATTCAGGTGGGTCCATTGTAATTAATGTGATAATGGAATCAGAGATAAGGTCATTCAGGGTCACAAGCCATGGAATGAAGGAAGCTTCTAGAAGCTGAACTCTAACCTCCAGAATGGGATGGGAACAAATCGATGTTATTTAAGGCAATACTTTTGTGGTAATTTTTAATAGTAGCAATAGAAAATGGAAAAAAGTAGTTCCAAAATTAAATTTGGGACCTGTTGTTGTTGGTAGGTGACGCTGAGTCCAATACAACTTACAGTGACCTTATGAGCAACAGCTCTGACCCCTGCCCTATCTTGTGCCATCCTCATTATCTCTGACACACTTGAATCCTTTGCTGAGACACTGTGTCAGTCCATCTGGTTGAGGTGCTTCCTGTCCTTTGCCAAAACTCCATCTTTTCAATTATGATGTACCTCTCTAAAGAATAGGCTTAATATACCAATGTGTGTGAGGCAAAGCTTTACCATCCTTGCCTTCAAGGATCGCTCTGGCTGTGTACCTTTTCCAAGAAATCCCTCACACCTAACAAGTGTGAAGAAGCAAAGCTTTAGCTTCCCTACTTTCCCTCCTGTAGGACCACAACTACATGCAGAAAAGATGGACATTGGCCTCTTGTTTATTCTGGCCTTAGGCTGAACCCTGAAGCTCAGCACAGTAGTTAAAAGAGCAGAACTCACATACTGTATGATTGCATTTATACCAAGTTCAGAAAGTCAAAACAGATTCTCGGTGTTAGAAATCAGAATGAGAACTACCTTTGGGAAAGTGGGAAGGACTAGTGTTTGTGCAGAGAATGCGGGCGATTTCTGCGAGCAGATTTCTAATATATATTTGATGAGTAATGCTTTTTCTTACATGAATAAATAAAGATCATGAGATAGTCAGGAACATTTCCAGGAGTGTGTCAACATGCTCATCCTGTTTGTAGCTTCCATTTGAATTTTATGTGGTAGGAAATCAAGAGTCAAAAAGAATTTAGAATCTTATCTTGCCTGTTCCTCTTATTCCAGGAGACTTAATAACCAACAGAATTTCAGAAGAACGTGCAGTGCAGCCTTCCTCCAAGTATGGTAAATCCTAGGAGAACCTCCACTAACTGAGGGGTGAATCATGCTCTAGCCCCTAGATCAACAATACACATTAGTATATGAAAAGTGGCAATTGAAGAGTAGAAGAAAAAAGACTGATTCTGTTTTACACTAAACTCACAACCATTGAGAATGGACAGAGGTGTCGCAGAGAGACACAGCCAGACGGTCCTTAAAGGGAAGGACGGTGAAGCCTTGACTCACGTGATTTGGGCATGTTGTTAGCAAGCCTTTGAGAAAGATGTCATCCTCGGAAAAGAGGAGAGTCAGCTAAGGAGGGGAAGGCCCTCAGTGAGGAGGACTGAACAGCAGAGATACACACTGAGCTCTAGTGTGGCACAGATGATGAGGATGGCACAGGATAGGCAGGAGCCTTCAGATCTGATATTCATAGGTCACTATGATTTGTATTCAGCTTGATGACACTTAGCAACAATGTAGCTACCATCCCTCAGATTTCTGAGGCTGGACGTCTTAACAAGAGACTGTCCATCTTCTCCAGTGGACCCTCTGGCGGATTCCACCCACCTGAAGATGTATGTATGGCTTTTTGGTTATCAGTGCAACAACACACAGGCTATGGCACTATGTTGTTGTGTACCATTGGGCTGGGACCAACTCATAGCTGACCCTCCAGAGGGTTTTCAGAAACAATTAATTGTACAGCGTTGCTTGCCTCTCTCTCTTCCACAGAGCAGCTGGCAGATTCGAACCATATGACTTTGAGTTGACAACCCCATTCCTTATCACTAGGCCACCAGAGCTCCCTAGGTGCCAACAGAATTGTTGCTTCTCAGGAATACCTAGGGCCTTTCTCAGATCCAAAGCCCTAACAGCTAACACTTCAGGGACTGGTAGCCTAAGCAAACATTTATTGTTGTGCAATTCCACTTCTACAAGGTGAAGAAAGTTCATTTCCATGAATATTTTCCCTTCTGTGGGAGCTGATCGTCTTGAGAGGACCTCATAATGAATGACATTTTTTTTTAACCTGCCAGAGCAGAAGCAGGGTTTTAATGTTCTCTTTGTGAAAATGAGCCTCGCCTTTCACTGGGGGAGGGTGGGGAAATGAAGGTAATTATATAGTGACAGGAACTTTTCTTTTTACTCTCATAGAGCTCCAATGTCAGACTTCTTGAACAAAAGTGCTATTGAAATTGTGAATCAGAAAATTGATTTTTTATTTCCCCCTCCAACTTGTGGGCACCAACTGGGCTCAGTATGGAAGGGTCTTTGGTAAAGGGAAGGCATTCTTAGTCAGAGATCTCTTGCTGTGTTCTTCAATGACTTCACACAGACATTTTGCATGCCATTTATTTATTTTGCAAACGTATGCGGAACTGCAAACAAGTTCGTCCTGGAGAGGGTGAAGCCAGGCTGCTCCTTGAAGGCAAGAATTCTGAATCTCCATCTGACATACTTTGGACATATTGCAAAGTGAGACCAGTCCTTTGAGACGGACATCATGCTTGGGAGGGTAGAGAGACAGCGCAGGAGAGGAAGACCCTCGATGAGGTGAATTGATTCAGTGACTGGGGTAAAAGGGGTAGGTGTGTTGGAGACAATAATATTGGCAAGGGATACAGCAGCGTTTAAGGCTGTTGTCCATAGAGTTGCTATGAGTTGCAGATGACTCAATGGCACACAACAACAACACAACATGCAAACTGCTGTTTTGCTATTGTTGTGCCTTCAGGTTGACTGAGACTTACAGAGACCCCATAAGCAACAGTCCAGAACCTGGCCTAATCCCGCACATCTCTGGTTTGCTCGACTTACTGGTTCAGTCACTGTGTCGATCCACCTTGCTGAGTCTCTGACCCTCTCCGCCTTCCCCAGTATGATGTTTGGTTTTTTGTTTGTTTGTTTGTTTTAATGTGAGATGACGTTTCATCATCTTTGCTTTTACAGAGCACCCTGGCTGCTCTTCCTCCAAAACAGATTTCTTAGTTATTTCGGCCATGTAGCAGAGAGTCTGTACTCTTCTTCAAGAGCAGGATTCAAAGGCAACGGTTCTCCTTTGGTCATTTTTACTTATTGTCCAACTTCCAGATGCACAGGAAATAACTGAAAATATTGTGACACTTAAGTCTTTATTTTTTTTTCCATTTTCTACTAGTTTATTTACAAAATTTGAATACATGGTTTTCAAAAACAAAGTCTTTCCATTTCCCTCACCCCGCCCCCATCAAATTGTACAACTGCATGATTAATCCCCCCTTCCCCTGCACATCCTCATCTCTCTGCTTCTAACCTCTCCCACTCCTCTTGGATCCTTATACTCATTTTACAGTAATGGTTTTATACACTATTTATCCTTGTGGGACTGAGTTAGTTCACTCAGCATAATGCTCTCCAGTCCCTCCCAAGTTAGGCAGTAATTTACAAAATCATTGTTCCTGTGTGCTGCATAGTATTCCATTGTGTGAATGTACCATAATTTCTCAATCCATTCATTTGTGGTTGGACATCTGGACTGTTTCCATGTTTTTGAGATGGTGAATAATGCTGCTATGAACATCGGTGTACAGATCTTTGTTTGTGCCTCAGTTCTCATATTCTCAGGGTGTATTCCAAGTAGTGGAATAGCTGGGTCATATGGAATTTCTATGTTCAGCTTTTTGAAGAAGCTTTTGAGGAAGCCAAACAGCCTTCCAAAATGGTTGTACCATTTTGCAACCCCACCAACAATGTATAAGAGATCCTTTCTCGCCACATCCTCTCCAACATTTATTACTTGCTGCTCTGTTAAACTTTGCCACAGTTACTGGAGTGAGATGGTACCTCATTGTGATAGTCTTTAAAATGACATTTCTTTTCCTCTGTAGCACTGTAGAAAATAATTTGGCTAGGTATTAGCAATATCCAGACTAACAAAACCCATTTGTGGTCCCTGATGGATAACACTCATATGCTATTGTCTTAATCAAAGTCTTTCCAGTTTTCAATTGCACTACTGACTTCATGACAACCCCACGCACAAGGAATCCATCCCTATAGTTATAGATCAAAACATTGTGAACCATAAGGTTCTCACCAGCTCATATTTGGAATAATATTGTCTTCTCACCACTGGACCAATCGGTAGCATCAGGATGGATGGCGAAGAGATTGAGATTGTTCACAGCTTCAGTTTGCTCGGCTCCACGGTCAACACTCTTGGCACCAGTAGCCAGGAAATCAAAAAATGTATTACGATGGGAAAGTCTGCAGTTAGGGACCTCTCCAAAATACTCAAGAGCAACAGTGTCTCTCTGGAGACTAAGGTCCGCCTGATACAGGCCATGGTTTTTGCAATCACTTGTTATGCATCAGAGAGTTGGACAATGACTAGGGAGGATAGAAGGAGAGTGGATGCTTTTGAGCTATGGTGCTGGAGAAGGGTACTGAATGTACCATGGACTGCCAAGAAACAAACAGATTCATCGTAGAGAGGGTTAAACCAGGCTGCTCCTTGGAGGCAAGGATTCTGGGGCTTCGTCTGACATACTTTGGACATGTTGTAAGGAGAGAAAGGTCTTTAGAGAGGGACATCATGCGGGGCAGAATAGAGGGACAGCGCAGGAGAGGAAGGCCCTCTATGAGGTGGATTGATTCAGTGACTGGGATACTCGGGATGGGTGTGTCAGGGCCAATGCGGTTGGCACAGGGCAGAGCTCGGTTTAGGGCTGTTGTACATAGGGTCGCTATGAGTCGCAAATGACTCGACGGCACATAACAACAACAACAGTCCATCTTAGTCTAGAGGTTACCCCGAAACTGGTTAAGGATCATAGCAACATGTTAGCTTACAGTGATGAACCTGGATATCCTATGTGGAAGGTGCAGGTTTTATCACTGAACCACCATACCACAAGACATGCTTAGGTTACTAATTATGTAACATGAATCATTCATCATGGCAACTGCTGCAGCTCCTTTGCCAATACTTCTTGATGAGGGTCTTCCTTTTTTGTCTGACCTTCACCTTTACCAAGCAGGAAGTTGGCTAGTAAGTTCTTCACTATTATTATCTTCGGTATCATATTTACATAAATCAGAAAAGCAAAGCTCCAGGACTTGGTCATGTGGTATATCTCAATATTTCAACTGTGGTCAAATCTGCTCCATGGCTTGTCTTTTTATTTTTCTTTCTCATAATTCGGCAGTGATGTCACGGGAAGCGAATTTGAAAGTGGAAATTCTGTTACAGGGTCAAGGTGGGCCGCTATGAAACAAACAGCCACCAAGTCCTTTGTGTGTGTTTGTTGGGAGCTATCATCCTGCTCCAGCTCTGTCCTGTCTTACATTGCATGCAGATTCCTGTACGGCAACACTAGCTTTGTGAAGAATTACATTTTGTGCTGTAGTGATTAAACAGACAGCCACATTTACATTCTGTCAGCCAGAACTTAGCCCTGTGTTTGGCTGGAAAGTTTGTTAATAAGCTCTTCATGCCAGCTTTCTCCCTGTTTAGCACCGGGCTCATTGTTTTCTCTTTACTTTTATCTAAACTATTTCCTTTGAGACCCTTATTGTCCTGTTTGTACACATGTGGTTTATCATTCTCATTTTGTGAGCAGAACTGAGCACCAGAGAGAACTAAGGGCTTAAAGGTCCAATAGACTGTGGGTGCTATTGTTCAGGCCACTCACTGAGTGAACCCCTGGCTCATGGCGGCCATATGTATGCACCGCAAAACAGAACAGTGCCCAGTTCTGTGCTATCTCTTTTGTCAACTGCAGATTAGACTATGATGGTCCATAAATTTTTCATTGGCTGAGTTTTAGAAGTGTATCACCAGGATTTTTTCCTTAGTTTATCAAATCTGGAAGCTCCACAGAGTATGCAGGCCATCAATGACCAATAGCATAACTTGTTGTGACTGAGAAGCAAAGTCAGACCAGATAACTATTGTCAAGTGCTAGAAGATCATTTCTGACTTGTAGTGACTATAAGCAACAGAAGGAAACACTGTCTTGTGTAATTCCATCTGCACAATTGTTCTTATGTTGAACGTGTTACTGTAGCCATTGTGTGGGTCCATCTCACTGGGGGTCTTCCTCACAGCTTTGACAAGCATGGTATCCCTGCTGATAGATATTGTGTCTAAGGTCGATGAGGGGAAATCTCAGATTTTGACTTCCAAAGAGCATTATGACTGTACATCTCAACAAACGTGTCCATTCTTTTAGCATGCCATTGTACAGTCAATATTCTTCAACAATATGGTGATTCAACTATGTCAACTTTTCTTTGGTCTTTGTTTTTCATCTCCAACTTTCACATGTGTATGAAAGGACTGTAATGTCATGGCTTGGATCAGGTGCATTTTAGACCTCAACAGGACTCCTTTGCTTATTTTTTGTTTATGACTTTTTTTAATTGATATTTTAATGAAAGTTTATAGAGAGCTTGGATTTCCATTCATTCATTTTTCTCCCTGCCTCCCCTTACCCTCAGTTTACTTTTCTCTTTGAAAAAAAAATTCTTCCATTGTTATATAGTCCTCTCTTCCAGCAGCTCTTATTCTGGACCCTTGTCATGCCATATACCTAATCATATATTACTTTTATACATATAAATTTATATATATATTCCTTTATGCATCTGTTTCAATGCCGAGAGCATTATTTATCCCCTCTTTTCTTATTTTTTCCCCGGTCCTGTTTTATAACAGTGGCACTATGCAGTATTTGTCCTTTTGTGACTGAGATATTTCAGTCAGCATAATCTTCTCCAGGGTACTAATTTTGTATAATATTTCACGAGTTCATTGTTTTTCAATGCTGGATAATATTCCATTGTGTGGATTTACCACAGCTTCTCTAGCCATTCAGTTGATGGACACTTGGGTTGTTTCCAACTCTTTGCTATTGTGAACAAAGCAGCAATAAACATGGGTGTGCATATATCTGCTTAGGTGGCAGTTATGGTTTCTTTCGTATATATTCCCAGTAGTGGAATTGCTGGATCAAATGATATTTCTATTTCCAACTTTTTGAAAAAGCTCCATACTGCCTTCCAGAGTGGTTGCACCATTTTACACTCCCACCAACAGTGAATAAGGATTCCAGTTTCTCCACAACCTCACCAGAATTTGATGTTTGCTACTCTGTTGAATTGTGCTATTCTTACTGGTATGAGATGATATCTCATAGTTGTTTTGATTTGCATCCTTCTTAGAGCTAGGGATTTTGAACATTTTTTCATGTGTTTGTTCACTGTTAAAATGTTCTCTGGTGAAGTGTCTGTTCATATCCTGTGCCCATTTTGCAATTGGGTTATTTACCTTTATCTTCTTGTGGTGCTCAAGTATTCTATAAATTCCGGATATAAGTCCCTTATCAGACATGTCATTACCAAATATTTTATTCTCCAGCCTGTAGCTTCCTTTTTTACCCTGTTGGAGAAGTTTTTGGGTGTGTGTCGGGATTTTATTCTTACAAGGTCCCATTCATCTATTTTATCCTCTCTAGGTTTTATGTTTTTCAGGATGCTTGGAAAACTATTAATGTTGTGGATTAGTGCTTCTAGAGTTCTTCCAAGCTTTTCTCTCATGAGGTTTATAGTTCTTGGTTTTAGTCCTAGGTCCTTGATCCACTCTGAAGTGGTTTTTGTGTATGGTGTGAGGTGTGGGTCTTCTGTAGGTGTGCGTTTTCTGCAGATGATTTTCCAATTTTTCCAGCACCATTTGTTAAAAAGGCTGTCATTTCCCCACTTAACTGA
>NW_006399753.1:12985404-12987329 GCF_000299155.1 Elephantulus edwardii | reverse complement strand
AGTCGTTTGCGACTCATAGCGACCCTATGTACAACAGCTCTAAACCCTGCTCTGTCCTGTGCCAATCGCATTGCCTCTGACACACCCATCCCGATTACCTCAGTCACTGAATCAATCCACCTCATAGAGGGTCTTCCCCTCCTGCGCCGTCCCTCTACTCCACCCAGCATGATGTCCCTCTCCAAGGACCTGTCTCTCCTTACAACATGTCCAAAGTATGCCAGACGAAGCCCCAGAATCCTTGCCTCCAAGGAGCTGCCCGGTTTAACCCCTTCCAGGATGAATCTGTTTGTTTTCCTAGCAGTCCGTGATACCCTCAATACTCTTCTCCAATTTCCCTCAGCGCCCCCACCCATCAAATTATACAACCACATGATTAATCCCCTCACCGCTTCCCATTCTCATCCATCTGCTTCCATCCCACTTGGATCCTTATACTCATTCTACAACAATGGTTTTATACACTATTTATCTTTGTGGACTGAGTTAGTTCACTCAACATAATGCTCTTCGGTTTGTTTTGGTGTTGTTACCAGTTGCTTTGATCCATCCTGCTTTATGTGGCACCTCTGTAAGAAGGACATCTCTCAGTGTTTCTTGAAATGCTGGTCTTATTTTTACAAACTACCTTAGGTTCTATTTTCCTGGTAATATCTTAATCGCTCCTTCATATTCAATGGACAATTTTGCTGGGTATGATATTCTTGGTTAACAGTTGTGTTTTTTGAGTGTTCAATATATGTCGTTCCACTGTCTTCTTGCTTGCATAGTTTCTGCTGAGAAATCGGCACTTAATCTTATTTGCTCTCCCTTATAGGTTACTCTTAGTTTCCCCCTAGCTGCTTTCAGAATTTTCAATATGAAAGTCTGAGGTCTTAAGATTTATTCAGGGTTAGATGTAAACACAGAACTTTGTAGAATCCGAGATATTTATTAAATCCCATTTGTTAAGGTTTACTACACATGGTCTCAAATAGACTCTGCACTCTGTCTGTTTTCAAGTTATTTTCCACACTATGGGGAAAGATAAACAGGCAAATGACATCACTGTTTGGTAAATACTAGGATGGAGGTATTCATGGAATGTTAATCTTTGCCCTGTTTGCCTAAAGTAAAGAGGATTTGAAACACTAACTGATGAAGATCAAAAACTCCAATGGAATACATTATTAGGTTTCTTTGCTGCTGCTTTTGTGGGTGTTGATTGTGGATCCAAGGAAAATTATATGCTTTAGCATTTTTTTTTCTTCTATCATCAGGTTGTTTATTGGTCTTTAATTATAAGGACTTTTGTTTTCTCTATTTTGAGGTGCATTCTACATGGAAAATGGGAGTCTTTGATCTTCATCATCTTGAAATGCTAAGCATGTATCTCTTTATGGAGTTGTTTAGCCACCACAGAAATCATGTGGCTGAACCAGAACTGTTGGTTTCTCCTTGCGGGTGTGATCCCTACAGGGCTTTCCCAACTTAGTAAATAGCCTCCTAGATTTTCATTTTAGAAATGAGAGTTGTCCTTGATTCCTTCCTCTTTGCCACTTTCCATGTATAACTGGCCACTGTTATCTCCAATTGTGTTGAATTGTTCCCCCACCCCAAAAGATATGTGAGATTGTAACCCTTCAGTATTTGTAAATGTTATCATATTTGGAAATATGTTTGTAGATATTACCATGTTAAGAAGAAATCATAGAGAAATAAAAAAAAAATGCTTTGCATTTATATTGGAACCTACTCATAATTGGCCTTACATTGGGTTTCCAAAACTATAAATCATGTGAGAAGAAATAGCCCATCTTTCTCAGATGTAGGATGACTGTAAAATTGCATTACTGCCAAATTACATTGTTATGTAATTGCTAAAATCACAGAAGCCAAGAAAGGCTTAAGATACAAACTGCCAGATCATGGGTTGGACAATGGAA
>NW_006399753.1:12979508-12982034 GCF_000299155.1 Elephantulus edwardii | reverse complement strand
TATATATATATAGTATTGACTAACAGGCTTTTTAGTAATGTAAAGAATTTGAAATGTTGTACAAGGATAGAGTAGGTAGTTAAAAAGTAGGTCTATGATCAGATAACGGTCCTCAAGAAAACTCTTTTTTGGTCTCTGGTGTCATTGAAACCAAATCTAAATTCTTTCCATGGTTCATAAAGCCTTCTGTGATTCGCATCCACCATGCTTTTTCACTGTGTCATCAGCTTTTCTCTTTGTATACTATGTTCTAGCCCTACTAGCCTTCTTAGAGTTCTTCATTTTCCCAGTTCACTCAGACCCAAGGACATTTGCACTGATTGCTTCTTTCTTCATTTCAATTACTTGGAGAGTAACCCCCATATTTCCAGGTTCACTATATATTTCCTCTCTTTCAAATGATGTTATTTTTAGTCTCTCTTAGGACAACACTTATCATGATCTGAAATGTGTCTTGTAGGTATTTTGATCATGTTTCTCCCTTCACTACCCTGCTTTCTACTCTATGTGTTACAAGTTCCAGGAAAGGAGGGATCTTCATGTATTTTCCAATGTTGTGTTCCATGTTCAGTGTCTAGGACACAGTGTGAGTGCAAGAAATATTTATGAATGAGTTACAGAGGTGTCAGTTCGTATCGCATAAGGATTGCTATTGTTTCCAGCAGGGAAGATGGATAAGATCTTCAGGATTATTATCCATACTGATTCTTGAACAACCTGAAATAATATGTATCATCTTCTCTCATTTTTAGGAAGAGCTACTGATAGAAAAACTAAGCGACTCTCATACGGTCATACAATCAGTTAGAGGTTGAAGATTTTAACTCTTGCATTTATTTAACTTCAGACATCATGCATGATGGTTGAACTCTCAGGTTCTCCTTGCTTCTTCACAAGTAGAGCGCTCATCGAAGTAATTTTCCATACAACTCAGAGAGTAGGAGGCATGTATTACCATAGTCTGGACATTAGAAAGATAATATTGCAACTGGAAAGTTCATGTGATACCCCTGCCACAGAGGCCAAGAAGGCAGTGGGCTTTGTTCTCTGACAGCTGATATATGGGGCCTTTGAAGGTTCAGAGAAAGAGAGAGTTTCCTGACCAACATGGGAAGCAGTGAGTGCATGGGAAGGACAGCTCTTCCCTCCCCTCAGATCTCTGAGATGAGTGTTACCCCCTAAATGTGCACAGGCTCCACAGCGGTTCACACAAATTCTCAAAAGAATCTCATCATAACCTGCAAAATGGGACATTTTCTTCCTGGTAAACAGAAAAAGACATTCAAGGTCAAGTGAATTAAGTGGATGTCCAAAAAGGTAAAATGAGGTAAAATGAGCTGGGGCAGCACCAGTCTTCGGCTGAAAGTCCAGGTTCCTGACAGGGCCACTCTCCTGGAAGCCCTACAAGTAAGCTGCTCAGTTCCTCTGCAGATTGCCTCTCCCTCTCTCCCTCTCTCCTTCTCTCCCTCCGTTGGTCCTTCCCTCCCTCCCTTCACTCTATACACTGTCTCCCTCACTCTGGAGTTTACTTTCCTGTCAAATTAGCAGCAAGGAGTATTTCTTTGTGGTTCTGATTTGCATTTCTTTGATAGCTAACAATGCATTTCTTTGATAGCTTTTCATATGCTTGATGACCATTTGAATGTTCCTCTCTAGTGAAATGTCTATTCCAGCCTTTTCCCATTCTATGATGGGGTTTTTTTCTTTGAAGAGATTCCTGCAACCCTAGTTAATGGCAGTCAGGTGTATTTGAGTCTTTCCAGCTGGGTTACTCTTTATCTTAGAATCCAGCCTTCACTCTGAGCACAAGCTGTTCTTCCCAGTGGGCTGATGTGCACCACTGGTTTTTAGTGGAGGTGAGCGCCTTGAGGTTGTAAACATTAACTGGATTGGGCATCAATTATTTTGAAGTCCACTTCGGCAAATTGTGTACATATCCTTCGAGATTCTTAAATTGGCTGGCCAGTATTAATCAACAATGATTATTTGATCAATGCTTCAAGTGGGGTTATTGATTACTATTTGTAGATGAAAGCAAGTATAAAAACATTATTGTATCTGGTTTTGCCCAGGAAAAAATTGTTACCACAACAAATCTCTATTGTATCCATAATATAGTAAGCATAAAATGATATCCATTCAGGCTGTTAAATAATGTTCATTACGGGTTGCTGAATTGTGCGTTAATTTGTCTCTTTATTTTGCAAATATTTTAATGGAATAAAATTTAATATTCTGGCTGCTAAAAAAGTAAGAAAGTATTTAGGAATATTACTAAAGAAAAAAAATGTTTCTAATAGGGAAGGAGACAGGTAGGTGGGTAATTGAAAATCTTCAGAGGTGAGAACATGGCAGTAATTTGCCGAGTTCTTGATGCATTATTTCAGTACTCTACCTCAGCTTCTGAAGCTGTGAGATGTGTGCACTTTGAAGTTAATCCTCCAGTTCTCTGTTGTGACTTCTGCTTTTATAGCTATGTGAATGGGGCTTGTTGTTGTTGTTATGTGCCATCGAGTCATTTCCGAC
>NW_006399753.1:12948126-12976662 GCF_000299155.1 Elephantulus edwardii | reverse complement strand
TTCCAAACAGGTTTTGAATTTTATGAAGAAAATTTTACGCCGCAATGAAATTCTCCATTTTGGAGGTGCCATGAAGGTCTCTAAGTGGTTGTGCGCAGATTTCAAGGGCCCATGATACTAGTCAATAGCCCTGGTGCTGTAGCATGTTACATATTGGGTTGGTAATCAGATTGTCTGCAGTTCTAATCTCACCCCCCTATCCCCGGCAGAGAAGCCACAGTCTCCTTTCATAAAGACTGGCAGGTTGTGAAACCTGAATGAGGTTTCACTGTGAGTTGGCATAAACTCAATGTCTGCAAGCTGATCCTATCAATGTGGGGATCTTTGGTAGCCAGTCCTTAAGGTCTTGGCCCCTAACTGATAGGTAGTCAGTGTTAACCTATCAGCTGCTCTGACAGAGAAACAAGGCAGTCTTCTGGAAAGATTACAGCCTTGGAAACCCTCTGGGGCAGTTCAGCTTGGCTCTATTGTATTGCCATAATTTCAGACTGACTCAAAGTCAATAGATTTGTCTAGTTTTTTTTCTATCTGTGTAGTCTATTTTCAGTTTTCCCAATCCATCTCTCTACCAACTTCTCTATCTTTCTTTCTGGAAGTATATATAAGAACTGAAAAAAACCTTAAAGTAATATCATTTGTCCTCCAGGGTCACCCATTTTGTGTAATATTTTATGAGTTCCTTGTTTTTCAATGCTGCGTAGTATTCCATTGTGTGAATATACCGGAGGCCCTGGAGGATATTTTGCTGGGTGAAAGATCTCAGTCACAAAAGGACAAATATTACATAATGCCACTGCTGTGAGACTGACACTGGGGTTGAAGGAAGACTGAGGAAGAAGGGATAAATAACGTATACTGCATTAAAACAGATGAGGGAGAGAACTGTTTAAAAAGGATATATGATATGTATTATTGTCATGACAGGAGGCCAAAATGAAGGCTGCACAGTGGAGTGGACTTGGTGGGAGGGATTATATAACAATGAAAGAATTTTTCTTTTACTTTTCAAAGAGAAGTGTGCATTTAGGGGGAGGGTGTGGCCAGGGAGTAAAATGCAACAATGAGTGAATGGCAACTCTAAGGTTCTGCAAACTTTCATTAAAATTAATTTAAGAAAACAACCAAAACTAATTAAATAAAACTATTTCAAAAAAGAAGGTGCTTGCAATGAATAAATAATTGATTGTACAAAATTTAAAAAAAAATAATATCATTTGTCCTGATTAATTCACTGTACAGACAAGGAAATGGAGGCCCAGGAAAGAAATATCTTGCCCAGAGACAGTTAAGGATAGCTAAAATTTCACTTCTCACTGCTGTATCGATCCCAGTTTCTTTAATCAATACAACTATTCTCATTTATCAACATGATTAGATTGTAAATTACAACTCATAATGCAGAAATAAATTTAGTCCATCAGTAGAGTAGGAGCACATTGGATCACAACACGGAGGATGACTGCATCATTACACAAGTGGCGGGTTTTGTCATTACATAACTATCAAAGGATGCAATTTGGTAGTTATATAATTGGTATCATTTAGCAGTTACATAATGGCATTGTTGTATGACTGTCAATGACATCACTACTTAACTTTTTTTTTGTTAGTTTATTGTATCGTTGTCAAACAACACAATTACATATATTCCAGATTACATCCTTACATAATTGCCAGGATACATCCTTGATTAACTACCCAATTTCATCACTAGGGAACTGCCAAGCCATTGTTAGATAACTGCCAAGTCACTGGGAGTCAAGCTCCAGCCAAGCTGGTTCCTCGATCCTCATAGCCAATGAGCTTGCACTGTTTTTACCCTGCACATCAGTGCTAGTGATTGCCAGATTTACTTTGCTGATGAATGAAAGAGATAATAGATTATGTTCTATCTATTGTCCCAAATGGGAGTGGATCAGTGATGATTAACTAGGCAGATCTTTCATCTTTGTGCTTCCTCAGGACACAGTTCAGCCTGAAGCTGAAAGAAATCCAGGCTCAGAGGTAGAGCATGCCTCTATTTCTAGCACATCTCCCACCAGTGTTTCAGAGCATGGGCTGCCGCTTTGAAGTCCTGCAGAGTGAAAGCATCAGCGGGAGGCCTTGCGATGGCCACAGCTTCCGAGGGCTCTGCAGACAGTCTGCTAACAGGCAGTTTGTCTCCCCTGCTGCTGGAGCAGGATGGAGAATGGGCTTATGAGAGAGGACAAGATCATGATCAAAGTGAAGCTTAGAGTGAGGGTTTCAGAAGATCTTAAGTGATTGATTTAAAAGTGGAGAAGGAGCAGCCATCATGACTGTGGATATGGAGCCCTGGCGGGAGTTAACTCTTTGGGAGGGGCTCATCTCACAGCCTTGGATGTGAAAGATGAAGGGTAACTATAGAGGAGTAAGAAAGGGGACTTTCTTCTAACTTGTCCTACTTGTTGTCCTGACTCACGTCTGCTTCGAATTTCTCTCTCAACCTTGATAATAGGGATTAAAAAGAAGTAAGATGAATGGTGATAAATACACTGCTCATTTTCATACTGAAGACATTTAATCTCAAGAGTCAAATTGAGACTAATAAGTCTCATTGTCGGGTATCTTAATTAACACAGTACATTTATTGAATGTTCACCTTGTGTTAAACGGCCCTGGTGGCATAGTGCGTTACTCGGGCTGTTAACAAACAAGTTGAAAGTTCAAATCCACCAGTGCTCCACAGGAGAAAGGTGGGGTAGTTTACACCATTGAGATGTATAGGAAACCTTCTAGAATGTTTAATGCTTTGGAAATTAGTCCATGGCGGCATAGCAGTGGGTGTGGTTTGATTTGCTGTAGGCTAAAGATTGCTCGGGGACAAGAATACAACAAAAAAGACAAACTTCTCTGTGATGTGGCTCTGAACTCCATATTTAGTCTATTATTCCAACTCTAGCCCTAGAGTCAGCACTTAACAACAATAACATCATGACAGAGAGAGATCCCTCGGCCCAGTGGACAGAAAGCGATGCTACCAAGCCGAAGGTGGGTGACTTTTAATCTGCGGCCCTCGGACCTATTTTTCATTGTTTTTGTTCAGACATTCCTCTAGGTCGTATAGCCCTGGTGTGCAAGCTGCCGTATGGTGGTAACTTGTGGTTGCTGTGAGGCTGAACACTGTGACATTGATGTGTCAAATGTGTTAATGGCTGGTTACCCAATGTGGACAGAGAGTGGGCTGGAGCTCCCCAGTTAAAACAAGCTTGGAAGGAGGAGTGGCATCCCCTTCGATAATAGCTTGCCTCCGGAAACCCTATGAACCTGGAGAGAGGGTGAAAGACACCTAAGCGCTGAGGACTCTCCTTCATAGGGTAGCTGTGAGTTGCCTGAGACTCGACGCCACTTAATAATAACAACATCCCTAAATTAGACCACAAGATATTTTTCAGTCACAGCATGCATCCTGACATGACTTGAATAGTTGGTGGCTTTGTGTACGGTGCAGTCAGAACCGACCCATAGCTGACTATGCAGTGGATTTTGAGAGGCAGAAAACGGCATGGGAGGAGACTGCTCATCTTTCTCCTACAGAACCACTGGCGGATTTGATACCTTTGAATCGGCAGTACGATTCTTTACCACTGAGCCATCAGTTATCAGTTTAAAGACCAGGGACTACCTGATACAAATCACAGGCCTTTCAATCAATTGCTATATATCTGAAAGCTGCACAATGAGTAAGCATGGCAGGAGAAGAATTGATGCCTTTGAGTTGTGATGTTGGAGAAGATCACTGAATATTCTGTGGACATAAAAATATCACAGGTATATCTTGGAAAAGTATAGTCAGAATCCTCCGTCGAAGCAAAGCTGGTGAAACTTCATCTCACAAACTTGGGGCATGCTGTGAAGAAAGGCTATTCCTTGGAAAAGGATACCATGCTTGGAAAGGTGGAGGGTCAGCGAAAGAGAAGAAGACCCTCAACAAGACGGACAGACACACTGACAGCAGCGGGGGGCTCATATATGTCAGAGATGATGAAGATGGCACAGCATAGGACAGGGTTCAGGGCTGTTGTTCACCGGGTTTGCTTTGAGTTATACTCAATTTGATGGCATCTATCAACAACAAAGATCCAGAGCTCCTTGACTCGAATAGTCTGTTCTGGAAGATAAGAATGGAATCTCATTCATCTTCATCTCCGACATCTTCCCGAGCTTTCTGGCACACAGTAGATGCTCAAGAAGTGGAAAGTAGATGGAGGAGTGAATCACTTTCTGGTAGATATATTGGCTTTACTCGCTACTAACTCATAATGTAGGTACCACCTTAAATGATATGTAAATTGTGCTTTGGATGCCAAGGGGGTGGAGAGAAATCCCTTCTTCCCAGCAATAGGAGGAGGAACATTGTCCTATTTTGCAGCATAACTAGATGGAAGAGGGAAGGAAGAACATTCTGATGTCCAAACCAGGAGAAGCAAGCACAGCAAACGTCACTGGTGGGTTGGTGCCAGAGGTCGTGGGGGTTAGGGATGACGTTGACGGAAGAGGAAGACTAAGAAAGAGAAGGGATCAAAAAAGAAGACATAATCTAAGGTTTGTTTTGGGTTTTTTTTTTTTTTTACTCTTTGGTATAAAAATTCAAAGCACCCCCAACTTGTGAGAAATTCCTACGTCCTTACCACTCGACCTCATCAGTTATCAGTTAAAGACCAACATTATTTAATCTACAAATCCATTCTCATGTATATTTTTTGAAGCAGCTTCCACTGGTTATAACCTTGGATAAATAAGTATTTCAACATATCTTTAAATGATAAAACCTGTTGCTGTTGGCTTGATCTCAACTCCCAGGAAGCCTGCAGACAAGGAACTGTCCCATAGGGGGTCAAAGGCCATGCTCTTTCCTGAAACACATCTTTCCCACCACATCCTCCTTCCACAAAGTGGCAGCTGGGCTCAAACCACCAACTTTGGGTGAGAAGTCAAGTGTTTAGTCATCACGCTACTAGGTCTCATTCCTTAAAATGTAGGGTGTTTCTTAATGTTACTGCAAAGAAATGCCACTCTTTCTTTCCTTTCTGAGCCTTCATTTTAACCTTATCCACGAACTTTCACATCTTCTGGCTGGGAAAGAGTGTACCATGCACAAGGTCAGGACAATTGGACATAAATGTTTATAAATATATGGAGGAAGATCAAGAAAGACAGCAAGGAAGGGGGAGGGGGAGGAAAAAGAGAAGAGGAAAGAAAGGAACAGGCAGAGCTCTGATCACAGGACTGCTTTGTTTGCAGGTCCTCCTCAACCGACTTCAGAGAATGGACTTCAGAACAGACCATCCCAGGTTGATCGCTGCTGTTGTGATAGCAGAAATATTTTAGACTGTTATTAAATACACTTCAACTCTGTAACTTCTGAGACTCCTGCCCCAACAAGATCTGATGTTTATGTAGTCAAGACTACAAAGCCAGTCCACTTGACAACTCATTAGAACCAGGTTTGTGGGGGAAAAGATTTATTATTTCCCATTTGGATTATGAAACAGCTTCCTTACTGGTTATTCTCTGGCTTCATGTTGGCCCCATTTAAAAGAATGTTCTGAATATGAACTTGACACATATTTTCCCTGCTCAGAATCCTCAAAGGGTTCCCCACTGTTATAGGAAGAGACCCTTGGCATTTATCTTAGGCCACACTACACGAACTCCATCATCTACCTGCTCTTGGGCCCACATTCAGCCTGGGTTCTTAGTAGCAAAAAACAGAAGTTGTTTATGCCTGATTACTGCAGAAAGTGACATACTAAAGCAAGGGAATATCAGCTGCTGGGGCAGCCCGGGCTTGACCCCCCAGCATTCCCCACTCACTTGTGAGCCGTGAACCTCCGTCTGTTGCTATCTATGACTGAAGCTTCAGGCTTTCTCCTAGCTCACTCCTGGGGCAGGCTGGAAGGTCTGGGCTTTGCTGCCCAGCAGCAGCCCTCAACTGATGGCAGGTGGGGTTTGGAGGATGAATACTCTCATTTCTGCACTTCCCAGTGGGTTGTCATTGAGGTGTCTGTAAGAGTTCCCCAAGCCTTGAGCTCCAGGTCTCACAGCCTTAGACAGCTCTTTCACAAATTCTCTGCTGCCATCTTCTCTTTTGTAACTCACTTCTTCACTCTTCTACTGTTCCCCTCCTAAGATTGTGGTGTGTGTATATTGCTGTCTCAAGGCCCGTGGGCTCAGAATCACAGAGAAGGCAGGGGGATTGGGATTGGGAAATAAGCTGGCAAAAAGGCAAGTAATGTGGCTGAATCCATGACCCAAATCACCCCACAGACCAGATCTGTGAAGATTCCGGAATGTCAGTGATTACAGTCCACATTGCAGCCTGGGCTGCACCTGGCCCCTCAGCAGATCTCAGGCTAGTACGATGACTGCTGTCCCTAGAAAATGTCCTCTGGGAAACTCTGTCACTGCCATGACTGTTACCACCACAATGTGATTTTCTTCACCCTAATTCTTGAGTCCCATGCTCCAAGTTCAGCATCTTTGGTGTGTCCATCTGATTGGATGTGCATGAGTCACATGCCATGATGATTCAGGTGCTAGAGATATGGGAAAATAAAGATCTATACAGTTTTAGTATCTGTAGTAAGAAAGAAGCTTTGGTCTCTGGTCAAGATTTAGAAAACAGAGAAGTCCAAAATACATAAGGGTTCGGTCACAGAAGCTACAAGCCTCTAGTATATCCATGTTCCCATGATCTCAAATGACATAAAATTTCCCTAGTCAAACCATCTCTGTGGTAACTTGTGCCATTCTGACTCAGCATCCACATCTGCCTTTGTTTTGAATCTTTTTCTTCATCTGATAAACTCCTACTTTACCTTTAAGATTCACACTAAGCCTTTATTGCTGCAATGCCTTGTCTGGTTTCCCAGGGGCTATTATGTTGTGTTAGCTTTCTTCTGAAACATGATGACTGCAACACTAGGCTTCAGCAAGGCAGAGACCAGGACGACAGTGCAGGAGCAGGGAAGGCTTCCATCTGTTGTTCACGGGGTCGTGCCTAACAACAATGGTACCCTTAGTATGTGTATGTCTGCCCTGGTCAAAGACATCTAGAACAGTGCACAGACAGGGAACTGCCAGAAGTTGAAGCAGGATTTAGAAGAGGCCATGGCACTATGGATATCATTGTTGATGTCAGATGGATGCTGGCTAAAAGTAATGAATACCAGAAGAATGTCTGCCTGTGTTTTATTGACTATGCAAAGGCATTTGACTGAGTAGATCATAAAAATTATGGCTAATTGCACACCCATGGTTATTGCAGCTTTGTTCACAATACTAAAGAGTTGTAAATAACCTAAGTGCCCATCAAAAAATGAATGGATAGAGAAGCTCTGGTATATTCACACAATGGAATACTATGCTGCATTGAAAAACAAGGAATTCATGAAATACTATACAAAATGGGTGGCCCTGAAGGACATTATGCTGAGTGAAATATCTCATTCACAAAAGGACAAATACTGCAAGGTGACAATGTTGTAAAATGGGACTGACATCGGAGTTGGCGGGGGGAGACTCAGAAAGATGGGATAAATTATGTATACTGCATTGAAACAGATGAGAGAGAGAGAGAGAATTGTTTCAAAGGGATATAGATTGGGTATTATTGTCATGACAGGAGTCCAGAATGAAGGCTGCATAGTGGAGTGGACTTGGGGAGAGGGATTGAATAACAATGAAATAATTTTTCTTTTACTTTTCAAAGAGAAGAGCAAACTGGGGGTGGGGAGATGTTGGGCAGGGAGAACAATGAAACAGTACATGAATGGAATCCCAAAGTCTCTGTAAACTTTCATTAAAATTAATTTTTTTTTAAAAAAGTTCAAATGGAAAAGTAAAATATGGCTAACATTGAGAAACATGGGACTCCAGAACACATAAATATGCTCATGGGAAACCTGTACCTAGATCGAAAGACTATTGTGTGATTGAGCAAGGGAACATTGTTGTTGTTGTTGTTGTTAGGTGCCATCGAGTCAAGTACAACTCATAGTGACACTAGGAACAAAAGATCTGAACCCAGTCCTGTCCTTCGCTATCCTTTCACTTCCTGACACCAAAAAGCCCATTGCAGCAGTCACTGTGTCCATCCACCTGGCTAAGGGGCTTCCTCTTCTTGCCGACCCTCTACCCTTCCCAACATCATGTCCATCTCCGTCTCCAAGGAACAGCACCTCCTAGCAACATGTCCAAAGCATGTGAGGTGAAGCGTCATCTTTCTTGCCTCCAAAGAGTACTCTGGCTGCACCCTCTCCAAGGTATATCTATTCATTCTGTTGGCCATCCATAGGATGTCCAGTGTTCTTCTTCAATACCACAGCTCAAAGGTGTCCGTTCTTTTGCTGTCATTCTTTTTCATTGTCCAGGTCTTTGATATATAGCTAGTAATGGGAGACTATGGCCTGAATCAGACCCACGTAAATTCTCAAACTGACATCACTACTCCTCAATAATTTGGAAAGGTCCCTAACTGAAGATTTTTCCAGTGCACTGCGTCTCCTTATTTCCTGACTGCTTGTACCAAGGGTGTTAATTGTGGATCCAGCAAGATGAAGCTGTTGACAGTTCCAATTTCCTCTCCATCCATCATGATACTCCCCATTGGTCCAGTGGTAAGAATCTTTGTTTTCTTGATATTGAGACACAATCCATACTGAAGGCTGAGTTCCTTGACCTTCTGCAGCAAGTGCTTTGAGTCCTCCTCACTTTCAGCAAGCAAGGTTGTATGATCTGCATAACGCAGGTTACTGATGAGTCTCCCTGATCTACACTTCTCTTCACAGAGTCCAGCTTCTCTGATAATTTGTTCAGCATATAGATTGAATAGGTATGAAGACAGAATACATCCTTGACACACTCCCTTCCCAAACCATGCAGTGCTCCCCTGCTCTGTTCACACAGCAGCCTCCTGACCCAGGTATAGGTTCCTCATCAGCACAGTCAAGTGCTCCGGGATTCCCATCGTTCTCAAGGTCAGGCACAACTTGTCATGACCCACACAGTCGAACACTTTTGTATAGCCAAAAAAAGCACAAATAAACACTACATGGTTTAAATTTAACAAGGATGTGTGTCAGGGTTGTATTCTCTCTCCTTACCTATTCAACGTGTGTGCTGAGCAAATGATTTGAGAAGCTGGATTCTATAAAGAAGGATGTGGCATCAGAACCTGAGGAAGATTCATCAATAACCTTTGTAGATGATACAATATTCCTTGATTAAAATGAGGATTTGAAACACTTGCTGAAGAAGATTAAAAAAAAATATACTACAGATTGCATCTCAATGTCAAGAAAACAAATATTCTCACCATTGGGTATACAGACAACATCTTGGTATATGTAGAAAAGACTGAAACAGTCAACAGCTTCACCTTATTTGAATCCACTATCAACACCCTTGATACCAGCAGTCAGGAGATCCGGAGACGTATTAGAGTGCGAAAGTATATAGTCAAAGACCTCTCCAAATTATTGAGGAGCAATGATGTCAGTTTGAGGACTACAGTGCATCTGATTCAGACCATGGTCTTCTCAATCACTTGCTATGTATTTGAGAGATGAACAGTGAATAAGAATTACTTAAGAATAATTGATGCCTTTTGGAGAAAAGTACTGAATATCCCATCGACAGCCAAAACCAAACAAATATTTCTTGGAGAAAGTGAGGCCAGGATCCTCCTTGGAGGCAAAGATGATTAAGCTTTGTTTCATGTGCTTCAGGTATGTTTCCCCAATCTTGGAGAGGGACATCATGCTTGGAAAGGTGGAGGGTCGTCAAAAGAGAGGACAACCTTCAACTTGATGGATTACCCAGTGACTGTGACAATGGTCTCGAGCGTGTCAGAAATTGTGAGGCTAGAACAGGGTTCAGATCTATTGTTTACGGGGTTGCTATGGGTCGTACTCGACAACACCTAACAACAACAACAAATAATGATGTAAAGAAGCTCTAGTAGCCTAGTGGTAAGAAGCTGTGCTGCAATCCCAAAGGCTCATGGTTCAAATTCACCAGCTGTTCTACAGAAGGATAGATAGGCATTCTTCTCTCGTGCAATTTACTGCCCCTAAAAATCCTCTGGAGGGTCAGTTATAGTAGGTTCTGACTCATCAACAACACACACCAACAACAATGTATATTATGCAACAAGTGTATACAGTTTTATATTCACATGATTGTTATTTATAATAATAATTCAGTATATTTGTATGCACTTATTTAGAACTGTATTTCAATTGTTTCATATGCATGTGAAATGTAGGCAATGCATAAGGAAGGCCTAAGAAGAATTGATGTCTTTAATTGTGGTGTTGGTGAATGTTCCATAGACTTCCAGAAGAAGAAACACATCTATCTTGGAGGAATCAACCAGGTGCACTCTGGAGGCGAGCAGGGAGAAACTTGGACTCACAAGCTTTGGGCATGTTGTCAAGAGACGCTAGTCCCTGGAAATGAGAGGCTAGTCCTTGGAAGTGAGAGGCTAGTCCAAGCACTTTGAAAATTGAAGCACATGGGTCAGGAAGAGCCCACACAGGTTACCGTGGCACACGGTCCAGAGGAGCGCTGGGATGACACACTGGGTGTGTTGGAGCTGTGTTGCTCTCAAAATTTCTGTCTTATTATCATAGTCATATATAGCCATTGTGGAAACATTCAGGGGAAAGGAATACAAAATAAAGTCATTTCTAATTTCACTACTCAAGACAATATTTGTTAACATTTTAGAGGAGATCTATACTGTGTATGTCTTGGTTTGGGGAAACAGAAGACAAGAGAGGTTCTGCTGATTTCATGTAATTTGAACACAGAGGCTTGGCTTGAACAAGGAGGTTATTTGGGTTCGGCTGTGATGTAATTGTATGGGAAGATAAGGTTGGAGGTAACTCAGATGGGCTTTTGTATGTATACACCTCACTAATTGCCTTAGCTCAGGAATGACTCATACTTGGCCCTCCCTCCACTGGCTTTCTGGAGTTGAGCAAACAGCATCCTTTATTATGGTCTTTATCCTATGTGACATGTGGCTGAGAGGTGACCGACTTTAGATGCTTTTCTGGTTTGAAAGGCTGGGGTGGGTTAAAAGGATATGGAAGAAAGATAGTTGCAGGGAGGGTGTGAGAGAAAGAGGGTAAAAACAGGGGAGCATGAAGACTAGAGAAGGGAAAGGGAGAAACAGAATTCAGAAAGGAATGCAGAGAAGGGGTCTAAAGTATGGAAAAGAATACAGAAGAGAGGAGGAATGAGGGAGGGAGACAGCAAAGCCTATCTGAGTGACAAGAGAAACTAAGTGAGCTCGGGGAGACAGAGACACTCATTACGGCTTAATGATTAATACAGGATTCAACTGAAATATTCATGAAAGGAAATTGGAGCTGTAGACAAATCCAAATGCCACTTCCCTGATGCCCATCTCCTCTTTCCTACTCAGAAGTAGCTTCTTTGTCAATCCACGCCCTCTATTGTCATTACATGGAAACAGTTGATGGATGTAGCCAAGAAGAGAAAACTGTCCCCTTGATGGCATTTAGCTCCATTGAAAAAAACCCATGCTAATTAGTGACAACTTCAACTAATGCTGTAAGTTTGAAGCTGAACATCAAAAAGACAAAGATTCTCACCACTGGGCCAATTGACAGGACTAGGATAGATGGAGAAGAGACTGAGGTTATTAATTTCATCTTGTTTGGCTTCACAATCAACATTCTTGGCATCAGCAGTCAGAAAGCCAAAAGACAAATTGCACTGGGAAAGTCTGCTGTTGGGGATCTTTCTAAAGTTCAGAAGAGTAATGATGTCAGTCTAGGAACTAAGGTGTGCCTGATCCAGGCCACAGTCTTCACCATTACTTGCTAAGCACCAGAGAATTGAACAATGATTAAGGATGACAGAAGAAGAATTGATACCTTTGAGTTGTGCTAGAAAAGAGTCTTGAACATACCATGGAACTTCAAGAGAGCAAACATGTCTGTTTTAGAGAGGGTAAAGCCACGTTTCTCCTTGTAGGCAAGGATTTTGAAGTTCTATCACACAAACTTTAGGCACTTGGCCAGGAGACACTCATTCACTGAAGGGTGAAGGGACAGGGCAAGAGAGGAAGAGCCCGCATAAAGTGGATTGACACAATACTAACTGGGGCAATAGGAGTAGGTGCGTCAGATCCGTGAGTCTGCCTCAGGATAGGGCAGGATGTAGAGCCATTATTGCTAAGGGAACTTGATGGCATATAACAACAATGACAATGTGATGCCTTGGTAATTCCTGAGCTTCAGAGAGAATAAGTTTCTAGGAAAGCCTCTAGGATCTTTGGAGATTGATACATATGGCTCCTCCCCTCAGAGTCTCCACATGTCTCCTCAGAAGAAATCCTGAATGATCCTCAAAGGAAGTGGCCATCTTGATAGCCATGAGTGGGAATTGACTTAATGACACAACTGGTTGGGGTTGGGTTTAGTTTGGGGATCTGTCTAGAGTCAGGAAAGGATGTGAGAAACAATTCATAGCAATATAGTGGTCGGTGAGAGTGTGTGTGTGTGTGTGTGTGTGTGTGTGTGTGTTTGTGTGTAACAGAGCACAGGTGACTGAGTTTCCAGACACAGCCTCTGACTATCCAGGCACTGTGATTTCCATCTTACAAACAGGGGTCTCAGTAGCTAGGAAGCACAGTGTTGGCATTAATGTCTAGAACAGGCTGGCTCGCTGTCTAGTTTCCATGGAGTGGATTGATTAGTTGGTTGACTACATGCAAGAGAAGACTTATCTATCCCATTTCCCTCCACCAGCTTTTCTCCAGAACCCTTACTACTAACAAAAGACCATCGCTGGTGGCACGATGAGAGGCCAGTGTCCAATAGTTACTGAAAGCACCAGCTGCTCTCAAGAGAAAGATGTTATAATCCAATGTCATTAAGATTCGTAGCTTTGGAAATCGTTTTGGGCAGTTCTATTCTGTCCTAGGGAGAAAGATAGGTTATCTCCTCCCATGTAATTTAGAACCTCTGAAAACCCACTGGAGGGTCAGCTATGCGTGGGTTCTGACTCCACAGTATTCATCATCAACAACAACAACGTCCTGCCATTTATTGGGTCATGGGAGCTGAGACTGCCTTAGTAGCACGTACCTCCAATAAACTCTCTAAGCCAGCCCATCCAATTTTCTGTACTTATCTTGTTGATTTCTCTCCCTCTAACTACTAAGCTTCATGAGAGGAAATACGTTTATCTTTGTGTTTGTTTTCTTGTTTTGGTTTTTCTCTTCTGCTATGTCTCCAGGGCTTAGAACAGTGCCTGGCACTTAGGGTTTATTTTTGTTTTTTTTTAAATTAATTTTAATAGACATTTACAGAGGTTTTGGATTTCCACTCATTCATTTCCGCACTTTTCTCCCTCCCCACCCCTCCCCACCAGCTCGCTTCCCCCTCCGAAGAGAAAAAGAAAAAAAAAAAGAGAAAAATAAAATTAAAAAAATTCCTTCATTAGTATACAATTCCCACGTCCCTTCCCCCCACCCCCACCCCGAGTACACTTCTTTGTGCAACCTTAATTCTGGATTCCTGTGCTAACTATAATTGCTTACTCCTTTAACCAAACCAAACATATAATTTAAATCCATACTTTTTAAGGATGGTAAGATGCTACCTAATTCTCTATCTTTCTAAATACAGTTTAAATAAACCCCATGAAGCTTATTGCTGTGGAGTCAATTCTGACTCAATGACCCTCCACTGGGTTTCTGAGGTGGCAAATCTTTAGGGAGAAGAACTGCCCATCTTTCTCCTGTGGCTGCTGGTGGATTTGAACCCCCTTACCTTTTGGTTAGCAGCCTGATATATTACAGAGCACATCACCAATAGTCCTTATAATAATAATAGACAAGATCTTTGACAGTCCCTTGACACTAGATAATTATGCACCTTGGGGTGAACTAATTCGATTTTCACATAAGGAACACATAGAAGGGGAGGAAGCCTCAGGACAAGTGTTTTTCTTGCTCAACACAAGAGAAGTGGACTTTGAGCACCCTGCAGACGAGGACTTTCATGCCTGATTCCCAGAACCTTCCAATTCCTAAGCTGCTACCTCCCCCAGGAAGACTTCCAGATGTCTCCTGAAATGTGATTCTTTTCCTTTATGTAAATCCTTAATGCACTTGGTGGGTCACATTCATGACATTGATCCTATTTCACCAGGTACCCTGGTTCTCTGAAAGTGTGTGATGTGCTTTTGGCAAGGGACTCGGAGCCCACGATCTTTGGTTTGACTTCTCTGAGGTCGTAAGAGTAGTGCTGCCCAACCCAGGAATCCTGTGAGGCCTCCTCAGAAAACCTGAGTGCTGTGTGAACTGGAAACCTTGTCTTCAGTTCATGTCCTACACTCCTTGCTGGAGCCCGAGTACACGACAATGCATGTTCGGCTGATTTAATCTTGGCATTTGCCTTGACACCTTGAACAATGCCTGGGACCTAGCAGTCCTGCTCCATGAGTGAATTTTATTAGCAGACAACCAGATTCCGTCTTATTAGCCAACAAGCTCTGAAACATCTTGAGAAAGTCTTCTAGAAGACTCCAAAGAAGGCTGCTCCAGACCCTGTACTGGTGCTAGTCTGAGGCACGTGAGACAGGGCATTTCTTTTTGTTGACTTTTTGTTGGCATTTCTTTTTATTGCCTGGTAAGAGACAAGTCCCAGGTAGATACTGTAACAACAATGGGGAAGGCATTCTTTTATATCCCCCAACATGGTGTCTGACAGGACAGAAACAACGGCTGTCTCAACAATGGTGGCTCAGTGACAGAATTTTGACCCTCTGTATGGTGACCTGGGTCCAGTTCCCAATCACTGCACTTCTTGGGCGGTCCCACCTATCTGCCAGTCATGGTTTGTATGATGCTATGATGTTGCGGTCCCATGCTAAGATGAACTAGGGTGAGAGGCCAGTTCGCCTAGTTCTGAAAATTAGCTGATGAACATTCTAGATTCCAATGGTCCCGTCCATTCCATGGCTAAGCCTGAGGACAGTCAGGATCAAGACCAAGCAGCTACTAGTTGTGTATCAGGCCACTGTGTATCAGAGACCAACTCAATGGCCACCACAAACAACGAAGGGACAAAACCCTTTCCCGAGGTTGGAAGACATCAAGTCAGCACCACAAGAAATATGAGTTAGAGGAAGCAGAAGAGTGGTGACAGAGTAAGTTTGAGTCCCAAATATAGATGTGCTTCGTTTTTCTTCAACTGCACAAGGAATACTGTTTGTAAGGTGCTAGCACCATTTCCATGGCAACAGACAGTCTGGTGTCTGAAGAACAAAAACGCAAACTCCGCATGCAGGCTCTGCATTTATGTGTTGTTCCTCGCACTGCCTCTCATGGCTCAAAGAGAGCTTGATCTCGCAGCAAACATCCCTCTCTGTCCAACGCCACCCCACCGACATGGAAATCATGCCACTGCTCTCAGCGCTATTTCTGCCTCCTGTAGTTTTGATGCTCTGAATGGAGCAGTCAGAGCCTTTGTGAAGAGGTGTTACTGGAACCTCTGGTGGTGACTGCAGGGAGGGGAAAGGAGGTTAGGGCCTGAGTCTCCTGGTACCCATGGCATTGTCACTGGTCTGCCACCTTGCTGGAGCCGGGCAGAAGTATGAAGCCAAGGCAGACAATCCTTGATTCTGCAGGGATGTCTGACAGAGAAGAACAGAGAAAGCAAGTGAGCTAGGAGCCCTCTGCTCTGTATTGGTATATGCACTTTCTTGCAATTGACATACCTCCAAAGAGCTAAGTTGCCTTCAAAGACCTTCTCACTGCAATCTGCACCACAAAACCATGTTCTATTTTCTTTGCTCCTTTCCTTTAACCCAAGCTTCTCCACAAAGCACCAAGCCCTAGAGTGCTGGCTCTTCAGCCATTCTGTCTCATTCCCGTGTACTCTAAAGGAGGCTCCGTGTCCCTGCTGGAGTCTGGGCTCAGGTGTGTCCCAAAAGAGCGTTCCTCCTCCTGCTGTTCTGCAAGGTGCCCAGTGAGTCTGTGGAGGAGTATAATTTTAATAAATAGCTTGCCTCCGGAAACTCTATGAACTTGGAGAAATGATGAAAGTTATACAAGTGTTTCAGGTCTTTGGTTCATAGGGTTTCTATGAGTTGTCCACGACTGACAGCACTTAACAACACAACAACAATCCATTGGATGCCAATAACAGCTCCCCAGTAATGACACTGGAACATATTACCAATCATTGACAAATGGATCTGGGTGGGGTGGAGCATATGTAGTCACTCCTTGTTAAAAACTATTGGTGTATCTAGCTGACTGTTGAACAATATCTATATAATTTATCATATTTTTATATTATATGATATAGATTTTATATTTTGCATAATATATATTATATATTTATTATCTATTATATATAAAATCTTCTCAGAACCAGGTACTATTCCAGGCAAGAACAGTGAGCAAGATAGACAACATCCTCACTTTCAAGAAGTGTATATTTTAAATAGGGACACAGAGAAACTAAAGAAAGAAATCCATAAACAAGATAATTTCAAAGGGGAAATAAACATTGTGCAGGGAACTAAACGAGGAGATGAGATAAAAAGTGGTGGATACTCAAGGATGGACTTGAGATATGAGAGAACAGCTGGAAGAGCCCCAGAGGAAGATAGGAACATGTGGTTCTTTTTTTTTTTTTAATAATTAAAAAAAATAATTTTAAAGAACATTTACAGATAATTTGGATTTCCATTCATTCATTGCTGCACTTTTCTACCCGCCCAACCCTCTGCCCCCACCCCCCAGTTTGCTCCTCTCTTTCAAAAGTAAAAGAAAGACTCCCTCCCTGGTACACAGTGCCCCCGCACCCCTCCCACCACCCCAAGTACATTCCACCACGCAACCCCAACTGTGAACTTCTTTTTTTTTTTTTTGAACTTCTGTGATAACCATAATACCCTATCATACATCGCTTTCTTAAGGTGCAAAAAAAAAGTGGTCAGTGTGACCAGAGCATAGAGGCGGAAGGTGAGAGTGGACTCAGATCAAGGTGGGGTTGAGAGTACTGGAGGAGATGCTTGGGTTCGGTTCCAGCGAGATGGGGAGCTGCGGAAATGCTTCGAACTGGTGTGGAGTGACGAAGGTTTTCCGAAGTTCACTCTGGCTGAGGGCATGATCTAGCTGGATACACAGGTGGGGGGAGGAGGGAGAGTTAAAGGACAGAGTCATTTTACAAGGGAGAGCTTTGGGAGCTTAGATCAGGGTGGGGATGGTGGAATGAGACAAGTGGGTTTGCATGAGCATTGTAGCTGAAAGAGAATAATAGTAATAATAAACTCATGAACAAATGCTTCTGGAGGACACAAGAGCAGGGAAGAGAGATGGCATTCCTCCCTGAGACTGAGAGCTCATTCGTCTTATCTGGGCTGGAGTTTTGGAGAGGAGAGGCGTGACTGGCTAATCAAATTAGGATCCGTGCTCGAGAATTGCCGGACTGTTGAGGTTGGATTTCTTTTATAGAAAGCCCATTATTTTGTTCCTATAAAGGAGGGGTTAATAGACTGAAACACCAGCTCATTATGTGCGTTTCCTTGTCCCTTTCTTCAGTTTAACCTTTCCTAAGCTTAGCACTCAACATCTATCGCAGTGTTGGATGAAAGGAAATCCAAGAGAAAACCTTCAACCATGCTCATCTGGGAGTGGGGAGGGTTGGGGATGAGGGTGGTCAGAAGCAGAATATCTTGGAGAAGAAAAGAACAACATATCCCCAAGCCTTTACAAGTCTCTGATTATAGCATCACTTCTGTTTTCATGACATTATGCCTCCAGAAACTCTATGAACTTTCATAAATGTTGATAGTTATAGAGGGGCTTCAAGCCTTTTTTGTTCATAGGGTCACTATGAGTTGTGAAAGACTTGAAGGCAATCAACAACAACAACAATTAGTGCTAATGGAAACTGCAGTTGTTTCTTCAGCACTGATTGAGTTCTAGATTGTTTATATTTGGGTTAATTTTTTTTTTTAACTCACAAATGATCTTTTTATTCCATTGTGTGGATGTACCACAATTTTGCAATTCATTTATTTTTTTGATGGGTATTTGGGCTGTTTCCATTTGCAAACCAATACTTTTTTAAATTTTTTTTTCCCCATTTACTCATTATTGCACATTTTCCTCCTCGCCCATCCCTCTCCCAGTTCACTTTTCTCTTTGAAAAAAGAAAAAATTCTTTCAATGTTGTACAATCCTCCATCTCAGTCACAAAAGGACAAATAGTGCACAATGCCACTGTTATAAAACAGGACTGACATCGGGGCGGAACGGAACTAAGAAGAGAGGGAGTAAATCCTCTTAACAACTCTACGTGTCTATGTTACTCTTCTCACCTAAGGAAAGAGGGAATAGTAACTGAAGACCTCTTTAAAGTGCTAAAGAGCAAAGATGTCAGTTTCAAGATGAAAGAGTTCCTGGTCCGAGTCATGGTATATTCATTTGCTTCCTATGCATCTGAGAGTTGGACATTGAATGAGGAAGACTGAAGAATAAAGTCCTTTGAATTGTGGTATTGAAGAAGAGTACTGACTATCCCATGGAATGCCAAAAGAACAAATAGTTGGACTAAGTACAACTTGGGTATTCCTTAGACACAAGGAAGGTTAAACTTCATCTCACATACCTTGGACATGTTGTCAGAAGGGGGTTAACTCTTGGAAAATGGTATTCTGATAGGAAATTTAGTGGGTTAGCTAAAGAGAGGAAGACTTTTATAACGAGATGGATTGACACAAAGACCATAATGGACTTAAGCATGGCAGAGAGTATGAAGTTGTAACAAGAATGGACAAATTTTGACTGTTGTTCATTGAATTGCTTTGAGCTGTAGTTGACTTGACAGTGCCTAACAACAAAACAGTAGCTGAGGGAAATGAAATGACACGCCCAAGATCACGTAAGTGGTTTATTTCTCTTTCTAGAACTACTGGAACAAATGAAGACGATGCCATGGTAACAGGCTGTTGTTGTTATGTGCCTTCGAGTCCCTTGCAACTCCTAGTGACCCTATGTACAATAGCCCTCAAACCTGCTCTATCCTGTTTCAACTTCACTATGTTGAAAACACACACCTACTCCCCATTACTCCAGTCACTGAATCAATCCATCTCGTTGAGGGTCTTCCTCTCTTGCACTGTCCCTCCTCCTCCCAAGCATAATGTCCCTCTTTAAGGACTGATCTCTCCTTGCAACATGCCCAAAGTATGTCAGATGAAGCTTCAGAATCCTTGCCTCCAAGGAGCAGTCTGGTTTCACCCTCTCTAAGACGAAACTGTCTGTTCTCCTGGCAGTCCATGGCATATTCAACATTCTTCTCCAGCACCCCAGCTCAAAGATATCAATTCTCTTTCTATCATCCCTAGTCACTGTCCAGCTCTCTGACGCATAGCGTGCAATTGTGAAGACTATGGCCTGGATCAGGCACACCTTAGTCTCCAGACTGACATCATTGTTCTTCAGTACTCCAGAGAGGTTCCTGACAGCCGACTTTCCCAATGCAATTTGTCTTTTGATTTTTTTGGCTGCTGTTACCAAAGGTGTTGATTGTGGAGCCAAGCAAAATAAAACTGTTAACAATCTCAATCTTTTCCCCATCTACCATGATTCTCTCAATTGGCCCAGTGGTGAGAATCTTTGTTTTCTTGATTTGAGCTTCAATTCATATTGAAGAAGAAGAAGCAGTCCTTGACCTTCTGCAGCAAGCGCTTCAGGTCCTCCTCAGTTCCAGCAAGCAGGGCTGTGTCATCTGCATAACACACGTTGTAACATACCGGCTGCTAACTAAGGAGCAGTTGGTTTGAACCCTCTTATTGACTTTGCAAGAGAAAGACCTGCCGTCTGCCCTCAGACAGGTTACCATGAAGGCAACCTTGTGGAGTGGTTGAACTCACACCCCTGGGGTGAACTCACACATACCTGGGGGCCTGAGGTAGAATTCACTCAGTGACATCCAACAACAACAATAAATTTGTTATTGGTTGAAAACAGCAGAAATTTGCCCTCTTTGAGTTATAAAGCCCAGAAGTCTAAAAGCGAGATGTTGACACATCACACACCCACCCCAGTCTCTCCAGAGGCCCCTGTGACTGCATGACTCTAATTCCTCCTCTGTCTTCACATGCCCTTCACATGTCCTCTCCCTATGTTCCTTTCCCTTCGTCTCTTAGAACGATAGGGAGTCCTAGTGGTGCAGTGATTAAGCATTGCACACCACAAGGTGGGTGGTTTAGAATTCAACAGCCACAGGAGAAAGAGAAGGCACTTAGTGTCCATAATTTACAACCTTGGGATCCTGTGGGACAATCAATTCTACCTTGTTTGTTGTTGGTTTTTTTTTTGGTTTTTTTTTCTACCTTGTTTTATAGCATCTCTGCGAGCCAGAGTTGGCTCAATAGCAGTGGTTGGAACTTTCTGGTTTTTCATTTGTTCTTATAAGGACAACTTTTTTTTGTTTTTTTTTCAAGAAGGACAAATATTTGTTTGTTATCATAAAGAACTCAGATAGCATGCCACTTAAGCACTTGGCTGTTACCTGGAAGGTTCATTGTTCAAACCCATTCTGTGACTCTAAGAGAATGAACTGGTAATTTGATCCAATCTAAACACCCACCAGCCACAGCCATTGAATCAGTTCAAGGCTTATGCTCAGAAAACCCTCCTGGGTAATTCTCCTCAGTCGCAATGGGGTCCCTAGGACTATGAGTCAAATCAGCACTGTAGAATCTAACATAACAATAATTTATGGCTAAATCAACTATTCCCGCCAATCCCAAACTGAGTTACATCTACAAGGACCCTTTTACCAAATAAATTCAGAGCCATGTCTGAGGATTAGTGCATGAGAAAGGGGCCACTTTAACCTAGGACAGCTGGTTACCTGTAAAAGGCAGGCAGAGCCTTTCCCTCTTCCTACACTGCCTTGTTTACACTCACCTTTTATCATAGAAGGGATGGCTGTGCCCAGCCTGTTCTGAGCGCCTTTCATCCTGCTTGCCTCCTGCCTGCTCACAGCTGTGCTCCAGGGATGGTGGTCAAAGAGCCAAAGGATTTCCACTTAAAATAAATGTAGCAATGTGATATAGTAAAAATTATAATTACAACCTTCCCCAGGGTAGGAGCCTTCAAAAAGCAGGCAGGTATTTATAGAATGTTCTCCAGTAAGGAGTACTGACCTTTCCAACTCTAATTACAAAGGAAGGTAAATAATTTCAAAATACATCTTAGGAGTTTTAGGTCCAATAAAAAGTCAGAGCTAAATAGCACTGACATCTAGGCTGGCTGATGATACAGCTTTTTTTCTTTCTTTCCTCCTGTCTAGGCTTGAATAGGTAGTTGCTACGTTAGAAAGTGAGCTAAAGCTTTTAATTCATAAACAGCTTCCCAATTTGTCACCCTTTCTAAAGGAAACTCATTCTAACCAAGTATCTGGAAGAAGGCAGATGGTAAAACATTTGAACAAAACAAATGGACTTGCAGGGAGAATTCCAGACAGCCTGTTGTAAAAGCCAGCTGGGTCAATTTATCTGTACTTGATTGGTAACCTTTAGGACAATTTCTTTTGGGGGGCTTGTGGCTTGCTCTGCAGGGCTTGGAGCCTGGCTGACATAATATGTAACATATTGAAATGATATCCAAAAGTTAGTGATTCGTAAGCATCACCTGCTCCAAGTCAAATACCTCGGCAGTCTCTTCCTGTGAAAATTTACAGCCTCAGCTATCAGTCAGAGAGTCACTGTAAGTTAACACGAACTTGATGACTGTGTCACTGTGCGTTAGGTTTAGTTTTTCTTTAACACTTTCTCTCTCTCTCCCTCTCTCCCTGGATCCTCAGATGACATGGATTGATTCAGTATCTGGGGCAATGGGGTTTGGTGTGTTGGAATTAATGCTACTGGCTCAGGACAGGGGCGGGTTCAGAGCTGCTGTACAGAGTCGCTATACATCACAGGTGACTCAATGGCACACAACACATACTATATTGTGTTGTGTGTGTGTTTTTTAAATTTAAGCCTCTTGTTTAGAATCAACAAGCCCTCCTCTCCCCTCTCCTCCCCTCCCGTCCTTCTCTCTCTCTCTGTCTCTCTCTCCTTTCTCTCTTTCCCCCCCATCCTCTCCCCCTCTTCAACCTGAGAGACTCTGTCCTGTGTGCTAATTGGGGTTGGAATCTCCAGGCAAGTAAATAAAAGTGCCCCCAGTTTCATCCCACTGCAATAATCTTGATGCCCACATTTTCTGTAATGCTTAAAAGAGAAAGGAAGTAAAATATATATGGACTGAAGCTCAATATTAAGAAAACAAAGATTCTCACCACTGGGTTTATTGGCAGCATCATGATAGATGATGAAGAGATTGAGATTGTTGACAGCTTCAGTTTGCTTGGCTCTAAAATCAACACTCTTGGTACCAATAGCCAGCAAATTAGAAAAGAAATTGCATTTGGAAAGTCTGCTTTCAAAGATCTCTCCAAAGTGCTGAAGAGCAACAATGTCAATAAGGAGACTAAGGTGTGTCTGATACCGGCCATGGTCTTTGCAATGACTTTTTGCAATTTTCAGAGAGCTGGACAATGATGAAGGATGATGGAGGGAGAGTTGATGCCTTTGAGCTGTGGTGCTGGAGAAGAGTATTGAATATATGATGGACTGCTAGGGGAACAAACAAGTTCAGCTGTTCCTTGGAGGCAAGGATTCTGAAGCTCTGTCTGACATACTTTGGACATGTTGCAAGATGAGATCAATCCTTGGAGAGGTGAAGGAACAACGCAGGAGAGGAAGACCCTCAATGAAATGGATTGATTCAGTCACTAGGATAGTGGAGATAGGTGTGTTGGAGACAATAAGATTGGCAAGAGATAGAGCAGGGTTTAGGGCTGTTTTACATAGGGCTGCTGTGAGTCGCAGGCCACTGGGTGGCACATAACAACAACAACAAAGTGGATCTTGCAACATGCCAGTCACTTCCCCAACAGGAAAAAACCTGACAGATGAACGTTGCACTCCTAAAAGCATGGAACCAGCAGTCAAGAGATCAATAGATGTTTTGCATTGGGAAAACCTGCTGTCAAGGACTTCTGCAAGGTGTTAAGGAACAAAAAAGGTACAGATATATGCACACCCATGCTTATTGTGGCTTTGTTCACAATAGCAAGGAGTTGGAAACAACCCAAGTGCCAATCAATAAACTAATGGATAGAGAAGCTGTTTTATATTCATATAATGGAATACTGTGCTGCATTGAAAAACAAGTAACTCAAGCCATATTATTAAAAATGGGTGACCCTGGAGGACATAATGCTGAGTGAAATATCTCAGTTGCAAAAAGGCAAATACTGCATGGTGTGTGCCACTGTTGTAGAATAGGACTGACATCAGGGTTGGAGTAAGACTGAGAAAAACTGGATAAATTATGTATACTGCATTGAAACAAATGAGGGAGAGAACAATTTAAAAGCGCTATTTGATAGGGTATTATGGTTATCACAAGAGTCCAGAATTAAGGTTGCATAATGGAGTGTTCTCGGGGCGGTAGGGGGAAATGCGGGGGATTGTATGTATTCCAGTGAAAGAATTTTTCTTTTACTTTTCAAAGAGAGGAGTGAACTAGGGGGGAGGGGTGGGCAGGGAGAAAAATGCAACAATGAATGAATGGAAATCCAAAATCTCTGTAAATGTTCATTAGCATTAATAAAATAAAATGAAAAAAAAAAATTTAAAAAGGAACAAAAAATGTAAGTTTGAAGCCTAAGGTGCACCTGATTCAAGCCCTAGTCTTTCCAGTTACATCCTATGCATCGGAATGTTGGGCAAAGAATAAGACTTGATGTCTCTGAATTGAGGTGTTGGAGAAGAGTTCTGAATCTCTCATGGATTACCAAAAGAACAAGAAGATGATATGTCTGGGAGCAAATGCAACCAGGGTTCTCCTAGAGGCAAGGATAACAAAGCCTGGTCTCACATACTTTGAGCGTGTTGTCAGCAGGGACCAGGCCTTGGGAAAAGACCTTATGCTCTAACATGTGGAGGTCAGAGAAAGAGAGGAAGGCTCTCAACAAGTTGGAATGACACAGTGACTGTAACAATGGGTGAAATATATCAGAGATGATGAGGTTGTTACAGAAAGGACTGGGCTCAGATCCACTGCTCATAGGACCACTATGAGTCGTACTCGACTCAATGGCACCTAACAAAAACAACAACAAAGGGACCTCTACTCTTGACTTGTGAATGCCATGTCCCGTGGTCTGAGCTGGTTCTCGGTGAATGTGTTGTTAATGAAATGTGTGCACGCCCACTTGGAGATGTTTCCAAAGTGTGGAAAGCTAGAAATAAATGTGTTTCCTTGACAATCGTATGTGCTTGATTTTGCATGCTGCTGCTTTAACATTTGCATGTTAAATACAAGTTAACACTATAGTATAAGCATTTTTTTTATCTTGCTGCATAATCCTCAAAGATGTCATGTAAATTGCTGTTCGCAGCTTTCCAGAGGGGTTAAGCCACATTTTTATTTACCTGAGTACAAACAGTGACTGTTTGCATTATTTGCATTTCTTCATTAGGAAATGCCATCTTGGGGAGCTCAGGTGGCCTAGTGGCAAGAAGCTGCACTGCAATCCCATAGGTATGCGGTTTGAATTCACCCGATGCTCTGCCGGAGAAGGAGGGGCAGTCTCCTCCTGTACCAGTCAGATCTGATCTGATGGCACACACAAAAAATAATAAAATAAAAATAAATTAAAAAAGAAAAAAATGCCATCTTATTTAGTTAAACTGTAAGAGAAATTCCACAAATGCATGACTTTAACACACCGAAATTTATTCTCTTGCAGTTTAGGGGGCTAGAAGTCTGAATGGAGGGGGCCAGCTAGAGAGGAAAGCTTGGCCTTTGTGTCATTTCTAGGGAAAGCTCTTTGTCTCTTTTCAGCATCATCCTTTTACCATCTCTAGGTGTCTTGGAATTCATCTTCTTTTTGGTGGCCCTTTTCTCTGCTTGTTTGTTTAACCTCCTTTATATCTCAAAAGAGATCAACTCGATGCTGCAGAGGATCAAAACACACAGCCTTCAATATGAATTGCATCTTAACCTCAAGAACACAAAAGTCCTCCCCATGGACCAGTAGGCGATGTCGTGATATGTGAAGAAAAGATTGAAATTGTCAGCAGCTTTGTCTTTCTTAGATTCACAAGCTATGGGTCGATTCTGACTCAATGGCACTCAACAACAACAATCTTTACAGAAGACGGCTTCTACATCTTACTGCCCTGGAGCACATGGTGTATTCAAATCTTCAATCTTTCTGTTAAAAGCCAAGAGCTTTAACTATTCTGCCTCATTGTTGTTGCATGTCACTGAATTGCAGTCAACTCAGAGCCGACCCTCCAGTGGATTTTCAGAGGCAGTAAATCACAAAGGAGTAAATTGTTCATCTTTTTCCTGTGGAGTAGCTGGTAGATTTGAGCTGTGTGCCTTTGAGGATGCAGCACTGCTTCTTACCGCTGGGCCACCGGGGTTCCTACTGTGTCTCAAAGGCTCTGTATACATTCTGACGTGTATGTATAATTACATAAACGTTATAGAAAGAATTTTAATAGGTCTATATAAATTATTTAAAATTTATGTAAAAATTATAGACATTTACATTTTTATTTTATTTAATATTTTATTTTATTTTCCTTGTATGGATTCCCAAAAATGAGATTCCTGGGCCAAGAAGACAAAGCATCCTTAAAGGATCTGGTAGGTGGAAGTAGTTCTTTTTATATTTCATTACAATACTTTTTCTTCTCAAGATTTGTTGAAATTTTGTGCTCAGCTCTTCTGATTCATTATTTATTCCATTTACTTTAGATGCTTTATGATCAATAGCAAGTGTCTGTGTCTTTTGCTATCCATTTTGGTCTTTTCTTTCTAATGAACTTCAGTTTTCTTCATGTGTGGTACTCTTGTTATCATCCCACATCTTATCTGGTCTCTGATCATTAGTGTTGAAAGCGTTATATCTATTCCTAAAATCTTCTCTAAATCCAGGCAATGTATATGTAAGGTCATGCTTTGGTTGTCGTGGATTTGTTTTTGTTTTCTTCCATTTCAATTTGCCTGAGAGCAATTGGTGGTCTATTCCAAAATCAACCCCTGATTAGTTGTCTTTGTTAATATTGAGGGGTTTTTTTTTACCACTAGCTCAAGATATCCGTATTTGCACTCTTTGAAAAAACAAAACAGATAACCCAACAAAATTCAGAAATATTGAACAATATCATTAATGCCACACAGAAGCATCATCACTTTGCTGAAGATACTTCAATAATAGCTACAGTCATGCATCAATGGTGAATTGCCAGAAAATCTAACTGGATTCAGACGAGGACATGGAACTCGGAGTTACATGGACACGGAGTTACCGTTGCTGATGTCAGAGGGATTGTAGACACTATTCATACCTGTAGTTCAACTTTTAGGCAAACAGTGGACAGGATTATACAGTAAACAGAGATGCCACAGAGGGGCTTGCTACTTAGAATAACCAACCGCAAGATCAAAAGGGCAGCATCTGCCCAAGAATGAAGCTCAGAAGGCAGGAAAGGGTAGGAGGATAGAAGGATTAATGGAACAGAGAACCACAGAGAGGAGATGGGGAGACTATGACTGCATTATGACCATTGTAATCAATGTCACAAAACAAAGTACATATCAATGATTGAAAAGAAAAACCATTTTTATTGCACACTTTCACTCAAACGCCAATACAAAGAAAAAATTCAGACAGATCTGTATCTTATCCCATTTCTAATACTTACTCTGTGGCATTGGACAAGTTACTTTGCATCTCTCAATATGTTCTCTTACCTGTGAGTTAGGGATAGACGATTGCTGGAAAAATAAGCCATTGAATAGAGTTTGCTGAGCAGACAGCCTGGACTTAATCATGCATTTGCTTAGCCGTGTGCCTCCTCTTATCAGGTCCTTAACAAATATTAGCAACTCTGATTTACCTTGGCAAAGCAAAAATAAGTATGCTCTCCCCACCCTAATCCAGGGCAGTTTATCTAATGCTAAATTTAGACAAATATCAGTGCAAAGTCCAAAAGGATGGAATTTTACAAAATTGGAGCCAAGGATAAACTGTAAATATACCAAAACATAGAGAATGTTCAAAAGGACAAGAGATTTTACAGATTTTAGAGTATTACGAATGCTTTCAATTGTGTGAACGGATACCTTGCTTTTAAATATTTAAATTATCTTCATGCTGTTTGAGGGTTGAGGTGACTGGTAATAATATTTTCAACACATATATGTTAAATACGTTGTGTGTCTGGCATTGTTAGGTGTTGAAGACAAAAGAATGGTAGATACAGGCAGAATTTGAAAAAGTGTCTAGAGCCCAAGTTAGTCCTTCGCTACCGTGTGGCCTGTGGTGAATCACTGAAACTCTCTGATCTTCAGCTGCCATAAGTACCTGACATTGCATAGAATTAGGGCTAATGTCCAACTGTCAGGATATATGGCTGCTTTAGCCTTGTATAAATAATGGCATGGGTAGTGGATGGACATTCAGAACATCTGAATTCCTGCATTTGCTACTGATGTGCTATACTAGTTAGGGTGCCCCAAGACAATGAAATAAGTCACATTTCCTGCTTTTCAGAGGTTTAAGATAAAGTTTATATTTCTTGCTCTTGCTAGAGTGTGGGCTTTTTTTACTACTTGACGCATTTGTCTGTGTCCATCTTGTGACGCCTACATCTGATAATGGTCAAGCAATCTCTATCATCTGTGAGATGAGTGAAGAGAGATTGCAGAGTATGGCTATGTCAGGGTTGTAGCCTTTCACCACATTTATTTAACCTGCATGCTGAGTAAATAATTTGAGAAGGTGAACTATAGGAAGAACATGACAACAGAATTGGAAGAGAGTTCATAAAAAACCCTGTGATGTGTTTATGATACAGCCTTGCTTTTAGAAAATGAAAAACATGAGAAATATAAAGACCTTCTAAAGCTTAAAGACTGTGTTGTGGCTAGATGCGATCACGTCCAATACAACTCACCGTGACGTTATAAACAATAGACTGGAACCCTGTCCTATCTTGTACCATCCTCATCATTTCTGACACAATTGAGCCCATTTCTGCAATCACTGTGTCAGTCCAATCCATCTCATTGAGGTTCTTCCTCTCTTATACTGACTCCCTACCTTTCCAATATGATGTCCCTTTCCAAGGGAGAGCCCTTCCTAAGAACATGCCCGAAGTTTGTGAGACAGAGTTTCACCATTGTTACTTCTAGGGAGCACTCTGGCTGCACTTTCTCTAAGACAAATCTGTTTGTTCTTTCGGCAATCCATGGGATATTCAGCACTCTTCTCCAATACCACAGCTCAAAGGCACCAATTCTTCTTCTATCATCCTTATTCGTTGTCCAACTTTCAGAGGCAAAGCAAATGACAGAAAAAGTAATGGCCTGAATCA
>NW_006399753.1:12941230-12947747 GCF_000299155.1 Elephantulus edwardii | reverse complement strand
ACAACTGAAGCAATAAGCAAACCATGACAAATAGAGAAAAGACTGAAGTTGTAAAAGGTTCAGTTTTACCTGGATCTACAACCAACATCAACGAAGCAGCTGCCAATTAATCCAATAGTGCGTTGAACTGGATGAACATGCTACAAAAGGCTTCTTTGAAGTATAAGCAAAGAGCCAGGGTGTGTTTACTGACCAAGTTGTGTTTGCTTAAAGCCATTATGCTTTGATTACTTCATATGCATATAAAAGTTGGACAGTGAATATGACTAAGTAAGACTAAAGGAGAATTGATGCCTTTGCATTTTTTTAAAAATTTTTTTGATGCCTTTGCATTTAAGTTTCTTGGGAAGAACATTGATTTTACCATGGACTGCACAAAGAATAAACAAATCTGTGTTTTAAAAGATGAATCCAGAATACTCCTTAGAAGAGAGAGTATTGACACTTCATTTCAGACATTCTGAGCATGATGTTGGGAGAGGCCAGGGCGCCTGTTGGTGTCACGTTTGGTAAAATGTAGGGGCAATGAAAAGAGGAAGACTCTCAACAAATCGTCGTGGCACAGTGGACACAGCAGTGGACTCCCGCATGGCAGCGAGGGAGGGTGGCACAGGACCAGGTAGTGTTTCAGCACCTTGGACACATTGCTGTGAGCTGGGACTGAATCAACAACTAATCGAATGACACTCTGGCTGGTCCTATCTATCTATCTATCTATCTATCTATCTATCTATTTTAATGAACATTTACAGAGATTTTGGATTTCCATTCATTCATTGTTGTACTTTTTTCCCTGCCCACCCCCCCCCCACCCCAGTTCACTTTTCTCTTTGAAAAGTAAAAGAAAAATTCCTTCATTGGTATACAATTGCCTCCTTCCCGAGTACACACCACTATGCAACCTTCATTCTGGACTCTTGTCATAACCATAATACCCTATCATATATCGCTTTTAAACTGTTCTCTCCCTCATCTGTTTCAATGTGGTATACATAATTTATCCAGCTTTTTCCAGTCTTACCTCAACCCTGATGTCAGTCCTGTTCTACAATAGTGGCACTATGCAATATTTGTCCTTTTTGTGACTGAGATATTTCACTCAACATAATGTCCTTCACTTTGACTGTTCTTAACCTGAACTGATCGAGATGCCTGAAAATTACTCTCATGGTTCATACTCCTCTGGTTACATTGTGGGGTTCCCAAGGTCCCTGAAAATTAAGCAATGGTGGGTCTTTATTTGGCTTACGAAATTTGAGCTTCAGCTTATCTATTAACATAGATATAAACACACACAGTTGCAAGCAGAAGTGGCATTGAATCATCAGGTGGCCCTACTTTAGTAATTATCTGTAGCCTTAATCTAGAAGATCATAATTTACACTATTTAATAGAACACACATCATATCTTAAGAGGTAAGTATTTAATTTATAAATTACTATGTGCTCAGAGATCTAAAGCTCACTTTCGCTGAGTTTATCTGAGTCATTGCTTTACTCCGTCAGCTTTCTTGGTCTGTGAATTCTTTACAGCATGAGATTGTCTGTACTTCTCCTATGGAGTGTCTGGTAGCTTTGAACCACTAACTTTTCTGTTAGTAGCCTGAGACATAATATTCTATGTCACCAAGGTACCTCAGGGAGGTTTAAAGTCAATTATTTCTGAGGAAATTATTCCATCTTGAAAGAGAAAAAAAATACACTCTCTTGACAATCTTTATAGTTTCAAGCTTTAATTTAAGAGTGAATTATTTTCCTTTTCTTCCTTTCCCCTTCCTCCGTTCCTGTCTTTCTCTCCTTTCTCCTTCTTCCTGGCTCACCTCCTCCTTCTTATTTCTCTTTTCCCTTATTTTTTTTCTTCTTCTGCTTTTATTTCCTTTTCTTCAGTAGCTGAACTGAGACATAGATTATATAACTTGGTGGAAGGTTCATTTACATAATGAAAGGCAGGAAAAATTGTAAATTTATGTTTTAAAATCTTTGCATATGCAAATGATGTTGGACTTGGTATAGTGACAAATAACTAGCACCAAAACTAAAGAAAAATAAAATCTTACTTTCTAAATCTTACGTTAACATTTCTCTCCATTTGTCCTCTTACGAACCAGAACTGTTTTGATTTTTACCAGTGTTTTCTGTTCTACATGGACTTGACTTCTATATCCAGCCCAAATTTCAATTATAATTTCTATAAATATCACCTTTGTCTCATGTATTAATCCAAATCAACACTGACCACTAAATTATGTTAGTGGTCAGTCATCTTCTATGGAAGCTGACAGAGGTATCACTGATGCAAAGGTTGGTGATAGCAATATCAACATCCTTTTTCTCTTTTTCTCTCCCTCCCTTCCTTTCCTCCTCCTCCTCCTCCTCCTTTTCTCTCTCTCTTTCCTACCCTCCCTTCCTCCCTCTTTATATATCTATTCCTCTTCAAAAAAATCATCCCTTTCTAGCACCATTCAGCTCTGGCATGCATGCAGTCATTCTGGTGGGGGGGCTGAATGGCTTAAGATGAGTTTGCTCTGACACCTTATGTTGGTTCTGAACCAAATGTCTGATAATCTTGCTTGAGTTTCTTCACTTGGAAAGAGCATTTGAAAGAGCAAGGGCAGAAGCTACAAGATTATGTACGGCCCTGTTTCAGAAGTCAACACACCATCACTTTTGCCATATAGGCCAGATTCAAAAGAAGAGGAAATACTACTTCACCTCTTAATGAAGGAGTTGTAAAGCACTTGTGGCCATCTTTTATCAACTACAGGTGGTTATTACGTGCTATCAAGCCAACCACAAAGCATAGCGACCCTACGAGCAATAGATCTAAACTTGGCCGTATCCTGTGTCACCTTCAGGATCTCTGATGTACTTGAGTCCATTGTTAAGTCACTGTCTCTATCCATCTTGTTGAGAGTCTTCCTATCTTTCTCTGACCCTTCACCTTTGCCAGCAAGAGATCTTTCTTCAAGGATTAGTCTCTCCAGACAACATGGCCAAAATGCGTGAGAGGAAGTTTATCGTTCGTACTTCTAAGGAGTAGCTCATCCTCCAAGACAGACTTGTTTGTTATTTCCGTAGTTCATGGAATGCTCAGTAATCTCCTTCAACAACACAATCCAGAGGCATCAGTCCTTTTACCATCGTGCTTATTTATTGCTCAACTTTCACAGGCATGGAAAGTAACTGAAAATACCATGGATTGGATTTTTGACACCAGATGTTAGTAGTGCAATACATCTTTTCATTTTGAATGTTGTCACTGCTGATGTTGATTGAGGATTCAAGGAAAACAAAATTGTTGACAACTTTAATCTTTTATTGGTCCCACGCTGAGTTTTGCTTTCTCAGTATTGAGATGTGATCCAGAATTGATGTCTTTGAGTTGTGGCGCAGGAGAAGAGTCTTGAACATACCACAGACCACCAAGAAAACAAATAGGTCTGTCTTGGAGAGAGTGAAATCAAGTTTCTCCTTGGAGACTAGGATTTTGAAGCTCTATCTCACATACTTTGGGCACGTGGCCAGGAGGGACTAATCCCTGGAGAAGGATATCATTCTCAAAATTGGAGAGGGACAGTATAGGAGAGGAAGATGACAAGATGGTCTGATTTAGTAATTAGGGCAATGAGGGTTGATGTGTCAGAATCTGTATGACTGGCTCCAGAGCTGCTGTACAAAGGATTTCCAAGGGTCAGAGACAACCCTACAGCACATAACAACAACAGCCTCTGATCTCTGCAGAAAGTGTTTCAGATCCTCTAAACTTTCAGCAAGGTTGTAAGTTGTACCATCTTCATGACACAGGCTGTTGATGAGTCTCCCTTTAATCCTGATACCACAATCTTCTTCATAGAGTGCAGCTTCTAGAATGATTTGCTCAGCATGTGGATTGAATAAGTGTGGAGAAAGGATACAACATAGATCCAATTATTTCCTGATTTTAAACTATGCAGTGTTCTCTTGTTTTATTCTAATAATGGCTTCTTGGACTATGTATAGATTTCATATGAGCACAACTAATGGTCTGGAATCCGCATTCTTCTCAATGTTATCCATAATTTGCTATGATCCATACAATCAAATGCCTTTGTAAAGTCAATAAAACACAGATAAGCGTCTTTTAAAAAAATTTCTGCTGACACATAACAATCATCTGATATCAGTAATGATATTCCTTTATTTTATGGTCTCTTCTGAATAAAATTTAAATTTCTGCAAATTCTTCACCAATCTACTGTGAGGCTAAGCTCTGTGAGGAGGAGTGTGGCATCAGTACTGGAGGAAGACTCATTAGTGACCTGCGTCATACAGATGACACAACCATGCTTGCTGAAACTGAGGATGGCCTGAGACATTTGCTGTGGAAGAAAGGTCAAGGACTGCAGCCTTCAATAAGGATTGAAGCTCAACATGGGTATCTGACATCTTTATGTCATTTCTACATAAATTCCTTTATCATTTTATGGGAAGACTCTATTCTTTCTTCTATCACAACCTTTCCCTCTTTCCTCCAGCCTTTTATTATATTTAAACATATAGATGCCTCCAAAGTAAGAATTAAAAGGTCTCCATAAGGTAGAAAGAACGTTTACAGAACTTGACAACAGGTCAACATCTGTGATTTATTAGTTAAATCACCAGTAAATTTGAATAATAATAATAACAACAACAAAAATCTCTTTGTTATTCCATTGTCAAGACAAAACCCAATGAGAGTAGCCTTTGTTGTTGACAAATGCTGCTGTTTCTAAGGTGATGGGAGTATGTATATGTAGGCGCAAGTGCATTAGTTCACAACTGGATACTTCCTTCAGTGAGATTCCATGAACATGGATTCAGGGCCTAATGCATCTTTACAACTAATGATTTCTGTCTTTACACTCTGTATAGAATTTTAGTCAATTTACAAATTCCAAAATTTATTGGATGTCACAGCTCATATAGAAAGATGGTCGTTACTCCAGACATATTTATGGACCTGTCTAATACTAGATATTACAAATGTTAGTGGGGATTTAAAGCTAGGCAGATGACTTCAATTCAGCACCCACAGATTTGTAATTTTCTGTTTTCTCTTACAGAATTAGCTGGAAAAATTATTACACAGTTGAGTAGAAGGGTAACCAACAAGTAGAAGTCCTCCCTATCCTTGAAGAACAATGGTCCATGGAAGTACTCAAGCTAATGAGACAATGGAATTTTTCAATTAAAAATAGAGAAGGAGAAATAAGGTATACAAATAGAGGTAGAGAGTAGTCCCTAGGCATCCAGAGACAATAAGTTAAACCATTTGCCACTCTCAGGGTTTAACTGCTCTTTAATGACCTGTTGCATACAGATGCACCTTGTATATGCATATCCTTTGCTTAATTTCCTTTGCTTTTCAAGAGCTATAGCTCATTTGAAAAGATCCTTTCATGATTTACATAATTACATTATTTTGCCTGCTTTAAATAGTTACATTATTTTGCTTGATTTTCACAGTATGATGAATTTTATTTTATTGCCACATAAACAGTATAGCTAATTAATGTGCCCTTGTCATAGGACTGTTGATAATGGACAACGCAAAACTCAAACTGAGAGCATCTCACTCAAGACTGTGTGTGCTCCTTCCTATGCCGGAGTGATCACTCACATTAGTTTCTCCCTTCAATCATAGATCATATGTGTCTGGGTGGAAGAATCATGTCTTACATTTCATTGGTATTCTTGGGAAAATTCAGACTATGTGGGCATATGGTTGACTCTCAATATATGTTGGTGAACAGGATGTTTATTGGCTTGACAATAAAAAGGATACTTCTTTCAGGCTCTTGGCTTCATAGTTTTCTTGGAAGCATTATCTTTATCTGAGAATGTCTCCCATAAAAACAACGTTTACTATTCACACCCAGGCAGGCAGGCAGGCAGAAGGGTATGAGCTCCATACACTTAGCTCTTTCCTCCATCCTTGTAGGTCCAAGAGCCCCTCCACTGTTGTTATTTGCTGTCAGAGTCTGTGTTTGTTTTTTTTTTTTTTAAAAAAAAAAAACTAATCAGAGTTTGTTTATTTCTTTAACTTAGTTGCTAACAATTGAAAAGAAAAATATTTTGTATCACAATACAGATGTGTAACATATTTAAAAAAAAATTTCTTGTTCAGAATGAACCCAACATGACAAAAGTCATCAACTGGGGCGACTTCTTTTACAAAGTACTAGTACGTACATTCAGTTCTCTAAATCTTGATTACTGCCCATTTCCTGACATCAGGCCGTTTTCTGGTAGGACTCACTGTAAAGATTTTGGTTGGTAGCAGCCCTTTCATCCCACCTTATTACAGATGAGGAAACTGCGGCCACGCTCTTTATTTAACCGCATCCATTTAGTCTCTGGAGACTAAGGTACGTCTGATACAGGCCATGGTCTTTGCAGTCGCTTGTTATGCATCAGAGAGTTGGACAATGACTAGGGAGGATAGAAGGAAAATTGATGCCTTTGAGCTGTGGTGCTGGAGAAGAGTACTGAATGTACC
>NW_006399753.1:12937393-12941130 GCF_000299155.1 Elephantulus edwardii | reverse complement strand
GCTTCGTCTGACATACTTTGGGCATGTTTCAAGGAAGGACAGGTCCTTGAACAGGGACATCATGGTCGGGAGGGTGGAGGGACGGCACAAGAGGGGAAGACCCTCTATGAGATGGATTGATTGAGTGACTGGGGTAATCGGAATGGGTGTGTCAGAGGCAATGCGATTGGCACAGGATAGAGCAGGGTTTAGGGCTGTTGTACATAGGGTCTCTATGAGTCTCAAACGACTCAACGGCACATAAGAACAACAACAACAGCAATCCTCATTTATTCCATTGTTGCTTCCTAATTATCTGGGACCAGCTTCTGTCTATGCAACTACATAATAAAGACAGACACTGTATCTTCTGTTTGACTTTGTGTTGTTTTCTTCTACTTCATTTTATTTTATCTTATTATATTCTTAATTAATTGGAGAATACATCATAGAATGGCTTGGGGGAAAACCACACTGACAGATCCTGCCTCTACTACTAGTGTGGAGCTGTCTCTTAGGAAAAGTCTTTTTAACCTCTCTTAGAAACAGATTACTATTTTAAAATAGTACTGAGAATAGTTGATTCTTTTATATTACAGCAATTGGTAATTACCAGACTATTTCCATATTCATGACCTCATTTAATCTACAAAGACGTTGTAAGAAAGGTAGGGAACATACTAGCGTTGCCTTAAAACATGTTAATAATCATAAAAGGGGGTTTCAAGCTCTAAAAGTGAATGCAAATGTTCAGCATTTTATCCTAACTTAGAAGAGCAGGAAATAAGAGACAGAAACAAAAACTGTTGAGCCAAAACTGAAAGGCAAAGTTGGGATCAGAACCAAATCTCCCATTTTTATTCTGCATCATAGAAGCAGAGAACTAGAAAGTCTTAGAAGGAACTGATTCCAAATTCTTATTTGAACCAAGAACTGAAGCCTCAAGAAGTGAAGTTATTGCTACAAAACTTAGGTTTAGAATATGAGACTTACAAAACCTTGCCAAGAGTTCTTCTCTGATTCACCAACCAATTTCTTGAAACCATGGTGAGCTATTTTTTTTTCAAGTCAAGGAAAAAAAAGAAAGAACTAAAACTAGTACTTTCAGAAAGCAAATACTATCAGTCTGACTCAATGAATTTTAATGATGAATTGATTAATGCACAGCAATTTTTCTCTGCTGCTGAAATCTGATTTTCTCCCCAAGTGAATCGATAAGGGTTTATATATTCTGACTTCCCACTTTCCTTTGTCCTTCTTTTGTGCCCTACACTTCTTACTTGCATGATGTTATGCATGTAGGATGGAGTGTATCTAGTGCCCCTTGAGGCACACTTCCTCATATGCTTCCACTTGGCCTTGCACAATCTTTCCAAGTTTCCATAATGTCCTGTGATTGTTTTGTTTGTGTCTTTGTTTCCTCTATTACAGTTTGACTTCATGGAAGGGAAGGATTTGCATGGTGTCAGCCTCAATGAACGCCTTGTTCATGTTTTGAATACAAGTTTCATCCTTGACTTCATCATCTTTTTCCTTCTACATCTTCCCTTTTTGTTTTAAAAAACCTTATTTTTAAAATGCATGAATGTCTTCTAGAGGGAAACTACATTATTAAAGTAAATAGAAAAGAAATAAGAAAAAAATTGAGTAAAGATACTAAAGGATATTGAATAAATAAATGCTACAGAATGGATGTGATAGACAATGAATTTATGAATAAAGACGTCTATAATAGACACCCACCTCTTTGAGTGCTTAATTTTCATCAGCCTCTTATATTTGTTCAAGACAAGCACAAAATAGTGAAAAACCTGTAAAATTTTTATAAACAGTCCAATGTTCTTTATCATTATTGTAGACATTCAAGATCACATAATTACTAAATATTATTGCTTCTGAGTATATTCTAACTCACAGCAACCATATAAGATAGAGAACTGTCTCTCAAGATTTCCAAGGCTGTAAATATTTATGGAAGGTGACTACCACATATTTCTTTTATAGTGTGTCTACTGTTCATATGATTTTCAAAGACCTGTTATTTAAAAAGTAGATGGCCCATCCTGCTTCCTAGTTTGTTTTAATTGGGGAGTAACCCTTACGGATTTGACACACCATTGACAGAGCTTTCACACAAGTTTCACACAAGCTTTCACAGCAAGCACAAGTTATCTCAGTACAGCAAACTGACAGACAAGTGCTGTACCACTTAGAACAATGTTCTCCCCAAACACAATTATCACTAGTCCAAAAGGCCACAGGCCCTCGGGCTCAACAAACTTTCATATACAAGGCCTGCCAACCAACCATGTCTTTATTGCTTAAACAAGAGGCTTCTGGTCCACAGCTGATTGTTAACTTAATTGAAATGACCAGTTTATCCTTGAATATTAACAAAATCAAAACCACCCAAACATTTTACACCTAACTTTCAATTAAATCAAAACAAACTGCTCTTCAAAATCCAGCTGCACCAAATGGAAAATCTGTAGCTAGGGACTGCTCCAAATTACTGAGGAGTAATGATGCAGTTTGAGAACTAAAGTGCACCTGATTCAGTCCATAGGTTTTTCTGATGCCTTGTTATACAATTGAGAACTAACCAATGAATAAGGATGACAGAAAAATAATTGATCTTTTTGAATTGTGGTGTTGGAGAAGAGCACTGAACATGGACAGCCAAAGGAACAAACAGATATGTCTTGGAGAGGGTGCAGCTGGAGTGTTTTTCGGAGGCAAGAATGATGAGACTTAATCTAGTATACTTTGGATGTGTTGCTAGGAGGGGCTATTACCTGGAGATGAACATGATGCTAGGAAGGGTAGAAGGTTGGCAAAGGAGAGGAAGACCTTCAATCAGGTAGATTGATGTGGTGACTGTCGCAATGAGCTCTTGTGTGTTAGAAAGCATGAGGATGGCACAAGGATAGAGCAGGATTCATCTTTTGTTGATCGGGTCACTGTGATGGCACCTAACAACAACAACAGCAGCAGCAACAACAGCACCAGTGTGGAGAGTTTAAACCTTCAAACTTTTAATTAGCAGCTGAGTGCTTAATCACTGTGCCTTCGACTTCCTTAGATCAAATAGTTGTTGTTAGGAGTGCTTGAGTCAACTACGACTCATAATGATCCTCTGACAGATAGAAATCTTACCGTACCCTATGCCATCCTCACAATCTCCACCACACTCAAGCCCATTTTTGCAGTTACTGTGGTAATTCATCACATGGAGGGCGTTTATATCTTTCATGGACTCTCTTCTTTTCCAAGCATGATATCTTTTTTTCTAAGAACTAGTTCATCCTGACAACATGCTTAAAGTTTGTGAGATGTTGTTTCACCATCCATGCCTCCCAAGAACACACAAGTTGTACTTAGTCATTGTAACTATGAAGTTTATTTTTGTCTTTGTGTGCTGTCAAATACGAACTCAGAGATTGTGCACAGCGTGGGTAGAGATTGCCCATCTTTCTCCCATGAAGCAGCTGGTGGATTACAATAATCTGCCGATGAGTTGGCAGAGTAACTCCTTATCCTTATCCAGTAGGTTACCAGAGCTCACTAAATTTCCTTAGAGTTCACCAGAGCTTACTAAGTTTACTATTGTTTTTTCTCACTAACTTTAGCAAGTGCTCACCAAGTTGTGCCAAGAAATCTGGAGAACAACCACTTGGCCAACTGACTGGAAGAGATCTATATTTGTTCCCATTCCAAAGAAAGGTGACCCAACTGAGTGTAGAAACTACAGAACAGTG
>NW_006399753.1:12934642-12936264 GCF_000299155.1 Elephantulus edwardii | reverse complement strand
ATTGATTCGGTGACTGGGGTAATCAGGATGGGTGTGTCAGAGGCGGTGCGTTTGGCGCAGGACAGAGCAGGGTTTAGGGCTGTTGTGCATAGGGTCGCTATGAGTCGGAAACGACTCGACGGCACATAGCAACAACAACAACAACAACTTTAGCAACATAAAGCAGTTAACAGAATAGTGTTGTTTTTGTTGTTGTTAAGTGCTGTCGAGTTGTAGGCAACTCATTGCAACCTTATGAAGGAAAGTCTTCAACTCTTGTGTGACTTTCATCCTCTCTAGGTTCATAGGGTTTCTGGAGGCAAGCTATTACGGAAGTGGATGCCACTCCTGCGTCAAAGCTTGTTTTAGTTGGGGAGTTCCACCAAACACTGTCCACCATGGGTAAACGTTATCATATTTGACACATCAGTGTCACAGTGTTCAGCTTCACAGCAACCACAAGTTACCTCTGTACGGCAAGTGGACACACCAAGGCTATACGACCTTTGGCTTGGTAGTACTTTATTATTTTTCTTGCTTTTGCCATTGAGTAGGAACCTACTCCTAGATAACCCTCCAGTTTTCAGCGGCTATAACTGAATGGGAGAAGATTTCTCATTTTTATCTCTTAGAACAGCTGATGGATTAGAATTACATGCCTTTATGTGTTGTCAGAACAACTCCTTAAAGAAAGTTCAAAAAAAAGAGGGGGAAAGATGAACATTTATCCTTGTTTTTCAGGGACTCGCCCTATTTAATCCAGTGGTCCTACTGTAAAAAGACCCTCTCTTATAACAACATGATATCTGATTTCTATAATCACCTTACCCTAACTGACCCATTTCTAAAGCCAAGAATGTATAGGAGACAAAGACAGAAAGAGGAAGACAAAAATGCAATGCTAGTCTGTACTGCAAATATGTTTTCCTCCTCACGAACACGTCTGCAAAAGGGGCTTTGATTTATGGGTCTTGATTCATGGCAATTGGAGGTGTGGAAGATTTGTCACCTTGGATTTTGAGGGTCTAATTATTTACATTCTAAAACTATGTCTTCGCTTCCAAGGAATGATAGAGGGATGATATGTGAAGTATCGTGTTAATGGGAGGGCTACAGAAATCAATGGCAAGATTGGGGAAGGGTGCCATTTAATCTCATTTCTGCAGCTCAAGGTGCCAGCGCATTTGTCTTTTTCAAGAGTATACACACAGCTCTATTAGGTGCTGGGCGTGCTATAATTCTAGTGTAATTGCAATAGTATTATAAATTATCGTCATAACACCATGGAGTGAGTGCACAAGAGCTCTGCTTCATGGATCTGTGTTCTCTCTATGTGCAACCATTTATTCTGGGAGACAGTACAAGGAGCTCTGAGCATAAATAATGCCCGTATCTCCATGTCATATGATTAGTCTGCTGTTGGCTTCTCTGATCACTTTTTAAAGATTCTACAATGAATGGTATACTATACTTACTGTTACCACTAACTGGCTAAGTGACCTTGTGAAAGACATAGTCACATCTTCATTTTCTGGATTTTAAAAAGAATTGAGAATCCAGAGATCAACCCATCTATCTATGGTCAACTGATCTTTGACAAGGAGATGAAATCAGTGAAGTGGGGGAACGACAGCCTTTTTAAC
>NW_006399753.1:12924747-12933564 GCF_000299155.1 Elephantulus edwardii | reverse complement strand
GGTGGAGGGGACCTGGGGGAGGGTTTGTAAAACAATGAAAGAATTTTTTCTTTTACTTTTCCATAAAAAAAAAAAGTTACGAGTGGAATTGAAACACTGATTTCCAAATCTCAGACAGTTTCTTACCATGTCACTTTTTTACTCCCCTTTTTTACATATTCTGTGTACTATTAGATTAAAAATAACCACCGAAATACAGTGAAGAATCATTATTGATTTAGTGTGAAGGAAAGTTGTTTCCTCCAGCTCTGAGTGTTTGGGTAATAAATACAGAAATATCTAAACTTTTGAGAATATGGCAGGTTTCTACCATTACTGATTTTCTCCTCAGAATTGACTTGCTTTTGGGGCCCTTAGCATTGGTAGCAGCTAAGTTAGAACAGCATTAAGAAGGATACTTTAAAAAACAGGAATGAAATGGTATCCTTCTATTTAAAACTCTTCAACATTGTTTCATCTCACTTTAAATGACAAATTCCTTCAAATGGTATTCAAAGTTATCTATAATCTGACCTCATTTATCTGTTTGTATTTCTCCTCACTCCCCTGTGTCTTCCTGCCACTCAGGATTCTTTTCAGTTTCTATAAAGTCAAGGCATTTCTGCTGCCAGAATTTATAAACTCACTGTTGCCTCTTTCAGAGATAGAGGCATACCTCCTTCTTTACTTTCTCTGAGTCTCGGCACAAGTGTCATCTGACCAGTGAAATTCTACACTATTCAAAATAGAAATTTCTTTTGCTCTTGGGGGAGTGTTCTGGGTGAGACTTATGGGTAACATCCCAGATGTGGATATTAAGGTCACATGGAAGTCTCTGTTCCCACAGTCACCTGTGTTTGCTGTGAGGCTGAACACTGTGACACGGATGTGTCAAATGTGTTAATGATTGGCTACCCAATGCAGACTAAGAGTGGGGTGGAGCTCCCCAATTAAACAAGCATGGAAGGAGGAGTGGCATCCACTTCCATAATAGCTTGCCTCCAGAAAGCCTATGAACCCGGAGAGAGGATGAAAGACACCCAAGCGTCGAGGCCTCTCCTTCATAGGGTCGCTATGAGTCACCTGCGACTCGAGAGCACTTAACAACAACAACATGTAAAATGCTATATAGTTAAAAACCTTTTCAAATCTATGAATTTGCTGACATTTCTTTATGCTTATAGAAGGATTATCTATGTGCTGGTTCTTCTCTGCCTGCTTTCTAGTGCTATGGATTTCTATTATCTTAAAATTTTATCTTTTCCTTTCTTTTTTCGACTTTTCACATTTTTATCCTTTATGGATCTTAGTATATTTTTCTCCACCTCTATATCTAGTGTCGTTGTTCCTTTTTGTATATGTGATCTTTTGCTTCTTTTCTCTATACTTTTCCTGAATTGTTTTAAAACAAAACAAAGCAAGTCCCCGCCCCCCCCACGCACATTGTCAAGTTGAGTCACAGTCACAGTGCCCCTGCACCCGATTTCTGAACCTGTAAGTTTTTATGGAAGGAGACTTTCTATTTTCCTCCTGGAGCAGCTGGTGGGCTCAAACCACTGATCTTTCAGTAAACAATGTGTGGTGTCAGAAATCTTGAAAATTAGCTTTTATATCCCTTGTGTTAGCCCCCATCAGGGGCATGGTCTCTAGTTACCTTAAGTGAAGATACATGGTCTTGCAAATCAATCAACAGCTGTGAAACTAATATATGAGAGCATTTTCTACACTCTGAAAAACAGTAGAGGAGAAAGAGTGAAAAGACTGTGAAGAGACAGTGGCAAGGTGTAACCAGAGGAACTCTGGAGAAGGAGCCACAGTTGAAGGTTCTGCTTGCTGAATGATTAAAGCTGGCTTGTAACTGCTCTAAGATAAAGCTTGTTGGACAATTGAGGAAACCAGAGGCTCTTTGTGTTTGTGCTGAGGAATTGTGCCTTGTTAATGTGGCTTAGGACTTCTGGACAAAACCTGAATCTTCATTATGTGATATTCTTTGCCTTCCACACTACACAGCCTGTTTCCCTAATAAACCCCTCAACCGTGAGTGAAGCCTGTGAGGCAAGTCTGTGAGTCTATTTGTAACGAACATTGGACCCAGTTACTTATAAAAATAGGTGCAACAGCATGTGGGGTGGTATGTCTGACTAAGTAGCTATTTATATGGTACCATAGACAAAATTCATGGGGATAGTTCCCCTTTATGAAGCAGGTACAAGTCAGAAGCAGCCTCTTCCGTATTGTATCTGCTCTTTCTACACAATGTTTCTGTTTGTGGTCTTCTCCAATAATGGTAACTGCTTTATGAATATATTTTGATTTGTAAAATTCAATAGTTTCTTCTGATAGGAATTCTTCTTTTCTAAGTACATTTTTGCTTTTAATGATTGTATTTATTTTTTAAATGTACATTTTTAATTATGATTTGGCTGAAGCCTCAAAAACGGAATTAATATTTCACTGAACCATTCATAGACACTTTGTTCAGTATCATTAATTTCAACATCCACAAGGTAATCACACTACTCTTATTTCCTCCCTTTATTTCTGATTTGCATTAATCTTTGTATGTCTTTCTGTCCTTCCTTTCTTTGGTGATATTGTGCTTATTATTCCTTTGTTGTCTATTGTCGTTCCCTTTGTACATCTTTGTATATAAGTCTCTTGTCTATTTGTTTGTTGTTGTTATGTGCCAGTGAGTCACCTATGACCCATAGCAACCCTATATCCTGAGCCAGTCTCACAGTTTCCAACACATCAACCTCTATTTCCCAAGTTATTGTATCAGTTTATCTCATCTGGGGTCTTCCTCTCTGACTCTGTCCCTCCACTCTTCTGAGCATGGCGTCCTTCTCCAAAGATCAAGCCCTCCTGGCCACATGCCCAAAGTATGTGAGACAGAGCTTCATAATCTTAGCATCCAAGGAGAAACTTGGTTTCATCCTTTCCAAGGCACACCTATATGTTTCACTGGCACTTTGTGGCATGTTCAAGACTGTTCTCCAACACTACAGCTCAAAGGCATTGGTTCTTCTTCTGTCATCCTTAGTCACTGTCCAACTCTCTGGCGCATACCAATAATTGCAAAGGTCATGGCCTGGATTAAGCATACCTTAGTCTCTAGATAGACATTGCCTTTCTGTATTCTGGAGAGGTCTCTGATAGTAGATTTTCCCAATGCAATTTGCCTTTTGATTTCTTGACTGCTGAGGCCAAGAATGTTGATTGTGGAGCCGAGCAAGCTGCAACTGTTAACAACTTCAATCTCTTCTCCATCTATCACGGTGCTGCCAATTGGCCCAGTAGTGAAAATCTTCGTCTTCTTGATTTACAAGTTTTAAAAAATTACTAGGAAAAGGAATTCCCTTAGCGTTAATAATATTTTCAATCGTTGCCTTGTTTCTATTTTATTACTATTCTCTTAGTGAAATGAATTTCTGTCAGCTTTTTAAATTATATTCTTTTGGACAAGAGCATAGCCTTTAATATTTTGTACTTTAAAGTCTCTCCCCTTGACTATTGTTGGTATATTCTTTGCAAATATGTCCAATCTATGCGATGCATCCACTAGTTGTTTTTTTTTTTTCCTTGCTGATTGCATTCCCTCATTTGCTGCAAAGAAGACAGATCATTTTTTCCTCTGTATGGATATCACATCTGGGAAGTATACTTTTGGTGATAATTTCTGAGATTTGACATTGCTTATCACTCACTGTGATTTTTTTTTCTCATCCTTTTCTCTCATTAGACTTGTGCCAAACTCAGTTTTGGCAGCCTTTCATTTGTGTTTAGATTTTATGACTACACTTGTCTCCTAGTTTTACTAAAAAATGGAGGTTGACAACTTTTAAAAAATGGTTGTTTCAAAGGATTATTTATTTGTTGTTTCTGTTAGGTGTCGTCAAGTATGATTCATAGCAACCCTATGAAGAGACCTGAATCCAGTTCTATCTTGTGTCACCCTCATAATTTCCAACAACCTTGAACCCATTGCTACAGTCACTGTGTCAATCCATCTCATGGAAGGTCTTCCTCTCTTTTGCTGACCCACCTCTCTTCCAAGTGTGATGTCTCCTTCAGAGGAATAGCTTCTCCTAGCAATATGCTCAAAGTACGAGAGATGAAGCTTCTTCATCTGTATCTCCACGGAGCATCTGGCTGTACGCCACCCCCCCCATCACCCAAGATATATCTGTTTGCTCTTTTGGGAGTCCATGGAATATTCAGTACTCTTCTTCAGCACTGCAAGTCAAAGGTGAAAATTTTTATGTTCTCCTTATTCATTGTCCAGCTCTCAGATGCATAGCATAGCAAGTGATTGAAAAAACCGTGGTACATGCCTTCAGACTGACATCATTGCTCTTCAGTATTTTGGAGAGATCCTTGTGAATAGACTTGCCCAAAGCAGTAAGTTGTTTAGACCTACTAGTACCACAGATGAAAAATCTAGTAAAACCATTTGAGTAAAGATGGTTACAATGACAAAAATGCTACACTGAAGCAGTTCTACTCTGTACCATATGGGACTATCTTGGGTTCACATTGACTCAGGAGTAACTTTTTCATTAAATACTCAAACTTACCCAAAATTGTCAGTGCATTTCAATTGTATAGTTGAAAAGTATCCCCTCAAGGGCCTGTGTATACAAGAATAGTTTACCAAGAACCTCAAAAACAGTTATCTGCAATTATAAATGCAGTCACATAGCTATGTAAGCAGAATTGCATGGTCATCATTTCCTGATAGTTTTCAGTGTTGGTTCAATCTGTTGCAGATGCATCTTAAGATGGCCAGGTGTATTTAGGGAGTGCTTCGATTATGACCACATTAACATTGTGAGAAAATAGGTCACAGTGGGAGTGCGCAAAGCAGCAGGAACTGGCACATTCCTAGTGCTTTGTAGTAAACAAATTGGCACCTGTTCTCCTTCGAAGATCATTGGAGAAGAGACCTTACCCCTCCTCCTGTTTGTTGTCCTCAGAGGTGTTTTCCAGCTTTAAAAAAAAAATCTCTTTTTAATTCCAAACTTCAGAAGATAAAAAGGGAATGAATTATCTAAACAAAGAGGGGGAAAATGTACACAAGGAATGGGGATCTATGGAAGGAAGTGTTGAAAATTATCAAGCAGGTTTATGTGACTGTAAATTTAAAGCAGGAACAGAGGACACGTGGGTGAAAGGAAGAGCAGATGGAACTAGAAGGGATGTAAGCACTTGATTTCAACAAGTTGGGCTGCTATCTTGGGGATAACGAACAATATTTGATGAGTAATTCAAGCCTTTTGTTCATAGGGTCGCTATGAGCCATGAGCGACCCGAAAACAATCATCAACAACAACATCTACAAGTAGATACGTAGGTATACAAGCTGAATAGATGTGTGGAGGTGAGTGGCAGTATACTTAGGGGTATATATAGGTTTGGTAGAGGATATTTCTACACATGTATCTGTATGTGAAGGGACCTCAGGACAGAGAAGATTAAGCATTGAATTAGTAATTAAGATTGGCAGTTTGAATCCATTAGTCACTCCATGGGGAAAATGATAAGGCACTCTGCTTTCATAGAGATTGTTATTGTGTGCCATAGATTTGGAACCGACCCATAGCTGACCCTCCAGCAGATTTTCAAAGGCAGTAAACAAATCACATGAGAGAAGGTTATCCATCCTTCTCCCATGCAGCAGTTAGTGGATTTGAACCACGCACCTTTGAGATTGTAGCACAGCTTCTTATCACTAGGTCACCAGAACTCCCTTTCATAAAGACTACAGCCTTGGAAATCTTATGAGACAGCTCTACTTTGTCCTATTGGGCCAGTAGAGGTTGGAATTGACCCTACAACATGCAATTCGGTTTGGTTTTTTGGGGGATGGGTGTGTCAGAGATGGTGCGATTGGCACAAGACAGAATAGAGTTTAGGGCTGTTGTACATAGGGTCGGTATGAGTCACAAGCAACTCGATGGCACATAATAACAACATATACTATAAATATATCCAGGGATATGCTAGAGCAGACAAGAACCAAAGTTCTGAAAACTAGAGACTAAGTCTATGGGAACATCCAGGTTAATTAGCATAAAATTGTCTACAAAGACAATCTTCTACATCCTGCTTCAATAAATAGTGTCTGGGGTTTTAAAAGGTTGTGAGCGGCTATCTAAGCTGTCATCATTGGTTTCTCCTCGTCTGGATCAAAGAAGAGGGAAGGACATCAAAGACTAAGAGGATTATTTCGACCATAGGACAAATGGATGACAATCTTCACCACTCGAGGACCAGAGGACTCTACCAAGAGCAATTGTTCTTACTGGGATCACAACACAAAATCCTGGTCAGAAAGGAAGGAGAAAAAGAAAAAAAAGTAGAACAAAATTTTAAAACATAAATAAACTGCACTTATGGATCTGATAAAAGTGAATAGAATCCCTGAATCTATGAACCCTTAGTCATTAATGTTGAAACTGAACCTACCCTTAGAGATCACTTTTCAGCTAAATAATAGACTGATAAAGTGACCAGTGACATCTGTGAGGAACTTTTTCCACTGAACGATCAACCATATAAGACCAAAAGAGCACTGGGAACAAAACTTTAAATGCAGGAAGAGAAAAGAAAGGATGAATAGAAATGAGGAACCTAGAAAAGCATGGGAAGAATTCTACCACACGGAGGGAACTGTGTTATTACACACTCAATGCCATGGAACAAAGATGGGGTGGATTATGAAATGGAAAACCAATTCATCTTGCAAACTTTTATTTAAACAACAATTAAAAATTATGTTAAGCATGGATGTTATAATATTCTAAAAAATAATATTCTAGAATATTCTAGAAAATTCACTCTAGTTATTTTTGTGAGCATGAATTTAAAGGAGGCAAGACTGGGTACACAGTTCATTTGTAAGCTAATACGATAGATGAGAAGTCACTGGGTAGTGTAGATGGTTAAATGGGCTATGATGGGAAGTTAGCAGTTCAAAACTACTCAGAGGCACCTCAGAAGAAGAGTAGGGATTTGCGTCCTCAAGGTCACTGCCACAACAGAGTGCAGTGTTACTCTGAAAGCATGGCGTCTTCCTGAGTTGAAAACAACTCGACAGCAACTGACTGTTCTGGTCGATGTGAGTGATGATGAGGGTGATGCTGGTGATACCATGGGCCAGGCACAGTCTTACAAGCTCATTCTCCTAACAACTGAGGGGTAAACAGTATCATTTCCAAGCGGTATGAATGAAAACTTAGAAAAAGACAGCGGCCATCACAAGCCTAAGTGCTAGAGTGGGACTCTACGCTGCTGAGCCTATTTGTTGAAGCCCATTCTACAGTCTGTGCTGTTGAGTGCTCGTCCGTTGGATCCTAGGTGGCCAGATCAGAACAGCTTCTCCTTTTTGGAGATCCACTTTAGTTAGTGTATTGACTCTTTACAATTTGATTAGCTTCTAACTGACCTTTTCCTTTTTTTTTTTTTTTTTTTTTAGCAAGGATATTGTGGAGATAAGTGAGATAATTGACTGGATTCTCAGACTTTTCTTATCTATCCCTAGGAGATTTCCTGTGAAGCTGTAAAAGAGAAGATGAAAATTTAATCCAGTATTTATAAAGATTTTCAAGGGAAGAGAGCTTTTCCTTTATATTTATGGAGCCTCGTGGAAAACATTGTCCCAGAAGTGCTTTAAAGACCTTGAAGACCAATGCAAGTCAAGCAAATTACACTTAATGGCAATGCTGCTATTCTACGAATGCAGGGAACTTGGATCGTTTTTTTTCATTTAAACCGCCCCTCCCACACACACACACACACAAAAAAAAAAAAATAAAGAAGAAGAAGAAAATTATACTAAAACAACAGTGTCCAATGCTAGATCTATTAGATAAAAATATATTTCTTACAAGCTAGGTTCAGAAAGAGTCACATTTTAGATTATAAAATTGGACTACTATTTAGACATCCAATTTTCACAGAAAATGAATTTTTTTAACCTTTCAATATCTGTAAGTTTTGTTTCTTAAGAGGAAAAACATTTGCACAGATACGAGGTAGCTCTTTTGCTTCCCTTTAATTCCCTCCTCATCTGCTCCCTTTCTCCTCCCCTTTTCTCACTCTCTTTCTCCTTTTTTGTTTCAGTATTAATGTAACTAAACACCAGAGACAACCCAGTTCTTCCCTCTCCCTCCTCAGCCTGTACGATCAGCACGCAGCTGACAGAATGTTGATTTAGAATTACACTAATTGACAGTGAAAGACTTCATATAATCCTGTTTATATGACCTCCAATAATGTTGAAAGATCAAATAAAAAAAAAACCAACCAAACCAGCCCTGGCAATTTTCAAAAGCCATCATAGCTTATAATAGAAATGATTTAGATGAATGAAATTCCCAGATCCACAAAATGCAAATTTTCATTTTACACAAAACTGACTTGACCCGTCACCCAGACCTGCTCTCAAGGCTGGCTTCTGTGAGGACAGGGGGCCTGCTTTAGCTCACAGACATACTCACGAATCCCTGGCTCATTGTTCTTCATACAGTACAAATCCTGGCAGCTTCTCCACGACGATCACCAGGCTTTGTGTCCTCGTTCTGAAGGGACACTGATTTTCGACGTCACTACCAGCTTTCCTCGTTAATGTATTTAGGTAACTGGCAAGGGCTCTTGATGTTACTGAGGGTCATTATATAACCTTCTGACATGTAGACATTGAAAGAAAGAATGCAATCACTAAAGAATAGACTAAAAACTAAACTCACAACAAGTTTTCAGTGAGCATATTTTTCTAAGGGCACATCTCTTTCGTATTTTATTTTTTAAAAAATGGTGTAATGTTGCTTACATAAC
>NW_006399753.1:12921598-12924021 GCF_000299155.1 Elephantulus edwardii | reverse complement strand
AAGCTTCGTCTGACATACTTTGAGAGGGACATCATGTTTTGGGATAGTGGAGGGACGGTACAGGAGAGGAAGACCCTCAATGAGATGGATCGATTCTGTTATTGGGGTGGTGGGAGTAAGTGTGTCCGATACAGTGGGGTTGACACAGGATAGAGCAAAGTTTATAGCTCTTATGCATAGGGTTGCTATGGGTTGCAGGCGGCAACTCGATGGCACATAACAACAACAACAAAGAAAGTCTCATAAGAATCCATTGTTGTTAGGTGCCATCGAGTCAGCTATGACACATATCGATCCTATGAACCACAGTTCTGAACCTGGCCCTTGTTTCACCATCCTAACAATCTCTCAGTGCTTGTGCCTATTATTACAGTCCCTAGTTGAGGATCTTCCTCTGTCTCTCTGACCCTCACCTTTGCTAGCGTGATGTCCTTATTCCCAAGGCTGTTCCTTTTTTTTTTTTTCCCGGTGAAAGCCTCGGTTTAATTAGAGACATGATCGATGTTCCTCTTGACAGCATGCTTAAAGTATGAGAGTTTCACCACCCTTGCCTCTGAGGAGCACCCTGGTTGCACTTCCCCCAAGATGGACTTGTCTGTTCTCTTGGCTGTTCGTGGGACATTCAGTGCCCTTCTTTACCACCACAATTAGTACCAGAACTGTCACTGTGAATTATGAGGAAGGTGGTATCTTGTCATTTTCAAATGAGCTATGCGTCGGACTGCTAACTGAAAAGTAAGAAGTTAGAATCCACCAACGGCTCCAGGGGAGAAAAGTGAGACAGTCGGTTCCTATAAAGGGTTACTTTACAGACTTGGACCCCAATGTAGGGTGACTGTGAGTCAGAATCGATTGCACAGCAGTGAGCAGACGATCATTTATTGGCAAAAGTCTGAGGGCTCAGTAGGTTTATGCATTGGGCTGCTAAACAGTAGTCACTTTGCAGGAGAAAGATGAGGCCATTTGGCCATTTCCTTCTTCTTCTTCCTTTTTTTTTTTTATGTCTGTACTGTCAAATCGGATTTGACAGGTACAGGAGGAGATTGTCCCTCCTTCTTCAGCAGAACTTCTGGTGGATTCAAACCACGCACCTCTGGGATTGCAGTGCAGCTTCTTGCCACTAGGCCACCAGAGCTCGCAGAGGCCATTTCCTTCTGCAAATATTGACAGTCTCAGACACCTGGTGAAGGGTCTCCAGGAGTCAAAATCAACTTCATGGTAGTGGAGTTTGGGAGTATTGGACATGCATGGACCGCTAAGAGAACAAACATGTGTGGCCTGGAGAAGGGTGAAACTGGGCTGCTCCTTGGAAACAAGGATTCTGAAGCCCTGTGTCACATCCTTTGGGTGTGTTGCCAGGAGGGACCAGTCCTTGGAGAAGGACACCGTGCAGGATGGAGGGACAGTGCAGGAGAGGAAGACTCTGGATTGACACAGTGACTATGGCAATGGGGCCAGATGTATCAGGGATGGTGAAGGTGGGATAGGCTACAGCAAGATTCAGAGCCATTGGTCACAGGGTCATAATGACTTGTAGTCAACTCAATGGCACATTAGCAACAACACGTATGAATGCTTGCTAATGTATAAACACTTGCAGTGTTTGTTTAAACCATTAATGTCAAGTCAATCCCATTCATGTTAACCCTGGTGTGTCAGAATGAGTCTTTTCAATGACTGGTTGTATGAAGTTAGATTGTCAAGCCTTCTATCTTCAGTGCCACTGGTTGAATTCAAACTGCCAACCTTTCAGTTAGTTGAAACCATTTAATGCCAACAGGACCTGTGTTGGTTTGGTCAGAGGACAGGCATTAGCTGCTGTAACAACCTAACTCCTAAGTAAGGCTTAAGGCAGACAAAGTTTACTTCCCATTCATAGAACCCAGTACAGATAGCCTTCAGTTGACTCTCCTTGAATGGTAAGCCAGGCTCCTGGTGTTCAGTGTGGCTGTTTTGTGAGTGATTCCCAAGGCCACTATAGAAAGGACACAAAGAGGTGGTGCACGGGGGATTCCTGGGCGTGGATTCTTCATTTCTGTCCACTTTCCCCGGACCAGACCTAGACATGAGACTCCACTGTGTAAAGTGGCTGGAAAATATGGCTATCTTTAATGCTCATAAGGATATAAAATGTTTGACAAGCACATAGGTGCACAAATACTATGTCAAGACTTGCAGTTATTATCTCATTTATATCCATGAGATCAGTGGTATTCTTTCCATTGGTGTCTTGAAAGGAAACACATTAACTGTCCCTGACCCAGTGATGTCACTCCCAGTCAATATAATTATAACCCTCTTTCATTCAAAATAAAACACCAACCTGACTGCTATCTAGTTGATTCTCTTATGCTCTGCATTATTCACAATCAACACCCAAGGTAGTAGCAATCCAGATACAAAAAGCTCTGTTGCATTGGGGG
>NW_006399753.1:12914045-12921498 GCF_000299155.1 Elephantulus edwardii | reverse complement strand
ACTACTGAGGTGGACCTGACCCAAGTCATAGTATTTTCAATTGTTTCATATACATGCGCAAGTTGGACAGTGAAAAAAGAAAATGAAAGACAAATCCGAGCCTTTGCATTGTGGCGTGGGCAGAGTATGAACTACCCCATGGAACAGCCGAAAGGACCAACAAGTCTGTCTTGGAGGAAGATCACTCACGGTGCTCCTTAGAAGCAAGGATGATGAAAGCTCATCTCCTATAGTTTGGTCGTATTTTCAAGAGTGACCTGTCCAAATAAACGAATAAAATTTAATAATAAAAAAAGAGAGAAAGAAAAAAAAAAAGAGTGACTTGTCCTTGGAAAAGGATGTCATGCTCGGACAGCTCAGAGAAGAAGAGAAGACAGACCCTCAGTAAGATAGATTGGCACAGTGACTACAACAAGGGCCTTGAGAATGAGGCGAGTGTAAGGACGGAGGAGGAGAGGGGAGGGGTTTAACTGCCTGTAGCATCTTTATGATTGGTAGTCATAATCAACTCGATGACATCTAATAGTAATGACAACAATAATGACACCCACACTCCCCACGTACACTAGCTAGTGTGCAGTAATGCTCAAGTTCATCCAGTAGATCTCTATGTGTCAGAGAGGAACAGTGTTCTGCAAGGTTTTTAGTAGTAGATGTTGATTTTTGGCATTCGATGGCCAGGTCTTTCTTCCAAGACACTTCTAGGTGGATGCTTTGGTCAGCAGCTGACCATCCGCATCTCCCAGGGACAAGCTGCCATAACCACCATCACACGCTACCTTCTGAACAATAGGACCCAGTACCAGAAAGAGGCTGGCAGAGGGGCACCCTTTTACCTGGAGGTGTCCTGTTCTGTCCCTCCTCAGCTTGGCAGATTTCTGAGGTCCCTACACAACAACTGTCCAGGTCCATTCAAGATCTCTTTGACTGCTTATTATTTTTACATTCCTAAAGCAATGTCTATTGGAGGAGGACTGCTATGTCCATTTTCATGGTTCTTCCAGGGGAAAGAGGATATTGAGGGAAATGCTTTGCTGGACTCATATCCGTGCGGGAGCCTCGGCACCTTCTTAGTTCCCTCGACCTCTGCCCCCCTTGCAGAATTTTCCATCTGTTAGCAGATCCCACTGTCAAATAGCAGCTGATTCCTGTTGGTTTAGGAACGTTTCCAGCATGGCTGGGGTTCAACAGTCCCTCGTCTTTTTTCCGGAGCACCCTGGGAATGTTACCTGCCAAATCACTTTCACCCTCAACGCAGCATGAAAATGCACCCGTCCGGGCTTCAGAGAGGCTTAGCTCATAAAGCAGGAGATGGCTGAGGGAAAACGGATGCTGGGGCTGTTCATGGACTACCAGTGCCAAGAGCCCGCCTCTCCTGGCTCCCTGGGGAAGCTGAGGTTTCCCAGGTTGAAAGTCAAGTCTGCTAGTGTGGCCCGGAGCCAGCTTCCCGGAAAGGGGATAAAAGGCCCCCTCTGAATCCCTCCCCTTCTCTTTGCCTTTCCTTCGTGTCTGCTTGGAGCAGAACCTGCTTTTCTTTTTTGCCAGAAACAGGGGGCTGTCTTCCGTTCACAGGAATAAAGAACAGTGGCAAGAAATGATGTCAAACACAGTCAAGTGTGCAGGACGAGCTGGGGGCTTGTGCAAGCCTGTGGCATGTGAAATCTCAGCTTGCGATCGGCGAGGAATTCCCAGATTGTGCTTTTAACAAATATTTTTTCAGAGTTAAGTCGGCTGTGGGTGCTAAGGTGCAAAGGGCGAAAGTGGAACAAGTCAGATGGTTGTGTGGTGGTCCTGGGGACCATGGTGCTTGTGAAAGCCCCAGGGCGGTCAAAGCTTTTCTTAACTCCTTTCTAACACGTTGACAGCCTCTGCTCGAACTCTGAATGGAAAGGAGTTTATAACTGTTCTTCCCTGCTCCCATTTGGCCTTTCCACTCCTATTTTCGCCTCCCATATCTCAATCCATCTTCCTACATGCTGTGTGTCATTGAGTCTGCTCCACTTATGTCCATCCCGCATGACAGAACAGAACTGTCCCCTTGACTCTTCCTGGATGCATGCTTTATGAAGCAGATCATTTCCCCAACAAGCCCCTGGTGGCACTGAACCCCTGAATTTTCCCTAGCAGCCAAATGCTCATCTGTTTCATCACCAGATATCTTTTTTCTTCTACTCGAGAGCCAAAGAAAGCCATTTCTCCAAAATTTAAACCCTTTTCATAGCACTTTCCGGTAGCATTTAAAGTAATCAAAAACTCTTCGTGGTAGGATGCCAAGGCTCTGGGATTCACATTGCTTCTTCCCTGTACTCACCTGTCTCTTTCCAGCGTCCTGGTTTCTTACTCCGTGCCATCCTGCTGGTCTCCCTCTCATCTGCATACGTGCTGGCTTCTTAGCACTGCACGTCTTTCACGTTTAGTCCTTCCGCTTTCTGGAATGATTTTGACTTAGGTCCTGGTATAGCTGGCCCCTTTTCTTTCAGATCTCAGCTTTAACTGATCTGCTCCAATGGCCATCTCCTCACTGCTCAATCCACGCTGTTTGGCATTCTCCTGGATTCTGCTATCATTTCTTTTCCGTTATAGCAGGCATGCCAATCCATGATATAAACAGACACACTGTTCTATTACATTTCCTTTTATTGTGTTTTGCAGATACTGAATATTTTTTCTTTATAAACTGAAGGTTTGTGGCAGGCATGCATCAAGCAAGTCTCTGTAACTATTTCCCCAATAGTAAGTACTCGTTATGTGTCTCTGTGTCACATTCTGGTAATTCTCACATTTAAACACATCTCTTAGTGCTTTTGCACACTTAATACACCATAGTGTAATGGAAATGCAACTTTTATGTGCATAGCAATACATATATGATATTAAGAAGGGAAAGCTGGATTATAATTAACTCTGACAAAAGCTGATGGCTGTGATTTCCAGCCTCTGAAAACCCACCAGAGGGTTAGTTATGAGTCAGTCCTGACTTAACAGCAGTGAGCTGAGTTGATAATTTGGGATGACGAAGGTGGAAAGAATGTCAATCACTCCAAACACTTCCAATCTACTGAAAGCTTTGTTTTCACTGCGTACATTTAGGTCTAGCACTTGTCTGTGCATTGTTGTACAGAGGTAACTCGTGCTTGCTGTGATGCTGAACACTGTGACACTGATGTGCCAAATGTGATAATGGTCACCCATGGTGGACAGTGTTTGCTGCATCTTCCCGATTAAAACGAGCCCAGAAGCAGGAGTGGCAGCCACTTCCGAAATGGCTTGCCTCCGGAAACTCTGTGAACAGTGCTCAGGCCTTTCATTCATAGGGTCACTATGAGTCAGCTACGACTCAACAGCGCCTAACCAAACAACATTTAGGAAGATAGTGATGCTTCTATTGAGGGTCCTCTCTTTTTATGGGTTTGAGAGGGAGATTCCCTTTAACTACAGTTAATTTCTTACCCTCAATATTGTTCCCAGTTGAGTCCTTCATATGACCACAACCTTTCTGAGCTTTGCTTGAATAGCTTTGAGCAACTTGGGAGAATGGGATGAAAGGGAGACTTTACATTACTGCTTTATGTTTCAGTAATGACATTCAAGCATACTTTCTGAAGACAGATCAAATGATCAGTTCTGTCTGATTACAGACTGTTTAAGGTGATCAGAGGGTGGATACTCCTTTAGAAATAAGTGTGTCTGTTACCACAGAGCCTGCTCGAATGGACTTCCAGGAAAAAGACTGTGTGAAGTGTGGTGTGGACTTAACACACAGCCCATGAGTTGCCTTGTCTTCACAGAGGGGGCCTGGAGAAGGTAAAGGAAAAACATAGGTCTGTGCTCAATCAGGAAGCTGTAAAGTCAAAAGGGAGCCCACCGGGTCTCAACGGAGATGTTTCCTCTTCTGCACTGATGAGAAAGATTCTGCTTTTCATTAAAGCCATTGACCCAGATGAGGTTTTTGGTTTTAGTTGTTTTTGTTTTTTCAGTTTGAAGTAGAGGCACTGATTTGGGAGGAGAAGGAGAAAGAGTGTTCAATGGTTGTGAAGAGGAGTTCAGGTCAGACAGACCAGGGTGTGTGTCCTTATTTTGTCTCATTTCCAAATGATGTAATTTTGGCTAAATTATATAACCTCACTAAATTCCTATCTCTCCTGTGTAAAACTGGAGACATATTACAGATGGTTATTGTAACTATGGAAGACAGCATGAATGCATGGCACTGATCCCTGATACAGGATAGTGTGTTTGATATTATTTTCACAAGCTCTGGGGGTGCAGTCTGTAGGGATTTGCACTGGTAGCACCGCTCCAGGAGTTCAAATCCATCAGCTGCACAATGACTAGTTCCATCTCTTTCTTGTGCCCACTGTTTTTCTTTGTGGCAGAGATGCAGAGAGCTTTCCAGTATGGCGGCTCCAGCGCTGCTGAGAAGGGAGCCATCTTCACATTAACTGATCATGTTCCCTTTTCTCAGCCTCAGAGATGTCTCACTCTAACTGCTTTGGGGTCTTTTAGAATGAGCCAGCCCGATAGGCTGCATCGCCTGCTGCTAGGGTCGCTTTCCAGGTAGTGGAGACACAAGTTATACTTGAAAAGTAAATAAACACCTGCCTGGACCCCAGGCCATACACTTAGGGCCTTTCTAAGTTCTGGGACATTTCGCTGGTGAATGAGCTGGAGCTGCCTCCCAGGGGCCTTCCTGGGGCAGAGGCTCGCTGTGCATGGCTTTGGGGGTCTAGTCAAAGCTGCTTGTTCTCTTCTTTAATGCCTGAGGGAAGAGCATTGTGAGAAGGTCAGAGCTGAATCACCACACACACAAGCATCTTTGATGTTTGCAGCTGATTGGTGAAGAGGCTCTGCCTTTTCTAATACCAGGAGCAGACAGAGGCGATGTCACCTGCTGGCTGGCTCTGGCCACAGCCCAAACCAATTGATCTAGCCAGTGGCAAAGAGAGAAAGAGTTGGAGAAACGGATCTTGAGATGTTGCAATGAAATAAGGGTCCTTCCAGGAAAGGGCAAGCAATCAGTGTGACTAGGAACTCTCATGCGATGGCCACCATTCTCCAATCTTGTATGACTAACACCAGCTTAGGTACCCTGAAGCAAGCAAGAAGCCTGAATCGCAAGACTTTGCTTCTGTATTTGTAAAATGGTGACTACCATTGTCTGTCTCCTAGGGTTTCTGAAAGATCCAGGGATCTAAGATAAACGAGAAACTAGCCCTGCCAGTGACAGTCACATTCATTGGATCAGGGTTTCCTGTTTTATACCTTCAAAGAACACTCAGATTCTCCTTCCTAGAACTCGTCTTTCTAATTATGTGCTCCATCGTGTGCCACTGTTATCAGAAGGAGGCCTGGAGGCATAGTAGGTTACAAGTCGGTGGTTCGAATCCATCCTCTGTGCTGAGAGAGAAAACCCTGGGCCTGTCTACTCTCCTTAGCATGCATTGCCCTGGAAACCCACTGGAGGGTCTCCGTGAGTTGGCATCAACTTGATAGTTGTGACTGTGGTTATCAGAGGGAACACTGGGATTTAAAGCACTCAGCTGCTAACGAGAGGTCAGAGGTTAGCACTCCACAGCTGCTCTGCGAGAGAAAGGGAGACAGTCCACATCCATATTGCTTTAAAGCCTTGGACACTCTATGGAGCAGTGATCCTTGCAATGTCCTCCAGGGACGCCAGAAGGTGGAGACTAGTCCACGGTGGTGGATTCTTTGCTCCATCTACCTCACTCAGTGGAAACAGCCGCCTTCGCCTTTGGCCTGAAGGCATAGTCTACTCGTCATATGTCTTTCCTCAAACATAAAAGTACACTGTGTCTTTGGATAGAGCGGAAGTTCAGGGGTCTGAGGAGGGGTAGGTGTCGCGAGAAATGGGACAGTGGCCGTATGGTCCCTTAGTGTGATGGCTGAATGAACACACAGCGAGAGATGATTGGAGAGCAGACGCCGCAAGGACAAGTCAGCACCAGAAATAGTGGCATCTTTGATCCAGGACGAATGCAGGGCCCAGGCATCTGTCAGGGCACCTGCAGCAGCCGCCGCCAAGCTGTGTCCCGAAATAGACACACACCAGGTGAGACCGTGCTTGTGTGCCTGTTCCCGGCTGAGGCCCTGGCAGCGCGCCCAGAGTCAGGCGCAAATCCAAATTAGGTTTGAATTCCCTCCGTAAGCACCTAGCTGGGCATGGCACGGAACCAACCACGCCACTGCCATCAAGCCGAGTCTGACTCTTAGTGATCCTTGAGGACAGAATAGAATGGCCTCATGTGGTTTGCAAGACTGCAATTTTTTACAGAGGCAGACCCTCGCAGCTTTCCAAGTGGAACAGTTGTTAAATACTATGGAGCTGATTTCTACTGAACAGAACAGAACAGCTTTGTGCTGGCTCCACCAGAAGGAAATACAATAGCAAAGACAGGGAAGATCACAGTGCCCGCAACATAGCTTCCGAAGGATTCTAGGCAATCCCGTCTCCCCCTGTACAGTGCTTATTACCACATAGCAGAAGGTATTTTACTGAAGGAGACTGTCACCATATTTGCTATCACAACTTGGGGTATCTAGAGGGTGAGGAGAGAGACCAGTTGGCCTAGTAGAAAGAAAGTGATGCTACCAAGCCAAAGGTGGGTGACTCTAATCCATGGCCCTTCAGGCCTACTTTTCATTGTGTTTGGACAAACATTCTTCTAGGTCATATAGCCCTGTTGTGTCCACTTGGCTGTATAGTGGTAACTTGTGGTTGCTGTGAAGCTGAACACTGTGACGTTGATGTGTCAAACGTGATAATGGTTACTCATGGTAACCATTATGACAGTGTTTGGTGGAGCTCGCAGATTCAAACAAGCTTGGAAGCAGGAGTGGCATCCAGCTTGCCTTCGGAAACCCTATGAACCTGGAGAAAGAATGAAAGTTATGCAAGTATTGAGGACTTTCCTTCATAGGGTCGCTATGGGTCATCTATGACTCGACAGCACTTAACAACAACAGAACGCACAAGCTTTACTTCCATGAAGTTTGTTGCTGTTATTGTTGGGTGCTATAGCATCGACTGTGACTCAGCAAACCCATGAAAGAAAGATGTTTACAGCAGAGCTCAGTAGAGTCAAGAGTGATGAGCTACGGCTCATCTGAAGTGATTTATTAAGTTAGGACTAGCACATAGGAAGGCTTCCTGGATAATATGACTTTCAAGATGAGAGATATCTCTAAGATAAAAGAGTCATTAATGAGTTGAGTTGGGAATTAGCATCACAAGCAGAAGGAATAACCCAAGCCAAATCTATGGCTGTTAAGTTGATTCTGACTCAGTGATCATGTAGGCTGATTAGAACATCCCATAGCCCTGTAAATCTTTCAGAAAGCTGACTGCCTTATCTTTGTCCCAGGGGTAAATTGGAGAGTTACAACTATTGACCTTGGGCTAGCTTTATACTCAGTGTCACCAACGGTTCTGGAT
>NW_006399753.1:12887285-12910876 GCF_000299155.1 Elephantulus edwardii | reverse complement strand
TCACCTGCTGACATTTTTCTTTTGACCAGTGTCTCTTAAGTTTAGTTGTACTGTCTCCAAATAGCACTTTGAAAAGCAAAGGGTAGTCTTGCAGGTGAATTAGACACTGAAAAGATGAAAATGAGTGAGACGCTGACATCCCTTGGGAAGTGCTCATTCGGCGTATTCTGAAGAAAAGAAGATCAGTGGAAACTCCGAACTATGATAAAAGCTTGTTGTTGTGTTTTTTTTGTTGTTGTTGTGGCTGTCAGGCCAAGCTGCTCCAACTCACGCCAACCCCATGTGTGTCAGAGCAGAAAGGTCAGCTTTCTAAGGTTTCCAGTAGCTGGATTTTTCAGACGTGGACCACCTGTTCTTCCCAGGAGCCTCAGAGAGACTCAAACCTCTACTCCCTCTGTTAACAGCCAAGGGCCTTAACCGTTTGCAGTACTCAGTGATGGATAGCTCTATTTTATTAGTATATACAGATTGATACGTGGTAGAAGGACTCCCTGGTTGTTAAGAACAACTGTTAGAGTAGGTGACTGCTAACCGAGGTCAGCCATTTGAATCCATTAGCTGTGCTCTGGGTCAAAGATGGGGCCATCAGCTCCCATACAGATTACAGCTTTGGAAGCACTGTGGGCCATTCCACTTAGACTTACGTGTGTACTATCAGTAGGAGTCAGCTCTGTGGCAGCGGACTTTTTTTAATGTGGTGAAGAAAAGAGCAGCATCAAGTTAAGTGTCCCAGAGGAAATAATTCTCTGCTTCTTCATCATTAGTTCCTTGAAAGGGGGGACTGTATCTTTTGTTATTTGGACTCCCCATTACTTCACCCAACTTAGTAACGAGGGCCTGATGAGTGTTACATGGAGACGGAGTTTAATGTTATTTGTTGTAATGAAGTCTGGAGGGGAGACTGCAGGGATGGCGTGTAAGGCAGAGCAGTGAACGGCCAAGCTGGCAACCATAAGGACCCTTCAGTGCCATATCTGTGTGCATATCCTGCCCAGGGCACCACAAAACAAAACGCCAACAAACTCATTGCAGCACAATGTAATACAGCTGGTTCTGACTCACTGTGACACCACGTACTATAGAGTAGAACTTCTCTCGAGCGTCACTTCATCAAAGTAGTTCACCAGGCCTTTCCTGTGGGCTGCTACTCAGTGGATTTGAACAGCCAGCCTTTCAATTAGCAAAGGATTGCAAGCCACTTCCACAATTCAGCCTCTTTTGTGTAAAAGTCTGGATTTATGTGTCCATTCATTAATTGAACATACACCATATTGAATAAGTATGGGCTGGGTATTGACTCAACATCGATGAATACAAAGATGAATTGCTTCCGACTTGGTAGTGGACAAAGCAGCTTGGCTTGTGGACAGAGTGGGAGACTGCAGTGGATAGAGCTGGGAGCTGGAAATGTAAGTGCATTATTAGATTAATGAGAGATGTGAAACGCTCCAACAGAGACTTGCAAGCAAATAATAAGAAACAGATATGTAGAGCAGGGATGATCTTTGGGGGTTGCAATGAAAGTAGATTGTGAGGAGGGTCTGTCCTTGTCTCTATTCTCTTCTTTGTCTAGATATTTGACCTTAGTTGCTCTTCCAACGGCTCCTGCTATCTTCCCCTTACCTTAATGTAGCTGATTCTCAACTCTATCCCCCCAGCAGGGCCTCTTCCCAACGCTTCATTCATATCTATTTAATTCTTGCTTGACATTCCCACCTAATGTCCTGCTGACACCTCTAACTCAATTTGCTCGATGCTGAGCTCATCTTTTCCCTACAAAACCTGCTCCTCATCACGCTCTCTATTCCTTTAACAGCTCCCGCTTGGAGCCAGTGCTGTGGGATCGAATGTGTAGGATTAACTGGCATTCACCCTTTCTCCTCCAACACCAGCATCCAATCCGCTCTCTTTGATTAGTGTGCTGGTTGTGACTCACATTACCTTCCTTCTGATCTTGTCATTGTTAACCTATTTCAGGCTCCCTTTTTCTACTCTCATAGGTGATCTGGTGGCACCGTGTTTAAAACACTTGGCTACAAGCCAGTCTTAAAGTAGGCTCTTTGAACTCCTCAGCTGCTTGGAGGAGAAAGAAAAAGCCATGTACTTCTACAAAGATTTATGGTCTCAGAACCCCTATGGGGCAGTTCTATTCTTTCATCCTATAGGGTCAATACAAATTGGGAACAAGATGATGACAGTGGATGTGGTTGGGTTGGATTTTTGCTCTCCAAGAGTCCTGGTGGTCAGTGAGTAAGCATTTAACTACTAACAGAAATGTTGGTAGTTCAAACCCACCACCTGCTCAATGGAGAACAAAGCTCCTGCTTCTATAAAGATGTCTAGCCTTGGGAACATCCTAGGGCAATTCCACTCTGTTCCGTAGGCTGACTGTTAGAATTGACTTGAGAGCAATGAATGTTCTGCTCTTTTAGAAATAATAGGACTTCAACCATAAGAGAAATGATGGCACAATTCTCTATAAAGCAGAAGCAGACTTTTGCGGTTTCTCTCCCGGTGAAAGTTTCCCAGAAGCAGAGAGAACATGTTGATCTTTTAGAATTGTCAGGGAATCTTTAGGAAATACTGATGGGCATGCTCTTCTCACAAAGACTCTCATGGTTCTAGGATGTGTCTTAAGGCAGTAAGCTTTGTGTTTGTTTACGTCTCTGGAGGATTCTAATGTGTAGTTAATAGAGAATCACCAAGCTACACCAAGAGCATCATACTTCATTAGCACAACCCTTATAGTATGAGTGGGACAGTCGCCGGCACACTGAGCATGGTTGGAGATATAGATCTTCAGCTGGGACAACCAGCTTTCTCCAGCCTAATAGCTGTTTGGTATCATTGCATAGTGCAGCCACGGTAGCGTCTGTGTAGTAAGGAATACATAGACAGAACCGCAGACTCATCCTTTACTCATACAAGTTTTCTCTGCTTTCAGTTTTTCTGCTCTTCAAGAAATCGCAAGCATTTCTGCTAAATTAGTTATTCTGAAAAGTCGCTTTGAACATATTAGTTCCATCTTCAAAATATTTCTATATCACCTCATTTTCTACAGATCCAAATACAGATGATTTTTCCCAATTTAACCTACGATTCAGCTTTGTTCAACTTTATTGACTATGTTTTTTTTCAAGCACTTCATGGTTTTTGCTTCCTTACAAAGTTCTGTGTCATTAATTCCTTCCAATTCCATGTACATAAAATGTTCTTATCCTTAGAAATTCTGCTCAAATATGATCTCGTCCACAAATCCTTTTCTGATCATTTCAGCAGGAAGCAATGTTTCTGTTCTCTTAAATAGCACAGACTTCGCAGTGTATAAAACTGACTTTTTGGTAGTGAAGACCTTTTCACATTAAACATTTTTATTCATAACATTAGTATGTTGAACCATTCCACATTCACTGGTCACCTGAATATACATTGACCATGGTAGGTATGGCCTGTGCTCATGACAGGGTCACGATGAGTAGGGTGAAAGAAGACCTGAGCAAGTGGCTTTAGTATTTCTGGGAATTTGAGGAGAAAGAGAAAGTAAGTGTGAACTTTCAAAAGCTGATAAGAAAGTGACTCATCTTTCTAAATGCAACATGCAGTTGGTCTTAGGAGTAGATGAGCTGATCAACATACAGTTGGTCTTAGGAGTAGATGAGCTGATGAAGAATGTACCCCTTCTTTTGATGAAAAAAAAAAAAAACCACAACAAAACCTTGGGAAAGATGAAGCAGGGAGAGTAATTCTTTAGTGTCTGCTAACAGAGTTTACCTTTGCAGCTAATTCCCTTCAGGGCAGAGGAATAAGGGAGAGTTTACTTTTAGTCATAAAGGGTCTTCTGTATGGTCATTTTGCTTATTTCGTTTATGTGGCAAATTCCACTTGATCTTCTGGTCCTTGTCCAGAACAAGTACCATTGGTAGAGACATTTTGGGAATCACTTTGTAGATTTAGGAAGTATCACCAGCTTTCTAGACATCACCAGCTGCCTCCTCCATCCAGAAGAATGTCAGGACACCAAGAGTATTTTTCTGTGTGAACAAAAGAGGATGAGGTGTTCCACGCAGGTGCTAATGAGTTCCTGCTGTGTCCACTAAGCCAAATGGTAAACTGTCCTCTTTCACTTTTAAGAGCCTCATAGGGATTCTCCATTGTGACAAGTTCCTGCAGGAAATTTTGGAAGAATTAATGTGAGCTGTTTCCATGGCTGTTAATTCCTTTAGCCACTCAAGGACTATAAGATCTTTAACAGACATTTTATCACTTGTTAATTTCATTATCTTCTGGGCTCAGCTTTCTGGGGGAATTACTGAACAGTATCATTAGTAACACATGTAAGGAAAATCTTGCAGAAGTTGCTCTGAAACAGCTAGAGCAGTACAGAAACAGAAACTGCCAGAAATTCAAGTGGGATTTAGAAGTGGCTGTGGCACCAGAGATAGATCCCATTGCTGATGTTGAGTGAAAGTCGAGAATATCAGAAGGATGTCTGTGTTTTATTGACTCTGAAAAGGCATTTGATGTTGTGGATCATAAGAAATTATGACTAATGTTAAGAAGATTGGGAATCCTGGAACATTTATTTCTCAAGACAAGTGTGTATCAGGGCTGTGTCCGTTCTCCACACCTACTTAATCTGTATGACGAACAAATCATTAGAGAAGATGGACTTTATGAAAAGGAATGTGACATTAGAGTCTTTGTAAAACTCATCAACAACCTGAATAGGTCAGTTTTCAGATCCCTTGTCCATCGGGCTTGTATGAGTCATAAATGATGCAACAGCCTATGATAACAACAACAATAATTTCTGTTATAGTTATGTTTGTCATCATCTATGTTAAATATTAAGTCTCGTAAGGGAAATATCAAATTATCTTGGTAATATTTGAACTTACTGCCATGTTTGGTGTTTTTTAAATTTTTTTACTTTATTTTATTATTTGTGTGTGTGTACCATCAAATTGGATCTGACTGCTACCTTTTCCAGCAGAACATCTGGTGGGTTCGAACCATGCACATCTGAGATTGCAGTGCAGCTTCTTGCCACTAGGCCACCAGAGAGTGCCTGCGTTTTGAAGTTAGCCTAAATGTTTGATCCCTTTGTCTGTCAGTTTGACATATCGGCATTCTGTGCTGGCCTCCACCCACGCTGTTGTGGGGGAAGTTGTGCTGGGCCTCACACACATAATGGACATGTTTCAGTGGAACTTCAGACGAAGATGGACTAGGAGGAAAAAAGATCTCACAAAGTACTTCTAAAAATTAACCAGTGAAAGTCCTGAGTCAGAACAGAATATTGTCCAATATAATCCTGGAGATGAGCCACCTGGGTTTGAAGGCACTAAAAACAAATGTGGTCAACGGAGGACTCAAGCGCACCAACTGTGAAAGTGAAGCAGGATTGCTCGGCACTGTGTTCTGTTTACCTAGCGTTGCATGAGTCAGAACTGTCTTGACAACAGCACATGTTCACTAACCATTCCTTCAGGTCAACAAGCAGAGGAACAGTGAGTACAGGCTACAACCTGACTCTTGACACTTATAACCTCTGCTTTGAACCTCTAGTTTCTCAAAGACTTTCTTGGAAGGATTAGTCTTGATATTGTATGCAGCAAACATCACAGATCTCCTGGAAAACATCAAGATTAAAAAATACACCCCTGAACGACGAGTTCCTTTTACACATTCCAATTTAGAGAGAAGCAAAATGACGAGCATTTTTAGTGAGCATATTGTGCACCCTGGTCTGAGATTGCTTCCAGGAACTGCCAAACCTGCACAGGCGGTGACATTCTGGGGACTGACAGCTGAGTTCCTGTCCCTGGTCTTTCCCCATCGACCCAATTTAGGGGAGCTGCCAGGGGAAGATTGGCAATTGTCAGCTTTGGGGACGCTCAGTGCTCTCTTGGACACATTAAGTCTCTTTAAAAATTATAGGATGAGAACTACAGTGAATTCTTCGCTGTTTATTAAAATATTTGTTTTTAGTAAAAATGTTTTTGTTTATAATATTGGCTTGTCAACCATTTGCCATTCAATGAACAACATTCATGGTACATCATGGGCCAAATCTGGAGTGAGTGAAGGCACAGGCCAGATCAGACATGACCCCTGTCCACAACGTGATTCCATCTGAGTAGTAAAACGGTAGAAGTCTTGCCTTCCATGAGGGAGACTTGGGTTTGATTCACAGTCAGTGCACCTTGTCACAGCCACCGTCTGTGAACATTTGAATGTCCATATGGTCTTGAATGAACTCTAGTGGCTTAGTGGTTAAGGAATTGTGCTGTTAACCCAAAGGTGTGAGGTTCAAATTCATCAGCTGCTCCACAGGAGGAAGACGGGTGACCTCCTCCCAGGTGACTTGCTGCCACTGGAAACCCACTGGAGGATCAGCTACGAGTTGGCTTTGACTCAGTGGTGTATAACAACTATAGCAATGGCATTGCGTAGACCTTCCAGACTAAAGTTAGGAAGAAAAGGTGTCATTTACTACCAAAAATCAGCAAATGAGAACCCTGTGGAACTCAACAACCTGATCCCTAATTCATGGGAACGGTGCCAGAACAGGCAGCCTTCAGTTCTGCTGCGTGAGAGGCTTTTGTGAACCAAGAAGCTGATTCCGCCACAGATAACAGCAGCACCTGGACTTGAAGCCAATATTCTCTACTAATTACGAGGAGAAGTGTGACATGCAGCCTTAGCTCTTACTTAGATGATTTGAAACAGGAAGTTCTAGAAGAGTCTATGGATGATCATGATGAGAGCCCAGAGTGAGAAACAGCTCAATGAAGAAGAAAGCAGGCAGAGCAGGCCTCCTTCAGGAACTTTCCAGAAGCTGGAAAAAGCCACTGTGATTGGAAGTTAGTAGAGGAAAAGGAGGCTGGTCAAGTTGTGCAGAGATAATGCAGCTCCGTCAGAGATCTCTCTAAAGTCCTGAAGAGCAACAATGTCAGTCCAAAGAAAAAGGTATATTTGATTCAGGCCACAATCTACGTATCTGAGAGCTGGATGATGAATAAGGATGATAGAATAAGAATTGATACATTTGAATTTTGTGTTGGAGAAGACTGTTGAACATCCCATGGACTGCCCCAGACTAAACACATGTGTGCTGGAGAAAGTGCAACCATGACGTTCCTTGGAGGCAAAGTTGGTGAAGCTTCATCTCACATATTTTTATTACGACAGGTTATCGTTTGGAAAAGGGCATCTTGCTTGGAAAGGCGTAGGAACAGTGAAGGAAAGAAAGACCTTCAATGAGTTGGACTGCTGTAGTGTTTATGACAATGGATTCAAACGTGTCAGGGATGACAAGGATGGTGTAGAATAGGACAGAGTTCAGATCTACTGTTTATCGGGGTCATAATGAGTCAATGGCTCTTAATTTTTGAGGCAATGGCCAAGAAGCATCCTATGCTAAAACAGTCGACCCAGCTGTATAACCCCCAGCAGCTGGGAGTAAAGATCTGGCCTCCAAGGCCTAAGCAAACCGCAGTCAGGCCTATTGCTCGGTGGGGTTCAGACCTCAGAGCAGCAGCATGTGAGTTTGCACTCGGTGTGTGTGTCTGCAGAGTGTTCATTTATAGTGGGGACTTTCAGTCAGGAGTGATTTCACCTCCTTCCCCACAGCACTGTCACTAGGGTTGGTGTCACCCCAATCACACCTGCAGCGTCACCGGTAGGGGGAATTGTCCAAGCCTGTCCTGCACAAGGTCAAGGACCACACCACCTAGTCTAGTCGCCCCTGCCCCCACCCCACCTCTGAAGCTCTCTACAGCTCTTTCACTCTCCCATTGGCCAAGGCAGAGCCTCTCTGCACCATGACAGGCACCTGCAGCCCACCACCCACGTCCCAGGGGTTAACGGGCTATTACTCCAAGTGAGGGGCAATGCCCAGTCTAGTGAAGCCACTGCTTCGGCAGCCCCTCACCCATGGGACTGGCCTGCTTACCATCGTGTTCATGGATCCTGGGGTCATTTTGCTGTCATACCCTCTGACAATCTGGCAATGAGGTCTACATTTCTCTGCACAACTCTGTAGCTATGCCATTGTTTCAGTACTGTAGGAATGTTTGGGAATATCAGCCAACACTTGATTGTGCTTATTATGCGAAACCTGTACTTAGACCAGGAAGCAGTCCTCAGAACAGAGCAGGGAAATGCCGCATGGTTCAAAATCAGGAAGGGAGTACATCAGGCATGCTTCCTATCTCCTTTTCAATCTATATGCAGAATAGATCATTCCAGAGGCTGGGCTCTATGAGAAGAAGTGTGGTGTCAGGATTGAAGGAAGACTCATCAACAACCTACATTATGCAGATGACACAACTTTGCTTGCTGACACTGAGGAGGACCTGAAGTATTGCTTCAGAAGGTCGAGGACTGTAGTCTTCATTATGGATTGAAGCTCGACATCAAGAAGACAAAGATTCTCACCACTGGGCCAACTGACAGCACCATGATGGATGGAGATGAGATTGAGGTTGTTAACGGTTACAGCTTGCTCGGCTCCATAATCAACACTCTTGGAGTCAGGAAATCAAAAGGTGAATGGCATTAAGTAAATCTGTTGTCGAGGACATTTTCAGAGTACTGAGAAGCAACAATAATAGTCTAGAGACTAAGCTGTGCCTGATCCAGTCCATGGTTTTCACAACTGTTTCACATCAAGAGAGCTAGATAACGACTAAGGATGACACAAGAAGAATCGATGTCTGTGAGTTGTGGTGCTGAAGAAGAGTCTTGAACATACTGTGGACCACCAAGATAACAAATAGGTCTGTCTGGGAGAGGGGAAAACCAAGTTTCTCCTTGGAGGCTAGGGTTTTGAAGTGTCATCTCTGATACTTTGGGCATGTGGCCAGGAGGAACTGATCTTGGAGAAGGACCTCATGCTTGGAAGGAAGGAGGGACAGTGCAGGAGATGAAGACCCTGGATGAGGTAGATTGATACAGTAACTACGGGAATGAGTGCAGGTGTGTTGGAGTCAGTGAGACTGGCTTAGGACAGGGCAGGCTTTAGAGCTATTTGTACACATGCTTGTTATGAGTCACAGGCGACTCAACGCATGTAACAACAATAACAACTATCCAGAAGGGCTGGTACTACTGACATCAAATGAGCAGAGGGCAGAGATGGTGCCAAACATCCTAAAAAGCACAGGACAGCCTGCCCTGATGGCCCTCCTCGCCAATAAAGAATAATCAGATCCCAAACCAGGAACAGTGTGACGTTGAGAATCCTTAATTAAAGAGGACATCAACAACAACAAAGAGGACATCAAAGGAAGCTGTAATTAATGCAGCGAGGAACACAAACAGGCTGCCAGTGGAAATGTAAGCAGTGGTAGTGGATAGAATACCTACAGTTATCTGGCTAATTTTTAAATAGGACATTGTATTAAATTACTAAAAGTGGCTATTTGACCACTGACCTTCTCTTTGTTTCTTTTAATCTTCTATTGCCAATGGCATCTCTCCAAATACCGTCTGATATCAGTAAACCTTAGTGGTGGTGGTTTGCTTGTGTACCATAGAGTCAGAACCGACCCATAGCTGACCCTCTGAGGGTTTTCAGAGGCTGTAATTCTCACAGAAGGAGATCTTCTCTCTCGTAGCAGCTAGTGGATTACAAGTGCATGCTTTTGGGATTGCAATACAGTTTCTCACCGCTAGGCCACCATGGTTCCCTTAGCGTAGGAAAGGGAAGACTTATTTACATATTTTCCTTGGAATCATTAGCATGAGGGGAATTGGCTAAAGTTCCACCGAGAACACACCCTTATCTTGCTTCTTTTATGGGGTTGTTACAAAATGGACTTCATTGTGTTGAACAGGATTCTGGACTTGCTCCCCAGTTTTGCTCTGTATCTTACTCTCTTTGAGCCCTCCGCCCTTTTTTTTTTTTAACCGGTAAGTGGAGGTGAGGTCAATTGCTCACAGGGACTTCTTGAGTGGTGTGAATCGATGAAATATTTTATAAAAACCCTCAGATTACACCTGGCACATAGTTTGTACATCCAAACACAGTTCTTCAGGGTCTATCCATTCTCTTGGATAAACAACACAAAAATCTGAGCCATTTTGGTGACAGAGGAATCCACATTTAAAGGAAAACCGCACGGAGCATGCTGTGTTGTTAGGCGCCATGGAAATCACCGCAGGTCATAGCGACCCCGTGGACATCAGGACGGAACCTCACCTGCAGATTAGATCACTCTTTGGAGTCTCAGAGTCTTTGCAAAGCCTTGTCTCATTTTTATTTTTAAAGTGAGGTGTATGCTGGTGCTCAGTTTGCACTTTGAAGTTCAAAATGCTTTGCAAATCAACCCAGGCAACTTCCTAGTGCTTCAAAAGACTCAGAAACACCCACTCTCCCTGCCGGCATGTGAGAGGAAAGGGTTATTGGACCGGAAACAGAAAAGGGTATGGAAGGTCACCATGGTAGATGTGAGTAAGATAAAGTCTTTCTTTAGAAAAATGTTTTCATAGAGTATTCACAGGCCCAATTTCCTTTTCTTTCCCCCATTATCATAGAGAAAGTCTGACTAGTCAATGTGGGCTTGAAGATAGGCTACATCCTGCATCTTTAGCTTTGAGCTCTCCGTCTTACTATTTGAATCCTGCTCCCAGAGTTCTTGTTCCAACCTCCATAAGTATCCTGCCTTGAATCCATTTAAACATTCAATGAGTGACCGTCACAAAAATGAACCGCCCAGCACAAAAGAAGTTTATCCTTCACTTTGCTGAAAAGCCTTTCAGAGAATTTAAAAAGAAAGAAAGAAAAAATTTGGTATTGAAAGAGTCAATTTGTTCTAGAAAATCCAAACAGGTTGTAAAAAACACTGGGACTTTTTTTCCCTGAAGAGAACTCTGAGTGATAATGAGGTATTGTTTAATGAAGGAGACAGGATTAGCAAACTGATAATGTAAAAACTCTATTGCCATGACATTTTTCTTTTCAATTGGAACAAGACTGTCCTCCAGTTGTTTGTTTATTTGTTTGTTTGTTTTGGTCTACAGAATCCAAAAGAACCCAGTTGTAAGAACACAGTTTCTTACTGAAATAATCTTCTGTTCTTGTATGGGAAAGGAAGCAAAATGTTACAAAGAAGAGAGATTGGATCTCTTTAAAGAAATGGACCTTAGTTGGATTAATAAGAAGATTCCTTTTTGTTGGAATAAGGTACATAAAGACACTACTGGGAGAGTGGGACTCCTGAATTTAAAACATTGCTCAAGGAATTAGATAAAGCTGCCACAGACAGATGAGTTCACACTCAAAAGAGAAGTTGTCAACAATGCCTGGATCGTTTAGAGAATGCATGAGAGAATGTAAGAATCAAGGTGAGATGAAGTGATGATGGATAATAGTTTAGGATAAGTATGGGGAAAACTTTCTAATTTAGATGTCATTTTTCATATTATAACAAATCTTGCTTGAAATTGTGATGTACCAATTATATATTTTAAGTAATGAACAAATGACTTATATGAATACTATGATAAAAAGCTACATTTATGGAGAAGTGACCGGAGAACTGGCCCCAGGCTAGTGCAGGTGACTTGCCCCCATGCCACCTCACCTCACCTCACCTGGGAACTCAGACGGCAAACACCACAATTCTGATGGTCATTTTCCAACTTGTGTCTTGTAAAAAAGATTGTTTCTTTCAGAAAGGGATTCTAAAACAAAACCTAGTCATTACAGGCCACGTGGGTAACGGAAAGCAGTAACTGAGCACAGTACTCCTCCGATGATGCCTGAAGACTGACGTTGACGTGAGAGAACAGCAAATGGAAGCATTTTGGCATGACCATGATCTCCAGGCTAGCTGTATAAAGTAGGGCCCTCTACCAACTGTGATGGTTTGAAATTTGAAAAACAAAAGCAAGCAAGCAAACGGAATGGCAGCTCTTTCATCACAGAGTCCTGGAAAGTCCTCAGGGAAGCCAATGAGCCATCAGTCCCACCGGCACATGGATTCTCATCTATGGACCTGCCTCATGCAGCTGGTCAACCACCTATCTGAGTTGGAATCATTTGACCTTCACGTGGTGACAAGCTCCAGGTTGTGATTGAACCTTTCATCAAGAAGGAGAGAGGACTGGAGAAGGAGGGACAATCTTCTCCCATACCAGTCAGATCTGATTTGACGGTACACACACCAAAAAATAATTAAAAATAAATACAAGAAAGAGAAAGCTGACTGGAAATTCAAGTTGCCCCACTCAATACTTCGCCTGGTGATAACTATGAACTACTAGTATACACCACAATGTTTGTAAAGTAGGAGGTGAGACAAAAAAAGGAAAACCCTTAATGAGAAGGGTTGACACAGCAGCAATGGCAAAGCCGGTAAAGGACCAGTAGCATTTGATTTGGTTGCACACATGGTTGTAACTGACTTGGTGACTCCCAGTGACGACTATACACCAGGACGTAGCCTTGGTTCAACGTAAGAGCCAGCATCTGCAGTAACAGCGGAAAGAAGGCACTCAGAGTCATCAACCACACAAAGCCCCTGCATGCGCCCCTAAGAAGGCTGGAAGGCATAGGATGGAAAGATTCATGGAAATGAGAATCACAGAGAGAAACTAGGAAGAGTGTGGATCCACTTGTGGGTATTGTAATCCATATTATAAACAAAAGGTATATAAATGGTTGGATGAAAATCAATTTGCTTTGTACACTTTCAACTCGAATCACAATAAAAAAAAAAAGGGATGAATCTATAAATCAAAGATTTAAGGTCTGTTGGTGTTTGATTAGGTCAGTAAGCCTTTCCTATCTGTTTCTTGCCCTCTCTCACCTTCCAGAATGCTTACAGGTCACTATATTCCCAACACTACTCATCACAGAAAGAGTCGAGGACAAATGGGACCCTCCCTGTCACGTGACATGTTGAGCCTTGTCCCAAAGACAGCTATCAGACAGCTAATAACAAGTAAATTTATTTCTCTTTTAATGAATTCAAAGAAGTTATCTGATCAATTACTTTTTTAATAATTAATATAAGTTAAAGAAAGTTGTGAACACATGTGTTAGAAAGATCCAAAATCAACCTAACCTGATGGGGGTGACGGGTTGACTGTGGAGGGCATTTCTGAGTGTCTGAGCCGAACGCTGAAGGGAATGGTCGCAGGAAGAGGTGGACAGTGTGCATCTCAGATGCAGAGACAGCTTGAAGGGTCTTGCAGCGGGCAGGAAGTTGGTGAGGTTGGGGTGCGAGCAGAGAGAGATCATCTTGCAGGTTGCACTTCACTGGCACTTCTTGTGTGGTTCTCATCTCATGCTGTTTTCTTCCCCTTGAACCAAGGAGTCTCAGTATTGACTTCACACCCTTTCTCAGAGACTCTATATGGTAAGCGCTGCCCCCTCTCCTTCCAGAGAACTCTCTTCTTAGTCCATGGCTAGAATCTCTTTAGCAATGGATTTTCCCTTTTTTTTTTTTTAACCTCATTCTTGATCACTGGACTTGTAGTTCACTTTTGCTGATAGACACTTTTCCCTCCCACCTGGCCCTCCTTGGATTTGCTGGTCTGCATTCGCTGACCCTGACTCCTGCTGATGACTGACCGAGGCTCCTGGCCAGCACATCTTCAAAGCAGGCCATGGCATGCTCTGCGGGGTGGAAGGGGACTCCCTTTCCGGCATGCTCCCAAACTCAATCTCTGGGTTTATTTAGGAGACATCCTTTCTTGCGCTTTTCACCCAGCACTCCTATCGTCAAGTCTTGGCTTGATTTATAGGATGTTCTAGTAAAACATGGTATAGTGAGAAGCAAGTGGACTTTAAGGCTGATAAAGTAGGTGCTAATCCAGCTCTGACACTTACCTGTGTGATCCTGGAACAGTGAAGCAAACCTCTCTGAACCTCACGCCCTGACAGGCAGGGCCTCGGCAATCTGCCTATTCTGGGGTTGGCCGTGACTATCAAGTGAGGCAGTATATCAAATGCAGTAGACAGTCGCTATTGTTAACTGCTATCACGTTTGCTCCTGACTCACGGTGGTCTCATGCACAGTAGAGCAAGAAGACATGGGGATAGGCCGTGTGATCCAGAGGGCTTGCATTGACTGGCTTTCAGAACTTTTCTTCCTAGTTTGCCTTAGCATGAACATTCTGTTAAAACCTGTTCCGCATCATGGCACACCCCTCCATTGGCAGGTGGCTGGTGGCTGCAGATGAAGAGCCTTGGGTAGGAAGGAAATCTGAGTCTCTGACCTGGGAGGGGAGGTTTCTACCACGGAGCCCTCCTTGCCTCCCTATCTGGCGTGTTTGGTTCCTGTTAACAGCTGCCACACCAGCATTGACTTCACAGTGACCCTTATGTACTGAGCAGAATTCCATGCTGCCTGGTCCTGCATCATTTTCATGACTGTTGGTGTCCTCAGTTCCACTGTTGCGGCTGCTGGGTGGTTGGAGTCTCCTGAGCTTACAGTGTCACATTCCAGCAGTATATTGGATAATGGTCTGTTGTGATCCATAGAGTCGGTATTGGCCAATTTTTGGAAGTAGATTGCCAAGCCTTTCTTACTATTCTCTCTTCGTCTGAATGCTCTACCAAAACCTGTCTACCAGGATGACTTTGCTAATATTTGAAAGACTGGTGGGATAGTTTCCAGGATCCTAGCAACATGCAAGTCACCACAGTAAAATAAACTGACACATCTATGGTAGACTGACATTTAAAAACAAAAGCAATTTGAATTCGTTAGATACACAGTCTGTCTTTTGAAAGCTTATTTAATCACGATAAGGTCTAACCCAGATAGAAAAAAGACTGAAGCCAGAGGTCAGACAAATGTACCGGAGCTCACATTGTCAGTTAAACTTCCACCCGCCTCACGGAGGTGTCTGGACAGTGTAATGCTTTTATTAATATTTCATTCAATCAACATGCTATTGCAGAAGCCAGTCTATCCCCATGAACACCTTTTTAGCTTTTTTTATTAGCTTATTAATGGGATTGGGGAGATGGATATCATTTAATGGGACATTTTCCCTCCCTCTGAAAAGCATGACATTCGTAAATTAAAGAGGTCATTCATTTGCATCCGGCTGGGAGGGTCATCTGGTTGGCTTTGATGGGATGATTTGTGAATTTGAAGTTATAATGCCTGCATTACTGTTAAGTTTATAAAATGAGAAGGAGAAAGAAAGAAAGATCAACAAACATGAATGAGATGCAGACGGTGGAGTGTGAGTCTGTGGATGGGAAAGCAGAAGTGGTGCTGGGCTAACTGATAGGGATAAACTAAATTCAATGTTGTCACTGGAGGAGAAAGAAGTAGCAGCCTGTTTACATAAAGACCTACAGCCTTGGAACTTCTGACACAGTTCTACTCTGTCATGTAGGTTTTCTAGGACTTGAATAAACTTGATTGCAATGACTATGGATTTTTTATCAATTAATTTTAATGAAAGTTTACAGAGACTTTGGATTGCCATTCGTTCATTGTTGCACTTTCCCCCCTGCTCTACCTCTCTCCTAGTTTGCTCTTCTCTTTGAAAAGTAAAAGAAACAATCCCAGAGGTTCACAGTTCAAATCCACCAGATGCTGTGCTTGAGAAGGTGAAACAATCTCCTCCTGTACCAGTCAGATCCGATTTGACGGTACACACACACAAATAATTAAAAAAAAGAAATTAAAGAAAAAAAGAAAGAAAAGTAAAAAATTCTTTCATTGTTATATAATTCCTGCCCCCAAGTCCACTCCACTATGCAGCCTTCATTCTGGACTCCTATCATGACAATAACACCCAGTCGTATATCCCTTTTAAACAGTTCTCTCCCTCATCTGTTTCAATGCGGTATACATAATTTATCCTATCTTTCTCAGCCTCTCTCCAACTCTGATGTCAGTCCCATTTTACAACAGTGGTCCTATGCAGTATTTGTCCTTTTGTGACTGAGATATTTCATTCAGCATGATGTCCTCCAGGGTCATCCATTATGTAAAACATTGCATGAGTTCCTTGTTTTTCAATGCAGCAAAGTATTCCATTGTGTGAATATACCACAGCTTCTCTATCCATTTGTTTGTTGATGGGCACTTAGGTTGTTTCGGACTCTTTGCTACTGTGAACAAAGCCATGATAAACACGGGTGTGCATTAAGTTTGGATTTTTTTAAAAATCGTGTGTGTGTGTGTGTGTGTGTGTGTGTGTGTGTGTACCGTCAAATTGGATCTGACTGGTACAGGAGGAGATTGTCCCTCCTTCTCCAGCAAAGCATCTGGTGGATTTGAACTGCTTACCTCTGGGATTGCAGTGCAGCTTCTTGCCACTAGGCCACCAGAGCTTGCCAATAAGTTTGGATTTTTAACGTGATGTGTGGTACTGGTCTTTTGGATCAACTAATCTTTAGGTTGACAGGTATGTGAGGCTTTTAGACAAGATTTTACCTGATCTGGATCAGAAAGAGTGCCTGCTGGGTCCTTGTCACTGTGGAATAGGTGGGGAGGCGGAGCTTCCAGAGCATGGTTCTTGTCTCTGGAGAGCTGGTCAACTAGTGGTAGGGAGGGAATTGCAAAGCGAGGTCACAACAAGGTGCCCGTGTCGGGTGGGTGTGTTTTCTGAACACTGAGGTCGACCAGGAGCAAATGTCAGAGGTGCTGGTCTTGATCGATGGAGTAGCCATCTGTATATCTCTCTATTTATGAAACAGACAGAGATTGTTGGTCACATCTGACTCCTGGACACTTCATGTGTGTCAGACAAGAACTCTGCATTAAAAGGGTTTCAATGGATGATTTTTCAGAAGTAGTCATCAGGTCTTTCTTCCAAGGTGTTTCTAGATGGACTTTAACATCCATCCTTTGCATTTGCAGCTGATGTATTAACGGTTTGCACTCCCAGGCACTACAACAATTTATTTAGGGTGCATTTATTTTTTTTTTTAAAGTGCCTATCTCCTAACAGAAAGGTTAGCTGTTGGAACCCACTAGCTGCTCGCTGGGAGTTAGAATGGACTCTTGGAGGAGTGAGCACTGGCAACGGGGCAGGGCAGGAGAAAAGGCTGTGCAGAAGTGTGGTTTCCCACTGCACCCTGAAAGCAGTCCCTCCCAGAGGTAAGGGGTCCAGACCATTCTCTCTTATCAATTACGTTCAAAGGTAGACAGGGGAGGGTGACCTCCTGGTCATCTCTCGGGAGCTGCCTCCCAGGAACCAAGTGCAACCATGTAAGAGATGAGAACACAAGTGAGTGCTGAGCATGCAGGGTCTCAGCAGTGAACGGATGAGTGCACCTGTCTCTTCCTGGGGCGGGCTGGGGCACTCAGAACACTGGCGCCATAATAGTGCACAGGGCTGGCTTGCTGAGATGGGATGTGTCCCAACATTCCATGTAGTGAAGACAGAGGCCAAAGAGAAATTAGTGAGACTGATTTGTCTTTGGAGGGGAGATTAGCCATTAGTTGTAGGTAAAGCCTTGGTATGAAAGGGTGGAGCAAGTAATGAGAGATGAGGCTGAGAAAAATGGGAGTGAAACAAGTCTGAATTTGAAGCATGAGAGGTGTTAAGGGACTATCTCACCTTGTACAAGACACCTTGCCTGGCCTCTGTGCTCATCTGGAAAATAGGTAGAGCAGATTGCCTTTCAGGGTTGTTTTGAGAATGAAACGGGACAGTGAAAGTAAATCACTTAACCCAGGGGCATGTTAATTTTCACTAAATGCCAATCATCTTAATTATTCAAAAGCTGAGAATGCAGGCTCATTTTGAACACCTGGAAATCAAGGAGTTTAGAGTCTGCCTTGGAATGATAGTAATGATTCAACACAGCAGTGTTAAAAATGAAGAGCTCTCTGGGGACCACTCGGTGTTGGAAAAGTGAGGAATTCGCTGACCTGTGTTTGACAGGGATACTTCGGTCAGCCCTGTGGAGAAAGGATTCGTCGTAAGAGGAAAGGACCAGCTACAGAGCCCTGAGATAATGAGGATTTGAACTTCAGCTAAGAACAATGACAATGAAACCCCATTGCAACAGGAGTAAACTCTACCATTGGTCCAATGAACCACCTTTCTAGATACAGTACAGACGTGGGAAAGAGAGGCGGCCTGCTCTGGATAACAGCTTTTAAATGGAAGAGTGGCTTTGTGAGATGCAGGTGGCTCCCGGTAAGGATAATTCCAATGATACTCGAGAGCTTTCTCTGTCACTTTTATTGAGTTTCTGTGTACTCTAATTCATTAATAAAGGGACAAAGGAGGAACATGGGCATATTTTACCTTTAACATTATCTAGAAGAGTTTTTCAATGAAACTCGTTAAGCATAATGTAATTGCTGGTTTTGCTGAAAGCCCATCTCTCTATACAGAGTGACCTTGTTTGAATCCCAGATGGAAATGGGGAGGCTACTGTATTAAGCTGGTCTTCTAAAAGTCCTTTTGTGTGGTCTTGCTCTGGAGGATGTCAATATACATACCTCAAATAAACACAGATTTAAAAATCCTACTCAATCTCACTGAATTTTCATCTGTGCTTAAAAGTGGCTGTTGTTTTTGCTGGGTGCCAATACACTGGTTCTGATGCACAGGACACATGTGCAACAGAACGCAACAAGCTACGGGCCTGTGTAAACATCCTCAGAACTGCTGCATATTTGTTACAGGTTCTGTATCACTCCATCACCTTGAGAGTCTTCTTTTTCCCTGGTGTCTATTTTTTTCGTCTAGGAATTGGACACTCCCAATAACCAGCAGCAATAACAACCTGCCTTGGGACTAGTTGTCAGGAGATAAGGAGATGTATTGCTATGGGGTAGTTTGCTGTCAGAGATCTCTCCAAAATATTGAAGAGCAGTGATGTCAGTGTGAAGACCAAGGTACATCTGATTCAGGTCGTGATCTTTTCAATTACCTACTATACATCTGAGAGCTGGATGATAAATAGGTTGACAGAAAAAGAACTGACGTCTTAACATTGCGGTGTTGGGAAAAAGTACTAAATATCCCATAGAACAAACAGGTATTTTTTTAGAAAAGGTGAAGCCAGGGTGCTCCTTGGAGGCAAGAATGACAGAGCTTTGTCTCTCATACTTTGGACATGTTTTTAGGAGAGGATATTCCAAGAAAAAAGATATCATGCTTGGAAGGGTGAAGGTTCAGTGAAAGAGAGAAAGATTCCTATCATATGGCCTTACACAGTGACTGCAGCAAATGTATCAGAGATGGTGAAGATGGCACAGGATAGGACAGTATTCAAGTCTGTTGTCTATAGGGTCACTGTGAGTTGTACTTGACTCAATAGCACCTAACCACCACAACAATAATTACCATCCTTGTATTAACAGTTAGGAGACCAGGAGATAGTACACTGGACAAGTCTGCAATCAAGGACCTCTCCAAATTATTGAGGAACAATGATGTCAGTTTGAGGACTGATTCAGGCCATAGTCTTGTTAATCACTTGCTATGCGTCTGAGAGCTGGACAGTGAATGGAAGGAGAAAAGAAGAATTGGTGCCTTTGAGACCTGGTATTGAAGAAGAGTACTGAATATCCCATGAACTACCAAAATAACACTTATGTCTTGGAGTAGGTGCAGCCAGTGTGCTCCGTGGAGGCAAAGAAAACAAAGCTCCATCTCACAGACGTTGGGTGTGTTGATAGAGGCTATTGCCTGGAGAGATACATCCTGCTTGGAAAGGTACAGGGACATTGAAATGGATTAAGACCCTCAACCAGGTGAACTGACACAGTGACTACAGCTATGGATGTGAGTGTGTCAGAGATTGTGAGGTTGGCACAGGATAGGACAGAGTTCAGATCTGTTGTTCATAGGGTCTCTATGGTCTTTAGTTGATGCAACATCATCTAACAACAACAATAACAATAATTACTTTGTCTTGCTTGGACAAGTAACACTACTGGTACTAGCAGTCAGGAGATTAGGAGATGTATGCATCGGGCAAGTTGACTGTCAAAGACTTTTCCAAAAACAACGTATATGAGCTTTGTAAATAAACCAGTACAAAAAAAGAGAGAAAAATGAATAAAGACAAAATGGTTTTTTCAATACTATGCACCTGAGAGTTGGACTAGGAATAAGAAAGCCAGGAGAAGGATTAGTGTCTGAGTTGTGGTGTTGGAGAAGAGTGCTACATATCCCACTGACCGCAAAAGGACAAATAGATACTTGGAAAAGTGCAGCCAGAGTGCTCCTTGGAGGCAAAGATAGTAAAGCTTCATCTTTCATAGTTTGGGCAAAGGAAACAAAGCTCCATCTCATAGACGTTGGGTGTGTTGATAGAGGCTATTCCTTGGAAAGAGACATCATGCTTGGAAAACTGGAGGGTCACCAAAAGAGAGGAGGACACAAGGATAAATAGACACAGTGACAACAGCAATGGGCTTAAGTGTATCAGAGATGATGAGAACGGCACAGGGTTCAGATCTGACGTTCATAGGGTCACAATGAATCGTACTGAACTAGATGTCACCTAACCACAACAATAATCAAGGGTAAAACAGTACATCTACAGGGAATGTCCAGAATCAGGAACGCCAGGCTAGAATCAGAAGAGGCCATGGATCAAGAGATATCATCTGGTATCAGAGGGATTTCAACTAAAAGAAAAGACTCAAGAAAGATGTTTGCTTGTGTTTTATTGACTTACTAAAGATGCTTGACTGTGTGGATCATAACTAATTCATGATAACACTGAGAAGAATGGGAACCTAGAACACTTAATTGTGCTCATGTGAAACATAGATCAAGAAGCAGTCGTTGGAACAGTACAAGGGAACACTGCTTGGTTTAAAATCAAGAAGGGTGTGAGTCAACAATGTATTCGTTCTCCATACCTATTCAATCAATATGCTAAGTAAATCAGTCTAGAAGCTGAACTGTATGGAAGAACATGGCATCAAGATTAGAGGAAGGTTCTCAACACTCTGTATTATGCAGATACAACCTTGCTTTTAGAAAATTAAAGAGCTAAATAGAAGAATTCTAAGAGCAACATGGGAAGACAAAGCAAAGTGTTAAAACGAAGTGTGCAAAGAACTGGAGTCTGAAAATCAAAAGGGCCAAACTCAGGTCCTCCTCAGTTTAGACAAGCAAGGTTGTGTCATCTGCAAAACATAGGTTGTTGATGAGTCTTCCTCCAATCTTGATGCCACATTCCTCCTCATAGAGCCCAGCTTCCCAAATGATCTGTTCCGTACATAGATTGAAAAGTTATGGACACTGGATGCATCCTTGACACACTCTTTCTGATTTTGAACCATGTAGTGCTTCTTTGCTGTATTCTGAGGACTGCTTCCTGGTCTGAGTACAGGTTTTTCAGAAACTCAATCAAATATTTTGGGATTCCCATTCTCCTAAAGATCAGACACAATTTGTTGTGATGCACACAGTCAAATGCCTTTGCATAATCAATGAAACACAGACATTCCTCTGCTACTTTTTACTTTCAGTCAAAATTCAACTGACATTGGCAATAATGTTTTTAGTTCCAGACCTCTTCTAAACCTAGCTTGTATTTCTGGTAATTCTCTGTTGATATACTGCTTCAGTCCTTATTGGATAATCTTTAGCAGTATTTTGTTTGTGTGTGACATTCGTGATATCGCTCAATAATTTGTATATTCTGTTGCTGGTGTTAGGTGCCATCGAGTTGAGCACAACTCATAGCAATCCTATGAACAAAAGATCTGAATCCTGTTCTATCCTGTGCCATCCTCACTCTTCCTGACACACAAGAACCCATTGCAGCAGTCAACTTGTCAATCCGCCTGGTTGAGGGACTTCCTCTCCTTCACCAACCGACCACTTTACCCAACATCATGTCCTCCAAGGAAAAGCACCTCCTAGCAACATGTCCAAAGTATGTGGGGTGAAGTCTCATCATTTTTGCCTCCAAAAGACACTCCAACTGCACCCTCTCCAAGACACACCTGTTCATTCTCTTGGCCATCCATGGGATGGATGTTCAGTGCTCTTCTCCAATACCACACCTCAAAGGTATCAATTCTTTGTCTGTCATCCATATTCATTGTCCAGGTCTCAGATGCAAAGCTAGTAATCAGAAAGACTATGGCCTGCCTAATTCAGATATACCTTAGTCCTCAAACTGATATCACTACTCCTCAATACTTTAGAAAGGTCCCTAACTGAAGATTCTCCCAGTACAGTGCATCTCCTTATTTCTTGACTGCTCGTACCAAGGGTGTTAATTGTGGATCCAAGCAAGATGAAGCTGTTGACAGTTCCAATTTCCTCTCCATCCATCATGATACTGCCTATTGGTCCAGTGGTAAGAATATTTTTTTCTTGCTACTGAGACACAATCCATACTGACGGCTGCATTCCTTGATCTTCTACGGCAAGTACTTTTTGGGGCTTTTTTTTCCTTTAAATGAGAATAAATATGGATCTCTTCCAGTCAGTTGGCCAGGTAATTGTCCTCCAGGTTTCTTGGCACAACCTGGTACACACATCTAGGGCATCATCTGTTTGTTGATATACATCTATTATCTATATATTATATACATGATATTATCTATTCCATCAATTTCTGGGACCTTGTTCTTTGCCAGATCCTTCAGACCAGCCTGCACTTCCTCCTTCATCACCATTGCCTCTTGATCATATGTTGTTTATTGAAATTCTTCTGTATCAGCAAATTCTTATTCGCACAGTGATTATATAATCCTTCCATCTTCTTTTGATATTTCCTGGATCATTCAATATTCTACCCATAGTGTTCTTAAATATTGCAACTCAATGCTTGAATTTGTTCTTAAGTACCTTCAGCTTAAGAAACACCAAGCAAGCTTGGCTCTTCTGATTATCTGACTCCAGCTCTTTGCACATTTCATTGTAATACTTTGTTTTGTCTTCCCAACCTGCCCTTCGAAGTCTTCCATTCACCCCCTTAATGTCCTGATTTTCTCCCTTTGCTTTGGTTTCTCAGTGCTCTAGTGCAATATTCAAAGTCTTTTCTGACATCCATCTCAGTCTTTTCTTCTTTCTCTGTCTTTGTAATGACCTTTTGTATTCTTCATAGAGGACATTCTTGATATCCTCCCACAGCTCCTCAGGTCTTCACTCTTTAGAGTTCAAGACCTCAAACCTGTTCTTGAGTTGGTTTTTAAATTCAGGTGGAACAGACTCAAGGTCAAATTTTGGTTCATGTGGGATTGATTTAGCCTTCTTGAGCTTTAGTTTAAACTTGTATATGAGTAGTTGATGGTCTGTTCCACAATCAACACCTGACCTAGTTTTCACTTCTGGTATTTATCTTTTTCAATGCTTCTATCCACAGATGCATACCATCAGGTGAAATCTATGTGTATTGTCTGCCTACATGATAATTACTTACATGTAAATTTTAATAGAAAGTTAGATGTGGCATATTTGCATAATGGCTATGCCTTTTCATGAGCAGGGCCTGAATGCTTAAAATAGTAGGGTTCAGAGCTGTTGTACATAGGGTCGTTATGAGTCACTGAAACAGATGAGGGAGTGAATAATTTAAAAGCGATGTATGGTAGGGTCTTACGGTTATCACAAGAGTCCACAATTAAGGTTGCATAGTGGAATGCACTTGGGGCAGTGGGAGGGGTGCGGGGGGG
>NW_006399753.1:12876506-12887185 GCF_000299155.1 Elephantulus edwardii | reverse complement strand
GGAGTGTTTCTTTTACTTTTGAAAGAGAGGAGAGAACTGGGGGGGGGGGGGGAGGGATGGGCAGGGAGAGAAGTGCAGCAATAAATGAATGGAAATCCAAAATCTCTGTAAATGCTCATTAAAATTATTTTTTTAAAAAAGGGAAAAAAGTTCATAGCAACAACAAAAATGCCTTTTCATAGGCAAATATGAACTTTTTCGACGTATGAAACACAATACAAATTAATTTGTGTGCTCGCCCCATAAGCTTTCTCTTGGCACTTGTTAGAGTAGAAAAGGATCCGTAGGGGTAACAGGCTGTCCTGTTTCATTTCTGTTTTTTTTTATTTTGGGTGGGAGACATTTCATTAAGGGCAGTGTGGCTTAAGAAAAATCAGAAAGATTCACACTATTGGCTCAAATGAGATTTTTACATGTCTTCATTTGTATACCAGCTTCCTACTGTTACTCTTTATGTGACTATGAACAAATTATTTAACCTTTACTTAATCTCGTTCCTAAAATGGATATGATAATGATATTTGTCTCATAAGGTTTCTGTGAAGACTGCAAAATAAATTATCTGCTAAGGGGCTGAGCTCAGGGATGCTGGAACGCCTGCAATCCTTGCACGTTATTTAAAGCATGGAGGAAGGAGGTCCCCTGTTGGCTGTCACTGACTGGTACGTGGTGTTCTTGATGGAGGGTCTTCTGGAGACAAGGTCTGGGTCCCCTTCGGTGTAATCTTCCTGGAGGAGGAGCCTTGAACCCACACATAGGATTAGACAAGAGGCTGCTTGACTCTTCCCACATGTACTCCCTTTTCTTACAGAAGGTGACTCTCCAAATGACTGGAAGCTTTTTTCTGTTTCCAGGCAGCTAGAAGTTTCCTTTTCCAAAACACCTTCCTCATGAGGCTTCCTTTTTAGGGCCTGGGTGTGTTCAGATGCTGTGGGGTGTCCAGGATGATGGGGGCGTGGTGTAGAACTAGCCCCACCCTGAGTTCACTTGTACTATTTGGGACCCTGTGTGAGCTGGAATAGAGCTGTGATCCATCGGGTTTTCAATGGCTGAATTTTCAGACAGAATTAGATCACTAGTTCTTTCTTCCTAAACATCTCTAAGCAGAATTGAACTTCCAACCTTTCAGTTACTGAGTGTGTTAACGATTTATTTGCATGACTCACAGAGTAAGGGGTGAATCAGCTCAGAAGTTTAGCTTGCTAGGGTTCTCGGCTATGAAATGTCCACTAAAACTTTTCACTGAAAAGTTTTTAAACTTGACAGTGGACTTCCCACAGAAAGTTTTCAAATATGACAGTGACATTTTGACAGTGATATTTTCCAAATGATCAAGCTTCTGAATGGCCATCGGTGACTCTGTTAGGTGGAATAGTTGATGCTCAACAACTAACCCAAAGGTTGGCAGTTCAAGTTCTCCAATTGACCATAGTCAAAAGGCCCAATGTTATTTCCATAAAAAGTGGAGGCCTATGAGAATTCAAGGAATTTGTTCAGAAATCCTGATTAATTCGTCCCATTCTGAAACCCATGGAGCTACCACGAACTGAGAGCGTCTGGATGGCAGTGGTTTGGGATCTGGATTTTTATTTGCTCCTCACTTTCTAGATAACAGTTGGGGGAGAGGACAGTGTGCATATTTGTTTGTACACACATGTATACAGGTGTGTATATACACATGGACACAGGTGTGAGTATACACATGGACACAGGTGTGTGCATACATATACACAGGTGTGCGTATACACATGGACGCAGGTGTGAGTATACACATGGACGCAGGTGTGAGTATACACATGGACGCAGGTGTGCATATACACATGGATGCAAGTGTGCGTATACACATGGATGCAGGTGTGAGTATACACATGGACGCAGGTGTGTGTATACATATACACAGGTGTGCGTATACACATGGATGCAAGTGTGCATATACACATGGACGCAGGTGTGCGTATACACATGGACGCAGGTGTGCGTATACACATGGACGCAAGTGTGCATATACACATGGACGCAGGTGTGAGTATACATATACACAGGTGTGTGTATACACATGGACACAGGCGTGTGCATGCACATATACACAGGTATGTGTATACACATGGACACAGGTGTGAGTATATACATGTATGCAGGCATGTGCCTCCATTTGCTGGTGTTTTCCCAACAGCAGCCTCGCATCCTGTCCATTTCTAAATGCCCATTGCTTGTCACACACAACAGAGAATTGTTAGGACAGCTTCTTAACTAAATGAAAAGGAACTTTGACCTACACCTAGTTGTATTGCTTAATAAGACCAAGTTAGTGACCCGAGGGTTGGCAATCCCATGTCTTCATTCACCTTGAATACTCAGCTCGTGCTACCACTCTCATCTCAGTGAACCCTCAGATCTTTCTCTTGCTCCTCGTTCAGCAGGTTCAACACCGCCTCTAAGCTTTTGCTTCTTATTCTCCCATCTGCCGACCACCACATCACTCAGTCATCGTTCAAAATCCCAGTGGAGGTCGATCACTGATGGGCATGAGTCTGCGTTTTCCCCACTCCTCGTTGCCTAACATCTGCCTCTGTCCTGTGTTACAGTGTTTGTGATTTTAGACCATTTCCCCCCTTGCCTCTCCTTTGAAATTATATCTACTCAGCCAGACTGTGGGCTTCCTTTGAGCCAGAATCAATATTTCTCTTTCCTAGAATTTCCTCTACCCACTCCAAACCCCACAGCATGCAACACCGTATCAGCACAATGACTGCGGATGTCTAGGAGATTCTTTGCTTATGTAGAAGAAAAAAGATGGTGAAAGAAATGAGAGAGAGAAAGAGAGTAAAAGAGAAGGAAGAAAGGAGAGGATGAGAGATGGTGAAGAAGGAAGAGAGATGAAGAGGAAGAGAGAGAGGGAGCGAGAGGGGCCTGAGGTATGTATTACCATGCTGCATAAATAATATATGCTAAAATGCTTTTCTGTGCCACAAATATTGACCTTGCTTAATAATTGATGCTGGGCTCCAGTCCTACGCTGGGACCATGCTGACAGGGGCCTGTGCCCTTGCCATTGGCCTATATTTATTGCTTTTGTTTTCAGAAGCCTGAAATTTACCTCCTTTTCTTTAACAGAGGATTATCCCCCTCTCCCTGGTGATCCAGTACTATCCTGGAGGGTGGATTCAGAAAAGCAGGTGAAATGGAGATGAAAGGGACTAATCTCACTCCATCACTACAGAGGAATCCTGGCTTCTTGCCTGCAAACATGTTATAAGCAGGTACCTCTTTGCTCCATAAGTTTTCAAAACGATTGCCATGGAATAATAGAAAAAAATGAAAATATAGTAAGCCCTACTATGTATTCATTTCTGTTCCAACCACTATACATATATTATTTATTTTAATCCTCAAGAAAAGGCAATGAGAAAGAAAATATCATTTCCTTTTTCTCTCAAATACGAGAAAACTGGGATGTGGCGAGTTTAAGTACACTTAACATACCTAGTGAGTAGCAGTGTTGTGATTCAAATAAGGGCAGTCTGATTGGAACGTTGCTATGCTCAACTTATTCTCTGCTTCCACGCTCACAATAAAAACCTCTCACTGGATTTTTTTAATCAGCCACCACTTCATCTTACTGCTGTTGTGCACTGTTGAATCAGAACTAACCCACAACTGACCCTTCAGTGGGTTTTTAGAGGCAGTAAATTGCACAGAGGTGGATTGATTCAGTGACTGGGATAATCGGGATGGGAGTGTCGGAGACAGTGCGATTGGCACAGGACAGAGCGGAGTTTAGGGCTGTTGTACATAGGTTCGCTATGAGTCGCAAGTGACTCGACAGCACATAACAACAACAACAACAAATTGCACAGGAAGATACTGTTAATGTTTCTCCTGCAGAGCAGCTGGTGGATTCAAACAGTGTACCTTTACATTCATAGTACAATTCCTTACCACTAAGCCACCAGAGCTCCCTGCTTCTTCTTACAGGAGCACTAGTTTCCTTTCCTCTTGGAAATTGTGTTGTGGTTACACGCTGTTGAGTTCATTTAGAACAATCCCTTGGCAGAATTATGGAGTAGAACTGTACCACACATTTCTATATTGACTTAAGTTTTTCCAAGAAAACATCTAGGTTTTTCTTCTCTGGAGTCTCTGCATGGATTCAAACTGCCAACCTGTTAATTCACAGGTGAACACTTAATCGTTTTCTCCACCAAGTCTCCTTCCTTTCCAAACGACTGTAGCTGTTGTTAGGTGCCACTGAGGTGGCTTCCATTCATAGCAATCCTGTGTTTCAGTCATTTCATCAATCCATCCATCTCCTTGAGAGGTTTCCTCTCTTCCCCTGATCCTCTACTTTAAAAAACATGTCATCTTTCTCGAGGACTAACCCCTCCTGATGATAAATGCGAGAAAAATCTCACCATGCTCTTGTCTAAGGAACATTCTGCCAGTACTTGTTCTCATATAGATGTGTTTCTCCTTGGGGCACTCGATGGTTTATTCACTATTCTTCACCAAAACACAATTCAAAGGCATCAAAAGTCTTCTTTGGTCCTCCTTACCCATTGTCCAACCTTCACATGCACATGAAATAAATAAAAGTACCAAGGTTTGTGTTCACATATTTTATGTTGTTGTTGTTGTTATGTGCCGTCAAGTCAGAACTGACTCATCGCAGACCCTCCAGCAGGTCTTCAGAGGCAGTGACAGCACAGAAGGAGACTGCCCGTCTTGTTCTTACAGAGCCCCTGGTGGATTCTAACCACACGCCTTCTTTTACATTGTTGTTATTGTTGTTATGTGCCATCGAGTCGCTTGCGACTCATAGTGACCCTATGTACAACAGCCCCAAACTCTGCTCTGTCCTGTGCCAATCACACTGCCTCTGACACTCCCATCCCGATTATCCCAGTCACTGAATCAATCCACCTCATAGAGGGTCTTCCCCTCCTACGCCGTCCCTCCACCCTACCAAGCATGATGTCCCTCTCCAAGGACTTGTCCCTCCTTACAACATGTCCAAAGTATGTCTTTTACATTAGAGACTAACAATTGAAAAAATAACCCAACAGATTTATCCAAGACCACAGTCCTATTAAATACTGAAAATGAGGCTTAAACCACAGCTTCCTTAGTTGAAATAATATAAGATTTTGCTCTTCTGTGTTCAGAAGGCATCTTGTGGTCTAGGAGCTGTGTTGCCAGCCAGAAGTAAGGTGGTTCAAATCGACCAGCTGCTCCATGCAAAAAGATGGGCAGTCTCCTCTCACGTGATTCACAGCCTTGGAAAACCCACCGGAGGTCAGTTATGAGATAGTTCTGACTTAACTCCAATTAGTTAAGGGTGGGTTTTTTGAAAAACACGCTCAAAAGAAAATTGTTTATTACCTAGATTAAAAACATTGCAGAATTGAACTCTCATTGTCCCTTCTTGAAACTTTTACTCTCTCCCTGCTTTTGCTCACAAATACTATTCTCCCAGAAGGTCTTTCCCTTAAACCTTTTCCTTAAAATTGGTGCAGGAGAGTGGAAAGTTCAGGTCAGCTTTCTTAGGGTCGCTATGAGTTATATTCCGCTTGATGGCATCTAACAACAAAATCAACAACATACCTTTGTAATTTGAAATCCAAACATTGCTTCAAAATCTTTTGAAAGTAAGGCAAAGAAGCTAAAGCAAATTTAATTATCAATAAGTTCAGTGGAAGACACTCAATATGGAGCTAAAGGAATAATACACTTAGGATATGAACCAAGGTCTGAATCATTTGTTTGTTAAACTAATGATAGTTGAATGGCTCAAAGTCCCAGGACTCTGCTAGATCTTGGGAATGTAGAGGAGGAGGTAGACATGGTTTCTACTCCCAGGAAACTTAGATTCTATTGAATAAAAATGTACAATAAACACACACATACACAGAAAGAAAGAGAGAGAGAGAGAGATTATTTTAGGCAAGGATAGATATAGGCAAGAATGCTCCTACAGTGAAGCAGTAGAAGAAAAGTGTCTCAAGTGGAGTTAGGCGGTCCTGGAAATATCTCTCTAGGAAGTAATATTGACTGGAGACGTAGAGAATGAGAGCCAGCCAGGTTGAAATGGCAAAAGTGAGGACAGACGCAGGTAGAAACAAGCAGAGCATAAAAATTTGAAGAAAGTCTGAGATACTGTGTTTGGTACAAAAGAAAGAAGTCTAGTAAGGTGAATAATTTCAATGATTATTCAATTATGTTAAGTCTTAGGATGTTAACACATTTAAAAACATCTTTATTTTTATGACTCTATGAGTTTTCTTTAATATTCCCATTGAATTTGAACATTTTCACTCATTATTAGATGTCGTTCTATGTATATGTCTTAGTGGCAGTCAGGCAAGGGAAGTTTCTGGCGTCCTTTTTGTTATGTGTTACTGTTCTTTTTCTCCCTCAAAAGTGGGTGGCCTTAAGCCTTAGAGTAAGGATAAATGTGGAGGCTTGCTTCAGGTGTGACTTTAAAATCGTTGATGTGGCAATGGGTCTGTGGTCTGGTCTGGCCTGGGGCCTGGGGCCTGGGGCCTTCGAGTCTCCCTCTACTCTGGAAGTTGGCTGGTTGGCTGATGACTTGGTGGTGGTCTTGTCTTCATTTTAGAGGAATATTCTTTTAAAGACACAGCCATCATTTGTCTATTTGCTGTACTGAACAACTTGAAGATGCTGTGATACTGAATACTATTCCATGGTCATGCCAAATACCATAATGGTTACCCATTATGTACAATGGTTGGATGAACTTCCAGATTGATTCATACTGGGAAGCAGGAGTGGCATCCACTTCCTAAGCTAGATGCCTCTGGAAACTTTACACACTCTCTTACAAATGTATAGAAATAATGTAAATTATAGAACAGAGTTCAGGTCTTTTGTGCAAAGCATACTCTGAGTCATATTCAATTCGACAACACTTAACCACTGCTAAATGAGACTAGTGCTGGTGTATCTGGAGGAACATTTTTGCACTTTGCACATCACTCATTGTCAATGTGCTGGGTTTGCTGTGATGCTGAACCTTGTGCCCTAGGGGTATCAAATACCATAATGGTTTCCCAGTTTGGACAGTGTTTGATGGAGCTCCCAGTTGTAAAACAGGTTGGGAAGCAGGAGTGGCATCCACTTCCTAAACCACATGCCTCTGGAAACTCTAAGAACTTAGAGAAACAACAATAGCTATGGAAAGGCATTAGGTCTTTTGTTCATAAAATCACTATGAGTTGAGCTCGACTTGACATCAATCAACAACAAAACATGTATATATTTCTTTGCAGATACCTAAGTTTCTTGTATCTCCTTTAGCAACAAGTTTAGGCTTTAAAATGGGTACCAAACTGCCTCGCAGAAAAGAACGATCATCTGTTTTCCAAGCGTCATGGATTTTAAGTATGAGTTGATTCATGTGTTCTTGTCAAATGGAAGTAGATGGAGTATTCAAGGGATTCTTCCGTGTGAGCAGAACAATTCTAACAGGGTATCACATGATGGTCCTGACCCTCTTCTATATGAATTTTACACTGAAATAGTTCAGAGTCAGGGATCCAGTTCTCAGCACCAAGGAGAGCTCCAGCAGAGGTGTGGCCCTTGAAGTTTTCAACTCTTTGAAGTTTATCCTGAAGAATTTATTACTGTCTATCTTTATCTTTGTCTCAAGGGCAGACTTTACTAAGCCTCAAGGAACAGAACACAGCAGCATTAATCCCTTAAAATAACAGCATGTATTCTAGCTGTTTATCTGCATGAGAACATCATGGAACTGGGTTTAAATGATGGGATATGAGCAGTGACTCATAATGACCCTTCATTAGGTTTCAGAGGCTATAAATCTTCATAGGAAATTTCTCAACTTTCTCCTCAGGAGCCATTCATGGAGTCAGTCTGCTATAGATGCCTTTGGATTGGCAGAGCAACATGCTACAGACCACAACACCAGAGTTCCTTTGAAATGATTACTGGACTACAAATTTTAACAATTTCTTTGACACTGTTCTTTCATTCTCTCTTGCCTTTACTTTTCAAATGTCAACTATAGTCACATCTCATCTACTAGTCATCAGTGAATTCGTTTACCCACATTATGGTCGTTCTGAATATCACAGAAGAGAACATACCTTATTTCTCTAAAATCTAATTGCACTTTCTTTATACATCACCCACAAAGTATTTTATAATGTGGCTACTTGAATAGAGTTAGAGACATGGCTGACTGTTACCAAGGTCTCCTAAGGAAATTAAAAAAAAAAAAAAAAGAAGAAGAAGTATATGTTCAAAACCACTTCCTTTAACCTGGATAATTTTACAGAACTGTGACCCTCGAGATTCTGAGTATAAATTGCAGTTTACCTCCACGAAGCCTCATGCATCAAGCTCTGAGTATGTTCTGTGCAATTCCCCCTCCTTCCTTTTTGGAAAATGATGAATCAGACTCATCATGGTATTCAATTAATTTCACACAGCTGACTCCTGAGGGAATTTGTACCCAATGTCCTCTAACTGATGATCAATCATTCTCTTGTGCTTGGTACCAACGGCAGCCAGTGGCAGGCCTGTGACATGCTCCAGGTTGTCGAACAGAATGTGTCCCTTTCCAAGCAGGAAAGCTTCTGGTGACCTTTGATGGCATTTGAGAGAAGTCATTTGCTTTGGCTTTTCTGAGGCCATATTGATCTCTGCCCAGGATTCAATTTCAGACAAGCAAGAAACATAATTTATGTAAACTGGGCAGGTAATTAAACTCTCCTCCCAGGCAAAAAGGTCAGAGCAGAATATTTAAAGTTTCACTTCTAAGTGGAAGCAGTTAGCTAAAAAAGGAGAAAGAAATCTCACTGGGAATGTCATGTTGCCAACTGTTGCCCTATAAATTATGTGACCACGATTATCTTCCCAGGAATAGGTCTGAGGTCTCTGCTGCAGAAGCTAGAAAAGGAGAGCTACTCTGTCTGTATATTAAAAATGTCTGATGAGTCTGACTCATTGCTAGATTATGATGAAATATTCCATAGCATTTTCAGAATATTTTTAAACAACACTAAGTGTAAATAAAAACTGCAATTATCTCATAAAGACTGTGCTTCCTTTTTGCAAACCATCAGGACTGGTAACATGTTATCTCTTCCATAACCCCCAAATCACTCAGTGATCATTTCCTAGAAACAAGAACATTCTTCTGTATAAGGACAAAACAGGTAGCAAATAAGAAATTAGCATTGATACGTTTACATTGCCTAATCCTCAGATACCAAGACAATGTCTTCATATTGCTCATAAACTGTGCCCTCAACGCCCACTATCTTGTCTAGGCCATGATTAATAAAATTAGGTAATTATTCTATATGTAGAAAATGCTAACATCTATTCTATTAATGCATGAGAAAAGTGATGAAGACTTGAAGAATTTATTAAAAAGATCAAGGAAGCTCTGGTGGACTAGTGGCAAGAAGCTGTACTGCAATCCCAAAGGCACATGGTTCGAATCTACCCTTGTTCCACTGGAAGAGGAGGGGAAATCTCCTCTTGTGTCAGTTGAATTCAATTTGATGGCACACAACAAGTTAAAAAAAAAAGAATAATTTATTAAAAAGATCAACGATTTGTTTTTCTGGAACAATGTATTGTTATTGTTGTGCATCATCGAGCCAGAAATGGCCTAGAGCTGACCGTCCAGTGGGTTTTTAGAGACAGTGAATCACAGCGGAGGAGACTGGCCATCCTTCTCTTGTGGAGCAGCTGGTAAATTCAAGCCACGTGCTTTTGAGATTGCAGTGTGGTTTCTTACCACTAGGCCACCAGAGCTCTCTCTTTGCACGGATTATACCTTAACATGAAGAAAACAAAAATTCTCATAGAATTTTTCCTTAACCATCTCAGGTTGGCAGTGTCTGCCCCTGGCACGATGATTTTAGCACCCAGTGGCTGTTGCGTCCACGTGAATGGGTGGGTGTACTCTTTCTACAAAGGCTAGGGTACTGTTCTTTCTGAACTTCTGCCATCTCAACTACTGCTGAGTCAGGCAAAGGCTTCAGGTAAATGTCATCCTTCTTTTCCCCTCTTAGTTCTTCAATTTTCTTTTCTTTCTCATCCTTATTTTCATTTATAAGCCCCCACCCCAACACCTCCATCTTTCTTTGCTTTTTCTTCTCCTCATGTCTTTCCCCCCCTTTTCCTTTTAGTCTTTTACTCTTTACTTTAGTATCCTTCCCCCCCCCCCCATTATTATCCACTCATTTGTGAGTCTGTTTGTGTTTTTGAAAGATTTCTTTGTCCTACCTGGCCACAGAAAGCAACCGTGTCCATACAGCCCAGTCGTACACATACCCCCTCCATTCTCACCAGCTGGGCAAGAGCAGAAACCAGCACCACCTGATCAATGACAGACAGCAAACAATGTCACTTCAGTCTACTTTCAACTTCTCTAAATGAATAAACAGAGAACTGCATACACACCTTCAGTCCCTATTACAACTACTAGAAGACAGGTGAAAGACTAAGAACTGCCAAATTTGCAGGTTGTATAGTGTAATGGCCCCATTCAATCAGATATATCAAATAACACAAGTACAGCACACTACCATTTCTTAGAGCAAGAGATAAATTCAAACCACATACATACATACATACAAGAGAAGATGATACAAACGAGTGATTAAAATGTTGTTGTTATGTGCCGT
>NW_006399753.1:12845407-12876086 GCF_000299155.1 Elephantulus edwardii | reverse complement strand
ACCATTGCTCTTCAGCACTTTGGAGAGGTCCCTAACAGCAGACTTTCCCATGGCAATGCGCCTTTTAATTTCCTGACTGCTGGTGCCAAGACTGTTGACTATGGAGCCAAGCAAGCTAAAGCTGTGTACAATCTCAATCTCTTCACCATCCATCCTGATGCTGCCAATTGGTCCAGTGGTGAGAATCTTTGTCTTCTAGATAATATTTCAGAGGAAGAAATGTTATTGGAACTTCCTGATAATGTATTCAAAGGATGATATTAAGTGCCTTTGGGTTATGTGGGAATCAAATAAAGTCAAAGAAAATACAAACAAAACTGCAGAAGAATTTTTTTAAAAAGATAATATCAAATAGATGAAATAAATGGAAAATCAGAAGCCGTACAAAAATAGCAGATTCAAATTCAGAAGATTAAGACTAAGATTTTAAAATAGACAACACATAAAAAAGGCAAAATTCAGAATTCGATCAACAAAACACAAGTAGTGGGATGGAAAACAAATTGGAATAACAAATGAAGGAAAATTAATACAGCCTAAGAATTATGTGAGTCACTACCAAGAGAAATGACTTCTTTATGACTGGAATTCCACAAATGGAAAAGACAGAAAACAAAGCAAAATAAAAAATAACAGAAAAAAATTGCTTATTTCCTGGAAGAAGATATTCAAAATATTATGAAACTGAGAAGATAAGCATTCGGGTAGCTCAACAATCTCCACATACAATAGATTCTAAGAGGAAAGTCAATAAGATATAATAAAACTTTTCAAAACCAAAGACAAAGAAAGAGGGCTGAAACCAACTCTGGAAAGACCAAGCTGCTTTCAAAGAGGACAAATAAGACTAAGCCTGATATTTCAACAGAAATCATGTAGTCAAGAAGGATGAGATCTATATGAAATAGAAAAATACATTGCCAACCAAAAATTACATACTTAGAAAAATTGTTCCTCAGATATAACAGTGTAATAAGAACATTTTCAGATGAACTGAATCTCAGAAGAACACCATTAGAAGAGCTATTACCATGAAAGCTATGCAAGTGAAAGAGATTATGTAGTAGTTGCCTCAGACAGAGCTCAGAGCCACACCAACATCTAGACTCAAGCAGAGAGTTGCTAACAAAGGAAACTGACAAGAAATCACTTCTACAATAATACTAAAGTCCTGTCATTTCAGGGCAGAGAGGATTTTTATGAGAATGAATTAATTCAATTAAATTTACAAAGAGACATTCTCTGCCCAGCACTACATTATGGGCAGCAGAAGGGAATAGATGGGCCCACCCATGATTATAGAAGTGACTTGTACATGTATGAGAGGTATACTCCTTTTCCTGATCTCCAGAACTCTGGAAGTGAGGTGTTGGTATTCTTCATTTCATGTTATGAGAGACAAGTTTTCGGAGAAGGGTATCATGCTTGGTTAAGTAGAGAATCCCTGAAAAAGAGGAAGCTCATCTACGATATGGATTAAAACAGTGGCTGCGGTGCTCATGAGAATGGACCAGGACCAGCAGTATTTTATTCTGTTCCCCATAAGGTCACTAAGTTTGTATCAACTTACTGGTACCTCATCCCAATAACACATGCTTCATTTCTCATTTTAGAGAAGTTACATGATTCCCCTAAGTTCTCATACAGTTAGGAAGGTGGCAGAAGCTTGAATAGCTGCTCTGGTGCCAATTTCCTCTGACTCCATTGTCCTTTCCACCAGCACAAATTCTTGGAGTGTCCCTTCGAGCCATCCTCCTGGGTAGCAAACAGAGTAGAATGACTAACTGCCTTATATAATTTTTATATTTCTCTCTCTGTTCCACAGCAAGTGGACATCTGAGCCCTGTCTTCTCCAGGCTTAGTTAGGTGTGCTGCTTCCAGGAAATGTGCCTCAAGTGTCATTTGGCTGTGTCTCAAAAGATAATAAATATTCATTTATGTCTGAGGGATTTTCTTTAAAATGCTGGTTCTTCCCTACACAATAATTGTGTAATATTTTACAAACCACTAACTACCTACCTCTGAGCCTTAGTGGTAAATGATGATAGCAATATGCAGTGGATACTTATTGATTTTGCTGTCTTGCACCCTTTCTCCTTCACTCCTTACCATTTCTTCCTAAAGGAAATAATGTCCCCTCTATACTCCTTCTCAGATCTTGGCTTGGGTAGATGTTTTCCCTCCAAGATGATGCAACAGATGACACAGTTAAAGTTGAGCCAATCAATACACATCAGTGCTTTCCATCCATCTGACCTTGATGATTGGCTTAGGGGTGGTCATATAATCCAAGTTAGATCAATCAGAACCAAGAACACTTAATTCTGTGTTTTGTTTTGTTTTGTTTTGAACCACTAGGAAAAGGGGATTCTCTTCTCTGCCTGACTAGGTGCTGTGATTATAAGTTTGATTATAAGTAAATCATCAAAGGGAGTCATCCTAAAAGCTGTAGTTTGAGGGAAAGTTTTGGGGGATGCCCCTTGAACTCCTGATAGGGTCATGTCTGAGTCACTCTGGATTCCTTTTTGAATGCACATGCAAGTTAATAAATCCATTTTTTCACTCTATCCAATCTGAATTCAATTTTCTATCACTTGCAACTGTGAGAGCGCCTACTGATAAAAATTCCCTTAAAAGCGCTACTGGAAGATGAAATTAGTAATAATGGAAAACACTAATCTAGAGGAGGCTCTCAATGGGTAGAAACAATTACCGCGATCTCCTCTCTAGTTTCTTTACTTAAACTTACAGTTCATCTGGGAAAGCATTGGAGTGGCCTCAAAAACAGAACGCTATATAAGGATCTAAACAGACCCAGGTGTTGCAGGCTGTGTTTTCAAGTTAAAAATATGAAGCCAAAATGCCAGTCATATTGACGCACACTGCGTATTTATAACCAGAAGCACATACACAAAAACACACACATGCACATACATTCAAGGCTGTCAACGTTCATTTTCCAATAAGCCCAAAGCATACATACGTTTCTTTCGGGTGAGAAGGAAGTAGAATGAAACTTGGTAGGTCCCACCAGACTAATTCAGTGGAGTGTCCAAAGTGGATCGTGCTAATTTCAACAGTAATTTTTAATATTGGTAATGTAATTTATTACTTGAAAAGATTGTGAAACTTTCTGACAGTTTATTAGCTGGTGCCATTAAAACTAAATGTCAGCTTTATCAACTGCTGTCAGTAAAATTAGCGATGAAACAGCCTCCAAGCAAAGGGGGTTGGATTATGTTGGATAATAGTATGAATAATCACTCGGATTTCTATAGTACCTTTTTCCTAAAGGGATTAAAGTGTTTCCATACATCATCTTCTGGCAGTATCCCTGAATGGAAAGCGGGGGCCAAGTGGATTGTTCCTTTGTGGTTTGTGGTCACTTTCTAGCTTTGCGTTTGAGAAGCCAGTGTATATACCATTGGGGTTTTGTCCTTACTAGTTAGCATTGTGTTAATGTCTCGTTACAGTCGTCAGGTGTGGAGAGATGTATATACAGGGAAAAAAAATGGGAATAAAAGACAATGGAATGCTTTTCCAATTTATGACACCTAAAATGAAACTATAGCTATTATTAATATATTTAATAATAAATCAAATCCGTATGTTTGTTTAAAAAATTACACAAACAGAATACATTTCAAAGAAATGAAAGCCAGTTACATGGACTCCTGGTGTCAGAAGAGGGTTTAGAGGAACATCATGCTCACGGCCCTTTTAAACTTCATATATTCCAGTGGACAGTTTGCATTTCTTCCCAGCTTCCTTCTGGCCTGCTAGTCATAGCATTTCAGTTTTACTGTAGAAAGCACTGAAACTAGTGTTCCTTTGGAGATCCACTGTCTGACCACAGAGTATGGGTGAAGCTGAACCCCGTTAAGACAGGCAGCTGGCCGGTCTTGACTGCTGAGAGCCCTGAATCACTCGGTTATTCCTGCTACAGTTATGACAGCACAACCCAAAATAAGAGCATAAGGGAAATACCTGGGACTTACCCTACAACTATCACAAAAGGTGTCTTCTTCCACAAAAAGTTGCTAAACTGGAAAGACAACATGTCTAAAGGCATTTTGCTTCCACATTGGAAAAGCCTGTCGGAGAATAAAGCTAGTGGACAGGAAAGAAAAAAAAAAAAAGAAACAATAGCATTTTAAGTGACATCTCTCTAGCACTTGGATCCAGTTACATGTGAAGACTACCTATGCCTTTGATATGAACCAGATAGTTTGGGCTCTTAGCTTTTCTAATCAGAAAGATCTTATGCTTGTTCTATGTATTAAATCTTAAATGCTATTGATCACTGATTAACCTAATGTTCCTTTCCTCTAAAATAAATATGAAGTCAGGATAAACTAAGATTTGCTGCAGTAACAATCTCAGAGCTCCAGTAAGTTGAAATAACAACTCTTTTCTAGAGTATATGATAAATCCATGATGGGGAAACTGGAGATTCTGTTCTGAGTTACCTTCACTTAGGGACCCTGACTGAGATGACTATCATCATAAGAAGCATTTCTTAAGGCAGGAGAATAGAGAAGTTACAAAGCACACACATGGAAAGATTCCAAATGGAATTAAATAATTAAGAATAAGTAAATTATTGTACATCTAGGTGTTAATAATCAGAACTCTAGAACTTTTAGATCTTTATGCAATATTAAATCTCTCTGGCATGGCCAAGGCCTTGGATCTCATCAGGTGATTACTGATCTCAGTGTTATCAATCTGTGTTCTCAAGCTGTTGAAATCATTGATTAGACTTTTTCTGGTGACTGAGTTACGCACTAAGTCAGCTATCCTTACAAATTTCCTTCCCTAACAACTCAATTGTTTCTTATGCCCTAGTGAAACAAAAAAACAATCCCTTTTTACCTCAACATCTCAGTAAAAAATAGAAGCGAAATAGCTGGGCAGTAATATTTCCATACTAGATTGATTATGGAATAATTTATTATCTTTCCTCAACTCAGGTTATGTATGCTGCTATTGTTCTGTGTGTCATCAAGTAGGAACCGACTCATAGCTGACTCTCCAGTGGGTTTTCAGAGGCAGTAAATCATGTGGGATGAGATTGCCTATCTTTCTCCTACCAAGCAACTGGTAGATTTGAACCACATGTCTTTGGGATTGCAGGGCAGTGTCTTGCCACTAGGCCACCAGAGCTCCCCCCAAACTGTATCTTGTATATCAACACATAACTGGCATTGAGTGATGAATGTTCTTTTGTTGAAAAGAGGGATATTGGTACTCTCCTGTGTTGAAAAGATGCAGAAGATTTAAAACGGGTGTTACCTTAAGGGTGAGTAACTCATAACCCAACTCAGTCCACTATGGTCAAGTCTGCTTCCTGTTGACCCTCCATCTGGGTTGGTTTTTATTTTGTCTTTTTAAAGAGAAGGCAAACAGAAAGAGGTAATGGGCAATCATGGAGAAAGAACAGCATGTATAAGACTTATGGACCTAAGTTAGCATGTTGGGATTTGGGAGTTGCTAGCTGACTTGTATGAAAAGATAAGTCTGTTTCTCAGACAGGAATACAATGATGTTGGCAAGGAAACTGTTCTCAGGTAAGAAAACAACAAAATTGAGAAAATATAAGGCTACGATATGATGAAGCCATAATTTTAGTCCACATATACAAAATTAATAGTGAAATGGGAATATTGAACATCATATTGTAATCTTCAACTATCACAGCTTTCACATGCACCTATGATCACTGTTGTTGTTATATGCCATTGAGTCGCTTGCGACTCATAGCGACTCTATGTACAACAGACCTAAATTCTGCTCTGTCCTGTGCCAATCACACTGTCTCTGACACTCCCGTCCCAATTTCCCCAGTCACTGAATCAATCCACCTCACAGAGGGCCTTCCTCTCCTGCGCTGTTCGTCCACCCTCCCAAGCATGATGTCCTTCTCCAAGGATCAATCTCTCCTTACAACATGACCAAAGTATGTCAGACAGAGCCTCAGAATCCTTGCCTCCAATGAGCCACTCGATTTAACCCTTTCCAGGATGAATCTGTTTGTTTTCCTAGCAGTTCATGGTACTCTCTCAATACTCTTTTCCAGCACCACAGCTCAAAGGCATCAATTCTCCTTCTATCCTCCTTGGTCATCGTCCAACTCTCTGATGCATAACAAGTGACAGCAACAACCATGGCCTTTATCAGACACACCTTAGTCTCCAGAGTGACACCATTGCTCTTCAGTACTTTGGAGAAGTCCCTAACAGCAGACTTTCCCATGGCAACAGGCCTTTTAATTTCCTGGCTGCTGGTGCCAAGAGTGTTTCCATTCATTTCAATTCTAAGTATAAAGAATTCTTTTTCAGGCTGCTTCCTGGAAAGCATAGTCTAAGAAGAGTGAGCTCTTGTCTTACTTTTTCAGATCAGAGTCTTTCTTAGTTCCCTATTGCTACTGTCAACATATTGCCAAAGGTTTAATGGTTTAAAAGAACAAAATGTGTTCTGGAGATCAGAAATCCGACTCAAATCTTATGGAGGCTGCGTTCCTTCATGGAGGCTTTAAGGAACAATGTAAATCCTTGCCTTTCTCAGCATGCCTGAGTCAAGGACTGTGGACAGCCTTCATCCATCCTTATCTCCATCAAAGATGCATCTGTCTGATTTGTTTTGCCCTTAAGTCACATCTATTTCTGACCATACCTGGGAAAGGTTCTTTGCTTTTCAGGTTCCATAAAATTAGATTGTGCCCACCTGAATAATTCAGAATAATCACCTCATCTTAAAAATGTTAAACCTAATCACATCTACAAATTCCCCTTTTCCCTGCACAAGAATACATTCTCAAACTCTAGGGACTAGGCTGTGGACATCTGTGGAAGGACAATATTCTGTCTCTATTGTGAAGTCTAAAGTCAGTGCTTTCAATGAAACTGTGTAGATAATCAAAATTAGTCTAAGAAATCACTTAGTCAGGGGGAGCTTAGATCATTTCAGAAATGGGCATAGTAATTTACTATCATAGCTACCAAGTGCTGCCTCGACAGAAATACCGCAAGTGGGTGGCTTTAAAGAAGAAAAAGAGAAAAAAAAAAGTATTTTCTCACCATTTAGAAGACTATACATTCAAGCATAGGACATGTCAGTCAGGTAAATTCTTCCTTGTTTGTTTCAGCTTAAACATTGTCAGCAATGCTTGGGGTTCCAAGGCTTGTGTAGATTATCTCCTGTCTTTTACTTCCCCCATGTGTGTCTGTGTCTTTTTGGCAATTTTCATAACTCAGAAGGTAGTATCGTTAAGCCCCAATCTACATTGGTATAAACTCATTAATTCAACTAAAAAAAGGAATGTAAATTCCAAATAAGAATCCACCTCACAGTCATCCATTTCCATAAGTTAATTCCAATTTTTCATGACCCGCGAGGACAAGGAGGACTACCCTATAGCGTTTCCAAAGCTGTAAATCTTTGCAGAAATAATTGTCTTGCTCTTGTGTGGTGGCTGGTGAATGTAAACCACGGACCTTTGGGTTCGCAGCCCAGTGCGCCACTGAGACCCCTTAACTGCAAGTAGAGGAGTTAGGATTTTATTACACATTTTTGAGAAACAGTTCAGTCCATGCTCCTGCTTGTGGAGTCCACACATCTAGTCTTCCCTGCAGTCTTTCAGCTGAGCAGCATTCTTCAGCAGGGAGGGAACAATTAGTTGAATTAGGAAGAGTACATATTTTGTGTTCAAACTAAATTAGAATTACAGAGTATAAAGGGATCATCCTGAGGTGAGTGGATCTTGCAACCCAAGCACACCAAGGAAGTAGCACGTTCATGTCGTCCAAGTCGCATTCACTGCGGCCTCCAGATTGGTGGTGTTTGTGCAGGACGGCCGACAGAATTGCAAGGGCTCTTTAACGTCACACTCTGTCTCTCTTTTACTCCCACCCTCTTCCTTTCGCCACATCTTCTTGTGCTGTTTAGCACTGGCTTGTCACAAGTTAAATGCGAGTATAATGCAGCTCTAATGAATAAACATGGCTTGTGCCCTGTAAATCTCAGTGCACAAATTGGCATATTAGCAAATTAAACTAAAGAACCACAGAATCCTTCTAAAACTGACCTGGCACCCCTTGCATCTTCCAGCTCTGGAACCTTGAGCAGAACCCTGAACTTTGCCTCTAATCCTTGAGACATTCATTCTTTCCTGTCTAGCATCTTTCTTTTTCTCCCCTGCCCTCTCCAAGAGGAGTTTGGTTTCCATAGGAACAAGCGAGCTTATGCATTAGCTACAGGTTAGAGTAAAAACAAACAAACAAAAACAAAAAAAAGAAAAGAAAAAAAAAGCGTGCATTAAGAAAGAATTTTGTATATCATCATAAGTACTACCCTAGGAAGTGCTACAGGATGGAGAACAACTCTATCTGCCGTCCAGGATCTTACCTTGACCCAGGATCCGATACTGTATAGAGATCTATCCATACCAATTATATCCAGTCCCCAGAAAGCAATATACAATTTTGCCTATGCACCTAGTGATAAGGTGCTGTATTGATAACCCAAAGGCACGCGGTTTGAATCTACCAGGTGTGATGGGTGATCTCCTCCTATATGATTTACTGCCTCTGAAAACTCCCTGGAGAATCAGCAATGGGTGAGTTCTGACTCAATGGTACATGACAACAACAAGCATGTTGTTGTTAAGTGCCGTTGAGTCACAGGCGACTCATAGCGACCCTATGAAGGAGAGTCCTTGATGCTTGGGTGTCTCTCATCCTCTTTCTAGGTTCATAGGGTTTCTGGAGGCAAGCTATTATGGAAGTGGATGCCACTCCTCCTTCCACGCTTGTTTTAATCAGGGAGCTCCACCCCACTCTCTTGTCCGCTTTGGGTAACCAACCATTAATGCATTTGACACATCAGTGTCACAGAGTTCAGCCTCACAGCAACCACAAGTGACCACTGGATGGCAACTTGTACACCAGGGCTATACGACCTAAAGGAATGTCTGAACAAAAACAATGAAAGACAGGCCCGAGAGCCGTGGATTAAGAGTCACCCACCTTTGGATTGGTAGCATCACTTTCTGTCCACTGGGCCAGCTGATCTCTCTCTCTAACAACAAGCATAGGGATTAGTTTAAGAATTGGATTTACTCCCTTCAAAGCATACCCTCACACAGAATCATTTCACCTGTAGCTCACTGCCATAAATTAAATTCCAGCTTGCTACAATCCGACAGGACATAGCACACCTGTGTTAGAGGAGTTCCAAAGCTGTAACTCTTTACTGAAGTAGACTCTCACACCGTTCTCTACTAGAGGGCTGGAGATTTAAACCCCTGATGTTCTAGTTAAAAGCTAAATGTATGAACCACTGCACCATGTGGTCTTCTGTTGTTGTTAGGTACCGTGGAGTCAATCACAGCTCACAAGGACCCCAGGAACAAAAGACCTGGACCATGTTCCATTCTTTGCCTTTTACATATTTCATGACACAGAAGAGCTCATAGCGGCAGTCACCACAACAACTACTTTTCTAAATTTCCTGAGAACAGATTTTCTATATTTTTTCATTTCTGTTCTTATGGTTAATACTCAAGCAAACACTGTACACCATACTCATATATGCCAGGTATTAGGAGACTAAATAAAAAGATCCTAAGGTAGGCTACAAATATCTCAAATAACAGGAAGAAAAATGAGCTGAGTCTAAGGATATTTTATTTAAATAAAATTTTTGTAGGTGTTCAGGCGATTTTGTACGACTGTGGCAAAACATGTTAATTCTACGTTGAGAGAGACGGAGGGTCAGCAAAGGAGAATCAACACAATGTCTATACATGGCGACTGTCGCAATGAGCTCAAGTATGCGGGAAAAGGTGAGAATGGCACAGGATAGGCCTGCCTTCAGGTCTGTTATTCATAGGATTCCTATATGTCCTGAGCCAATCTCACTAATTCCGGCACCTCAGCCGCACTGCCCCAGTCACTGTATTAATGCATCTCATCCAGGGTCTTCCTCTCCTGTGTTGTCCATCCACCCTTCTGAGCATGATGTCCTTCTCCACGGAGCAATCTCTCCTGGCCATGTGTCCAAAGTAAGTGAAGCAGAGCTTCAAAAGCCTAGCCTCCAAGGAGAGAGTTGGTTTCAAATTCTCCAAGATAGACCTATTTGTTTTCTTGGCAGTTCACGGTATATTTAGGACTCTTCTCCAGCACCACAGCTCGAAGGCATCTATTCTTCTGTTATCCCTAGTCATTTTGCAACTGTCTAGAGAATAACAAGTAATTGAGAAGACCATGGCCTGGATTAGGCACACCTTTGTATCCAGACTGACTGAACAGGAGTCGCTCAACTCAAGGGCAATCAACAACAATTTGGTAAATATTTTAAAATAAAGTAGCTGTTTATTGGCTGCCTGTATATACCAAATGCCTTGTACAATGTCCATCAAGTAATTAGGGCAGAATTTCCATGGTACGTATGAGAAAATCATTCCCCAGAAAATTTAAATCAAAAGGCCAAAGATGTACAATTTGTGTAGATGGCAGATCTAAAATTCCAAACCCAAGGTCTTGCCTATTCTACCATATTGACACCTCTTCATTTTTTCTGAAACCTCACTCTTCCTCGGGCTCTGTGATGCAGCTTAACCTACACAGTCTTTTAGAGCCACTTTTTTTGTACATTTATTGAGGGTCTTTTTCACTACTTGAATCCTTTAAACTTTAATAGCACCAAGACAAATGCTTGAACTTGACAAACATTTGAAAAGCAAACATCAGTGAGAAACATATAAAACCATTTAGTGAGCTCTCAGGAGTGTTTCTAAGTGAATCAGAGGAAGTCGAGAAGGGGCCATCTAGCTGACCATTAGCACACACTTTGTAAAGAATCACAGATGTGATGCTTCATAAGTAGATTTGCCTTCGTTAGAGGTCACTCTCCACTGAGTATTTGCACTAATGTCTAATACACAAGAAGGCCACTCTACCTTGTTCTCCCAATTTGTCTGTTCCATGATCAATATTGGAGTCTAGACTAGTATGACTACAGAATCTTACTGTTGCTTAATTTCCCATAAGATTAACTGGACTTCCTGAAACATCTGGGGTGGGCAGGGTGGGAAAGTGAAATCAGAGTGACAAATGTCCCCGTGCCACATTAAGACTCACAGTTAGCCGAGCTGAGTGCTTCCTGTTATCTTATACACTATTCTACTGGGATCTGCACAATGTTTATATTGGATTTACCAAATGAAGGAAATACTACGAAAATGAGTCACTGAGCTCTGCATTTCAAGAAAGGTCGAAGATGGACTTGACATTTAGCAGCAGCTGCACTGCTAACCCAAAGGCGGTCCCGCTCTGGCAGTTCGAGTGGGCAGTCTCCTCCTATGTAATTTGCTGCCTCTGAAAAACCAACTATGAGCTGGTTCTACTCAATGTCAATGAGAGAAGTTTTTTTAAGAGTAACTGTCAAAGTATACTGTTCCTATCAAACCAGCCTCTTCTGTGCTAGTAATCTCTTTTCGTGCAAAGGATTTGCTCACTCTCAGATTCAAACACCAAGCACCCTTAAAGACCTTCAAAGATCGCCAGATGAATCCCCTCTGAATAGAGCTCTAACTCTTTGAATGAGTGTTTCATAGAATCTTTTAGTATAGACTCATTCATTTCTCTTATTATGAGATTTTAATGCAGTCTACACATCTGTGGACTTCATATTCTAGTGTTATTTTTCTGAATGTCTGTTTCTTGTTGTTGTGTTGTTAAGTGCCATCGAGTCGCAGGCAACTCATAGCAACCCTATGAATGAAAGTCTTTGACACTTGGGTGTGTGACTTTCATCCTTTCTCCAGGTTCATAGGGTTTCAGGAGGCAAGCTATTTTACAGAAGTGGATGCCACTCCTGCTTCAACTGGGGAGCTCCACCAAACACTGTCCACCATGGGTGACCATTATCACATTTGACACATCAGTGTCACATGTTCAGCTTCACGGCAACCACAAGTTACCTCTGTATGGAAAGTGGACACACCAGGGCTATATGACCTAGAAGACTGAACAAAAACAATGAAAAACAGGCCTTGGGACCTGTTTCTTAAGATAGATTTTTCAATTCATGAGGTCATGACTTCTTAAGTTACTTGTATTTAACTATATCTTTAGAAGCTAGCAATGCCTGGTGTGTGGTAAAGATTCAATTAATAGTTTCTGGATAAAAAAAATGGTAAATAATGTCTAAAAATATCACTTAGTAAATTTTCTGGCCATGCTGCTATCAATGTCTTGAAGAAAGAATCATGTAGATTTGGTGAAGGCTAAATTAGGTTATAGTAACAACCCCCAAATGTCATTATCTAAACCAAGGTTGCTTTCTTGTTCCCACACAACCTGGGGCAGATTCTATATGAAGGCAGAGAGTGCCTGCAACTGACGCTTCAATCCCAGATCTCTTCCACAATTGCAGAAGCAGAGGAAGAAAGTTCCCAAAGGTTTTGTACCAGAACACGTTTTCTTCAGAATCATTAACCAGATAATAACAAATAGTACCCAGGTTATGAGCATAACAACTTAGGAACAACTTTTACTTACCATTTAATGTTATGTATATGTAATATTATATAAATTAGCCCTCATTTTGAAATGATTGAGTAAACCTGTACCCAACAATTCCATTGCAATCAACTTTTACTTGCTGTAGAAACAGCTTTCATATCACTGGACAGGCTAGGAGCCTTGTCTTACACTAAAGTGAAGATAAATAAAAAATAATATGCAGTGCTCTTATTTATTCCAAACTCTGTTTAAAGACATATTTGAACTTATAGACACATTTAACTCCAAGGTCTTGTTTGCAATCTGCCTGTATATGGGTTGGCTCATCATAATCTGTGTAAGAAAGACTGATCCTTTCACGCTCCTAAATTCTCACTGGCATCCAGTCAGGACTGACTCATAGTTAATCGGGGTCCTCAAGGCTGTCTATGGGAGAGAATTAGATAGCTGTACCACAAGGGAAACTCTCACAAACATTTACCCAACAGGATCCAACTTTGCTAAGCTAAAGGCTCACTCAAAGGTAGGACCGGACTGACCCACCAGATCCTGATTGCCCACACAGAGACTTCCCACCCAAGTTGATTGTAAATGAGACCAGATACAGTTAATCAGCTTACACTTGATTGCTAACACAATTAGGAGCATCCAAACAGTTTACCAGGCTTTCAAGTAAATCACAAACACTTACCCACGGGGAACCAACTTGCCAAGCTAAAGGCTCACTCACAAATAGGACCAGACCAGCTTTTAAATACAAAGGTCCACCCACCAGATCCTGATTGCCCACACAGAGGCTTCCCACCCAAGCTGATTGAGAGGTCCATATTTGTTCCTATTCCCGAGAAGGGTGATTCAACTGAATGTGGAAATTATCAAACAACATTTTTGATACCACATGCAAGCAAAATACTGCTAAATATTATTTAAAAAATGGCTGGAACAGCACATAGTTAGGAAATTGCCAGAAGTTCAAGCAGGATTTAGAAGAGGCTGTGGCACCAGGAGTATCACTGCTGAAAGTAAGTAATGTTCTATTTGTGTTTTATTGACTATGAAAAGCTGTTTGACTGAGTGGATCATGACAAGGTGTGGCTGATGTTGAGGAGAATGAGAATCCCGGGGCACCTGATTGTGCTCATGAGGAACCTCTACCTGGCCCAGGAGGCTGCTGTGTGAATGGAGCAGGGGAGCACTGCATGGTTTGGAATTGGGAAGAGAGTGTGTCAACATTATATTCTATCTTCATACCTGTTCAATCTATATTTGCTGAGCAAATTATCTGAGAAGCTGAACTCTACAAAGAGGAATGTGGCATCAGGATTGGAGGGAGACTCATCAATAACCTGCTTTATGCAGATGACACAACCTTATTTGCTAAAAGTGAGGAGGACTGGAAGCACTTGTTGCAGAAGATCAAGAAATGCAGCCTTCAGTATGGATTGTGTCTCAATATCAAGAAAACAAAGGTTTTTACCTCTGAACCAATAGTCAGTGTCATGATGGATGGAGAGGAGATTGAAACTGTCAACAGCTTCATCTAGCTTAGATCCAGAATTAACGCCCTTGATAGGAGCAGTCAGGAAATAAAGAGACACATTGTACTGGGAAAGTTTGAAGTTAGGGACCTTTCCAAAGTATGGAGGGGTAGTGATGCCAGTTTGAAGACTAAGGTGCATCTGATTCAGGCCGTGGTCTTTCCATTTACTAGCTATGCATCTGAGACCTGGACAATGAACAAGGATGACAGAAAAAGAATTGATGTCTTTGAGCAATGGTGTTGGAGAAGTGCACTGATCATCCCATGGATGGCCAAGAGAATGAATAGATATGTCTTTGAGAGGGTGCAACCGGAGTGCTCTTTGGAGGCAAGAATGATGAGACTTCCTCTCGCATACTTTGGGTATGTTGCTAGGAAGTGCTGTTCCTTGGAGAGGGACATGATATTGGGAAGGGGGGAGGATCGGTGAAGGAAAGGAAGACCCTCAACAAGGTGGACTGACATTGTGACTGCTGCAATGGACCCTTGTGTGCCCGGAAGTGTGAGGATGGTGTAAAACAGGACTAGGTTCTGATCTTTTTTTTTCATATGGTTGCTATGAGTTGTATTTGACTTGATGGCGTGTAACAACAACAACAAGAAGCCACAAGAGAGCTCTGGTGGCCTAGTGGTAAGGAGTTATATTACCAACCCAAAGATTGGTGGCTCAAATTCACTAGCTGCTTTGCAGAAGAAAGATGGAAAATCTTTTCCTGTGCCGTTTATGTCCCTGAAAACCCACTGGAGGGTCGGCTATAAATTAACCAGTTGCCCTGTGGAAAAGCGATGGGTGTCACCTCACATGCAATTTACAGTTTCCGAAACCTCACTGGAGAGGCAGCTATCTATGAGTCGGTTCTGACTCAACAAGACAGGACAGCAACAGTCATAAGTACTTAAAACTAGTTTGCACCGATTTTTTCCTTTGATCTTATTCTTAAGTGTCATTTAGATAAAGTGCTGAAGACATAAGCTATTGCTGTGTCTGCCATAATTTTCTCTGGAATGACAAAAGCATCTGGTACATTGACATCAGAATGAGCATAAGAGAAGATGAGTTTCTAAGCAGTGAAAACCCAATGTAGTCCCAAAGTTGCAGAGAATAAATAACATTTTAACAGTGGACAGCTGGCTAGAGGGCGTGCTATAGGAGACAAGCTCTGGGATTTCTATAATAAATTATGACTGTATTTGATCAAGATCTTTGCACTTGACCTGGGATTAATGTTGACTCTATTGACTGGCTTTGAGACCTTAGTTGTTTAATATTCCTGAGACTGTTTCTTTGTTTATAAAAAGGGACTATTACGCCAGCCCTGTCAACTTTTACAAGTTCATTTGCAGGATAACATTAGATGCTTATTTTGTTCTTGTTAACAGGTGGGAAGTCAGTGACTGTTAGTTATTGTAAATTGAATAGCATGGAACTACTACTCCAAAGTGCTATTTAAAAGAAATGGAAGATGGCATTATTATTATTACAATAATTATTTGGCAAAATAAAATAAATCTACAAGACAAGAGAGGATTGTAGTCACTTCCTTCCGAGTATTTGCCCGAGTCTGTCTCCGTTGATTTGTACTCCTACCAGAAAGAAAGCAAAGGCCCATGTGTTTAAGATCTATTGACTTGATTCCACATTTGCAGAGTGTAGAGTCCCTCTACGAGGCTTTGAGTGAAAATCTTTATGAAAAGAAAATGGTACTTTTAAAGCAGGCTGTGCTCTAGCATTTTTTATGCTACCATTCCTTGGCTAGTTCAGCCTTTGGCTAGGAAGAAATATTTCAAGTAATTATCTTAATACTCTCATGTTAAAAACATTGTAATGTGTAGGCCCCCTTTGGACCTTGTGCATATAAACCAAGTATAAAAAGACATCTTCTAGATAGTTAAGGACTTTTGAATATTGAGCACGAATGAGAGAAAATGAAGGCATTACTATGAGTTCTTTTAGGTCCATTTCTACCATAGTGATTGTGAAACAGTAGAAACAAAGTATGACCTTATCAGTCAGAAATTCACATTGAAGCATTTACACAAGAAATGGCAAGGCAATAGAAAGTTACTTTAATCTATTACCGAAAACAATTTTTTTTTTTAAGAATAAAGCAAAACCAAGGGGAGCTGGTAATAAGGGAGAGGTAATGTTGGAAGCAGGAGTGGCATCCACTTCCTAAGCAATATGTCTCCTGAAACCCTAAGAACTTTGATAAATGTCAGTAATTATAGAGGGACTTTAGGCCTTTTGTTCATAGGGTTGCTTATGAGTTGTGCTCGACTTGAAGGCAATCAACAACAATGATATTAGCAAAATGTTGATTCTTACAGAATTTGAGTTACTGATACACAGAGATTCATCTCAATACACCTTTTCTTTCCCCACCATTTCTGTGGTAAAAAAAAATAATTCGTAAAGTAATAAAAAATATTTAAAAAACTGTCATATAAGAGAATGAAGTTATCCCTGCGGGTATGAAGTGTCTAGGAAGCTGTTATGAACAGTAAGTACTTTGGAAACTTATAATGAGTAGTTCATGCTAAGAAGAGGGTTAGTGTTCTTTACCCTAGAATCCAGTTGTTTTGTGAGAATGACTGAGAGAGAAAATCTGGGCTCATTACCCTACAGAGAGGTGTTGCTTTAGGAAAACACAGTTGTTTCTAAATCATAGACGAAGAAAGGTGAAGAAAAACAGACAGCTCATCTTTGGTCACAAAAAAGAATTTGGAAGTCAAAGTTCTCTGGACAACGTTCTTTTCTCTCATACTTTGACAACTTTACCAATGACTCTTGAATGTTTTGGTGTTCTTCAATTTTTACATTTAAATTCATGTAAGTATATTCATCTTCTAGCCTTTTACCTATAAATATCTAATTACTTCCTTGGTCAGGAGAATACAGCCAAATGGTTTATCCAAAGTTGTGAGGGGAAAGATTATCAGAGTTAGAAAAATGGTAAACACAAATTAGAAGAATATGGTTGTTTGCCATTGAGTTTGAACTGACATATAGCTGATAGTGGGTTTTCAGAGACGGTAAGTCATACAGGAGGAGATCGCCTGTCCTTTTTCGGGGGAGATTTGGTGGTTTTGAACCACATACCTTTGCGATTGCAGCACAACTTCTTACCAGTAGGCCGCCAGCGCTCAAGTCTAAATAAATAACGATAATTGGCTGATGCATTAATTGCTGCACCCATTTATTCTACGAAGTTTCCGTGCTGTGTCAGTCACTGTGCTCGGAGTCACTGGGACTCTGATATTGAACTTGCATGGAGTTTATCATCTGATGATCTAGGGTCTCTCTAAAATGTTATAAATAAAGACATAGGCCCGGAGGGGAAGTGCTGAGTGTGTGTGTGTATGTGTGTGTGTGTGTGTGTATGTGTGTGTGTGTGTGTGTATGTGTGTGTGAGCATGTGTGCATGTGCATAAATGTGTGTCGGAAATCACATAATGGGAGAAAACAGGTATCCAGACCCCAGCCACTATAGCTTTATCCAAAGTCTTTTTAGTCCAGTGTTGATCTTCTCTGTTTTCTCTTCCACCAATCCAGAATGGTGCATGTTTACTACTTTGCACCCGCACAAGACTATTTTTTCTTTACTAAATAATCATTCGATTTGATTTCTCCACATTTATTTTCTTCTCCTAAGAGATTGCTCACTTTTTTTTTTTTACATTAGGTAAATAATTGGTGCAAGAATCATCAACAACCTGGGTTATGCAGATGACACAGCCCTGCTTGCTGAAACTGAGGAGGACCTGAAGCGCTTGTTGCAGAAGGTCAAGGACTGCAGTCTTCAATATGGATTGAAGCTCAATATCAAGAAAACAAAGATTCTCACCACTGAGCCGATTGGCAGCATCACTATGGATGGTGAAGAGATTGAGATAGTTAACAGTTTTAGTTTACTTAGCTCCACAGTCAACACTCTTGGTAACAGCAGCCAGGAAATCAGGAGATGAATTGCATTGGGAAAGTCAGCTGTCAGGGACCTCTCAAGAGTACTGAAGTGCAATGACATCAGGCTGGAGACTAAGGTGCGCAATTACGTGCTATGCATCGGAGAGTTGGACAGTGGCTAGGGATGACAGAAAGAGAATTGATGCCTTTGAGCTGTGGTGCTGGAGAAGAGTATTGAATATACCATGGACTGCAAGGAGAACAAACATGTTTGTCCTGGAGAAGGTGAAGCCAGGATGTTCCCTGGAGTCAAGGATTCTGAAGTTTCATCTGACATACTTTGGGCATGTTGCAAGGAGGGACTGACTGGTCCTTGGAGAGGAACATCATGTTTGGGAGAGTGGAGGGACAGCACAGTTGAGGAAGACCCTCGATGAGATGGATCGATTTTGTGAGTGGAGTGGTGGGAATGAATGTGTTTGAGACGGTGAGGTTGGCACAGGACAGAACGGCGTTTAGGGCTCTTGCACATAGGGTCACTATGAGTCACAAACGACTTGATAGCACATAACAACAACAACTGAAAGTTTACAGAGACTTTGGATTTCCATTCATTCATTGTTTCATTTTTCTCCCTGCACAACCTCCCCTGCTCCAGTTTGCTCTTTGAAAAGTAAAAGAAAAATAAATAGAAAAATAAAAGAAAAACGTAAATAGTAAAAGAAAAATTCTTTCATTGTTCTATAACCCCTCCCTCCAAATTCTATGCAGCCTTTGTTTTGAAAAGTAAAAGAAAAATGGTAGATTCAAACTATGTGCCTTCAAATTGGCAGCACAATTCCTTATCACTAGGCCACTATAAAACTTGAATAGATTAGTTCCTCTAATATCAGATAAGTTTCTTTGATATGACGATTTAGTCCTCTGAGAGAAGTATATAGCCAAATTCTAGGGTTTCAACATTGGAAGACATTGTGAGATCGTCCATTCCAACTAGACAATTAGTCTTAGAGTGCTAGTTCGGAAGGAATGAACTTCCTGGTCCAAAAAAAAAGAATGAATTGCCTTATTATGTTTTGATTACTTTAATGGCCCTTCCTGCTAAAAGATTCAAGAAACAATTGGTGAGCCAGAACATGGGATAGGGAGAGGCAGGTAGAAGCCAAGGCAAAGTTCAACATTTTCAAAGAAGCTTATCTGTCTTAGGATAAACAGACACGGCTGTCCTATGCTATCCCTGTATGATAGTTTGTTCCTTTTCCAAACCCTTGATTTGATCAGTGGGCTTTATTCTTTGCTTCCATGGCACCTATTAACTCTTTACCTGTCATTGCATTTACTTATAAATCATCCCATTGTTCATTATCTCCTCCTCCCTGTTCCAGTGCTCTGTTCTCCACATGCATTTGTATTTCACAGACGTGTTACATTCATTGTATGTCCTGAGTTTGACAGACAGTATCTTGCGTGGCATTTATCAGAGTATCTCCAGTAAAGGATTTGTTTTTTAATTCTCTAATCTTTCGGGGAGCTCTGGTGGCCTAGTGGCAAGAAGCTGCACTGCAATCCCAGAGGTGCACAGTTCAAATCCACCAGATGCTCTGCCGAGGAAGGAGGGACAATCTCCTCCTGTACCAGTCAGATCTGATTTGATGGTACACACACATATGTGTAGTCCTGTTATCCATGATTAGCATTCAACACACACCATAGGAGTCTCACCATGTGTGTTCTACACCAGATCTTGTCTATGTCCTGTTCACAGAAGTGAGTCTAGCCATCACGCTCTTGGATGTCAAATCACTACAGTTTTTTTTATAGTGTACTGGTTGCAGGATAGAGCAGGGCTTCGGGCTCTTGTGCATAGGTTCGCTATGAGTCACAAGCAACTTGACACACAGAACAACAACAACAACAAAAACAAAAACTGGTAGCTTAGTGGTAAGGAATTATGAGGGCCGACTCAAAAGTATGAGATTTGAATCCACCAGCTGCTCCGTGGCAGAAAGTGGGCAATCTCCTTCCGTGGAGGATTTATTATCTCTGAAAATGGACTGAGGGTCAGCCATGGGTCAGTTCTTACTTAACATTACACTATTTCTTAGTGTTTTCTATGATTCTTATCACAAACTAGTATCAGAAAGGTCACAAACTATAAGAAGTCCACAGAGTTCACTGGAGTAACAAGCAATTTTTCAGACTATCTTACTGTTGTTGTTGTTGTTATGTGCCATCAAGTTGCCCATGATTCATAGCAACATTGTGTATAATAGCTCTCGACCCTGCCTTGTTCTGAGACAGTCTCACTGACTTCAAGATACCTAATCCCATTGCCCCAGTTGCCCTGTCAATGTATCTCATTTGAGGTTTTCCTCTCTTAAACTATCCCTCCAATCCTTCCAAGCATGATGTTCTTCTGCAAGGGCTGGTCCTTCCTGGCCACACACCCCAAGTTAGTGAAACAGAGCTTCAAAATCCTTGCATCAAGGAGAAACTTGGTTTTACTCTTTCCAAGACAGACCTATTTGTTCTTCTGGTGGTCCATGGTATTGTCAATACTTTTCTGCAGCACCACAATTCTAAGGCATCAATTCTTCTGTCATGCTTATTCGTTATCCAGCTCTCTGATGCATAGCAAATAATTGCTAAAGACCGTGGTGTGGATAAGGTACACCTTAGTCTCTAGACTGACATCATTACTCTTTAGCACTTTGAAGAGGTCCCTGACAGCCGATTTTTCTAGTGTAATTTGTCTTTTGATTTCCTGACTGCTGGTGCCAACAGTGTTAATTATGGAGGTGAGCAAGCTGAAATTGTTAACAACCTCAATCTCTTTTCCATCCATCATGGTGCTGAAAATTGGCCTATGTTATTGTGGAAGATTTAAAACAAACACGATAGATAGATGATAGATAGATAGATATAGATATATATAGAGAGATAGATATAGATATAGTGTTTGTATATATATCATGTATGTTATATATTATATATACTTATATATAATATATATTATATATTAGTATATATATAAGTATATATATTATATATGTATATATAGTCGTCATGTGAACTTCATTACAACATAAAGAAAATGATCTTCATAACTGGAATAATAAGAAAATCACAATGAATGGAAAAACACGCTATCAACGATTTAATCTTATTTGTATCCTCTATCAGTACTTAAGCTGCCAAAATATCAAACAGCATATTTCATTGGACAAATCTTCTGCTAAGGACCTTTTTAAAGTGTTAAAGAGCAAAGATGTTAAAGACTAAGTAAGATGTGCCTCAGGCCATGATATTTTCAAATGCATATGATATTTGGGCAATGAATAAGGAAGGCCAAGGAAGAAATGATGCCTCTGAATTGGGATGGTGAAGAGTATTGACTACATCATGAACATTGTTGTTGTTGTTATGTGCCATCCAGTCTCCTGTGACTTATAGTGACCCTAAGTACAACAGCTCTGAAGCCTACTCTGTCCTGAGCCAGTCTCTGACTCTGACACACCTATCCCCATTATCTCAGTTCCTGTATCAATCCATCTCTTCCAGGGTCTTCCTCTCCTGCTCTGTTCCTCCACCCTTCCATCCTTCTTCAATAACTGGTCCCTCCTGGCCATGTGCCAAAACTATGTGAGATGGAGCTTCAAAATCCTGGGCAATTCAAAATTATGAACATTAAAACAACAACAAGAAAAAAGTGCAATCAGAGTTCTAACAAGAAAAGATTTTTGAGAGACTTCATTTCACAGACTTTGATCAGTTTGTCAAGAAGGACTTGTCTTTGAAAACAGGGCATTGTGCTTGGAAAATTGGAGGGTCAGAGGAAAAAAAAAAGAAGGTTCTCGATGAACTAGATTGTCACACACAAGTTTAAGCACAATAATAGTGATCTGTTGTGCATTGGGTCACAAAACAGAACTTATTAACAATAACACAGTTAGAGTCAACTGCTCTGATTCCATTTCCAGCTCTATGATTTTGGATAAGTTTATTTCATTTTTCTGGGTCTCAATTTCCTCCTCTGTAAAATGAAGGTGAATGAAATAAGCCCCCACGGAATGTACTATAAAGACTCCACAAACTGATACATGTCCATTGCTGAGAACAATGCTTGGCAGAGTCACTATCCAATAAATGTCAGCTCTGAATGTTACCACTTGACCTTTTCTCAATCAGGAAGCATTCCTTCATGCCATTGTTACCCAAGTCCACAGCCAAGAGTAGTCATGGAAGTGCCAGAGAGGGCAGTCTGTTAGGAGGGTGGAGGTGGGGAGCAGGGCATGGGCATCAGAGGGGAGTAGGTGGTCTTTTCTCTTTCCCTGGAGGTGGAAATGAGGCGATTTTGTGATTGCAACTGGAAAAGGTGAGAGAACACACTTTCCTGGATTTAAATGGCTGGACATGAGCAGAGGAGCTCTGCTTTGGCCTACAGATAGATTGCTGTTGTTTCTCTCTGTTGTGCTATGTGGTTTTCATTTTTGGGTGGAGCTGACCTTGACCTGGAAGAAGCCAGAAAGTAAGCAAATTAAAGACTCACATCTCTTTTCTAAAGAACTCAGGATCGATAATCGGTGCCTCGAGTCAGCGTGTCTTTGAGGAGGGACTTTTTGAGTTGTTAGTAATGGCTTAGTAGGTGCCAATGCAGATATGTCCAGGGGGCTGGCATTTCTCCAGCTGTGATAAAAATCTGTTTGTTGAATGGGTTTGTGTATATAAACCCGGCCCACTTCCTAAAAAATATCTAATAAAAACACTGCTCTGACATATTGAACATTTAGAACAGACAAAAAGGAAGAGCCAAGTAATAAATGAGGAGGAAATAAATTCTGTTTACCAAGCTGGCTCACTTCATTGAACCAAAACTTGAGGAATCACACTGGGCTTCTCTCTCTCTCTCTTCTCTGGCGTGCACGCATGCATACACACACACATGACAGAATCTTATATATTTCATTGGGCAGCATCATGATGGATGATGAAGAGACTGAGATTGTTGACAGTTTCAGTTTGCTTGGCTCTCTACAGTCAACACTTTTGATACCAGCAGCCAGGAAATTAAAAGACGAATTGCATTGGAAAAGTCTGCTGTCAGAGACCTCTCCAAAGTACTGAAGAGCAATGATATCAGTCTGGAGACTAAGGTGCACCTGATCCAGGCCATGATCTTTGCAATTACTTGCTGTGCAGCGGAGAGCTAGACATGACTAGGGATGATAGAAGGGGAGTTGATGCCTTTGACCTTTGGTGTTGGAGAAGAGTATTGAATATGCCATGGACTGCCAGGAGAACAAACAAATTCATCCTGGAGAGGGTGAAGCCAGGCTGGTCCTTGGAGGCAAGGATACTGAAGCTCCATCTGACATACTTTGGACATGTTGCAAGGTGGGATCAGTCCTTGGAGAGGGATGTCATGCTTGGGGGGGTAGAGGGACAGTGCAGGGGAGGAAGACCCTTGATGAGATAGATTGATTCAGTCACTGGGGTAATGGGGATAAGAATGTTGGAGACAATAAGATTGGCACAGGATAGAGCAGGATTTAGGACTTTTGTCCATAGGGTTGTTATGAGTCACAGGCAACTCAATGGCACATAACAACAACAACAACTATTCAAAGGTTTTGATGTTTTAACTAATACAGTTCCTTTCAAAGCCATGACAAGTACTGCAATTACATCTATTTACAAAGGAAATTATAATGGAAATAGTTTAAAGTAACTTCCCCAGATCTTATAAGTATTAAGTAGTAGAGGTGGGATTTGAACCCAGGTGGTCTTACTCTAACATCCTTGCTCCTTTATTTTTTTGAGCTTTTTACTGTCATCTGGCTGACAAATTTTTACAGCACAAATTGTCTATCATTCAATGATTTCTGTACATTTTGCTCTGTGACCTTGGCCACTATCCTGTCGAGGTAGCAGCACAATCTCTTTTTCTTACTGGGTGCCCTCTTTCCGTTTGTCCATCTTTCCTGGCCTTCCCTGCCTCCCGAGCTTTGGTTTGGAGCAAATGCTACCCCCTTTTGCTCTTTTACAGTTGACTCTACTGAGGGGAATGTTTCCCCATAGTGTTGTATGTCTAGTATTGTATGTCTGTGGTCACTTTGTATGTTTATTATTGAACATCGACCCCGAGGAGTGGGTTCAGGTCCAGGATTGAAGGGAATCTAAGAGCTACATCCTGGAAGGTCCTAACAGTTTCTATCAGACCAGTAAGTCTGGCCTTCTTATGATCTTTCATTTTGTTCTGCATATTATTTCCTTCTGCTCTTTCCAGGACCTTCTACTGTGGTCTCAGCTAAAGGGGTCGGTGGGAGCAGTCTGCCATCACCAAGTTCTCTCTGTCACAGGTTAAAGGAAACTGTAACCATCTGGCTCTTAATCACAGGGCTATACAAGATGGTTAGAACCGTGTTTAAGGTGAAAACAGATCAGAAAAGTGTAACTGTTTAGGCAAGTTAAACAAGAATAATAGTAATCAATTCTAATAAGCTAGTGAAACGAGGTTGGCCATTTGGTCAGTTGTGGGTGAGTTAATCTTGTCTGAAACTTAGCTCTCTCATCCCATAAATAGGCAGTAAGAAGGTCTTGGAGGACTCTTCTGTTCGTTATATGTGACTTTTCAGCCTCCAGTCACCAGCACATCTCTTTTCTCAGCATTTCTGACTCATTTTCTGTTAACTCCTTTCCTAGCACCCCCTATCTTTGCTGGTTGCCCCCATTTAGTGCCTTACTTTGGCTACAACAGTTTGGAAGAAGTGTTGAAAATTGTTAATGCCCCAAAGAGAGTTACCTCCCAAGATAAATCCAGGGGAAGATCAGCGAGTGTAGTGATCCACAAATGGGGCACAATTAAAAGACGCCTACCTCTGGAGAAGAGTATTGACTATACCATGGACTGCTAAGAAAATGAACAGGTTTGTCCTGGAAAGGGTGAAGTCAAGCTGCTCCTTGGAGGCCAGGATTCTGAAGCTTCATCTGACATACTTCAGACATGTTGCAAGGAGGGACCAGTCCATGGAGAAGGACGTCTTGCTTGGGGGGAGTGGAGGGACAGTGCAGGAGAGGAAGACCTTTGATGGGATGGATTGCTTCAGTGACTGGGGTAATGGGCGTAGGTGTGTCAGAGATGGTGAGATTGGCACAGGATAGGGCAGAGTTTAGGGCTGTTGTACATAGGGTCACTATGAGTAGCAGGTGACTTGACAGCACTTGGCAACAACAACCTCTTCATAATTGATGAAGACTTGATGCCTTTGAGTTGTAGTGTTAGTGGAGAGTGCTGAACAACCCACCGCCTGCCCAAAGAACAAACAGAGATCATTTGGAAAAAGTGCAGCCAGAGTGCTCCTTGGAGGTGAAGTTTTATCTTTCACACTTTGGCCATGTTTCTAGACAAGGCTATTCCTGGGAAAGGGACATCATGGTTGGAAATATGAAGGTCAGCAAAAGAGAGGAAGACCCCCAATAAGATAGATTGACACGATGACTTCAGCAATGGGTTCCAATGTGTCAAAGATAATGAGGACAGCATAGGATAGGACAGTGTTCCGATCCCAAGAGTTCCTAACAACAAGGGCAACAACAACCACCTCTTCCTGTGCCAATCCACAGAGCCTAGCATGGATTTCTCCCTTTCATCAAGGTCATAGGCCAATCCAGGGTCAGAAAACAATGCAAATATGATTTAAGAACAACAGTAATCTATGGTATCATTTGAGGGGCTAAAATTTTTTTGTTTACTTCATTAGTCTTTTTCCAATCCCCAGTGCAGTCCTCAACATTCAATAAATATCTTTAAGGTAAATAAAAATCATATATCTAACACTCACTTTTGCATAATTTTATTTTTAAAATGACTGAAAAAAGAGAGAAAGACCCTCAGCCAGGTAGACTGACACAATGACTGCGGCAATAGGCTTGAATGTGTCGGAAATTGTGAGGTTGACACAAGATAGGACAGGATTCAGATCTGTTGTGAATAGTGTTGCTGACAGTTGTACTTGAATTGATGGCACCTAACAACAAGAGCAGCGTAAAAGGTTTAAAGCTTCTTTATATATATCAGCTCATTTATTTCCTGAAATAAATTTGCAATGATCTCAGTTTTCCTTGACTCTCGTGCACCAAGCTAGCTTCCTCTTTTTAAGCTTGCTTCCCTCCTTCTTTTCCATTCTTCCCTTCCTCCCTCCTGAAGCAGGTCGGGGATTAGCAGTTAACCTGTTGTGAGATACGCTCTTAACTCAAAGGCTCCATGTGTCCAGCAGTTCGAATCTGTGAGGTAAAGATGGGCAGTCTCCTCTCACGACGATTTATAGTCTCAGGAGCTCAGTGGAGAGTTAGTTATGGACTGGAATCAACTCGATGGCAGGGAGTTTGCGTTTTGCTGTGTTTCTGACGTTCTTCTCAGGCACTGAACAACAAATGAGAACAGAGCAGCCCACATTTCAGCAGGTAGAGCTCTTCAAAGGCAGAGAAAACGAATCACCAGGTGAATCTCCTCCTTTCCTTTGGTGAATCAGTGTGTTTGCTGAAACTGACAAGATTCACATGGGGATTGGCTTTTGAGCTAAGTAAATTCACATGAATTCACGTAAAAGTCTGTCTTAGTACAGGCAGTTGTTGTTGTGTACCGTTGAGTTGGAACTATCCCATAGCTGACCCTCCGGTGGGTTTTCAGAGGCTGAAACCACACGGAAGGAGATTGCTCATCCTTCACCCATGAAGTAGCTGGTGGATTCAAACTGCATGCCTCAGGGACTGTAGCAAACATTCTTACCACTAGGCCACCACAAGAGAAGAAACTATGGTCTCTTTCTTTCGTCTAAATCAGAAACCAGCAGTTCGGTTTTTTCATAAAACGTGTCAGCCATTGCCTCCCTTGCACTGTCAATGCTGACACTGGAAAAGAGTAGATAATGGAGCCGAGGGGAGGAGGCTTTGCTATTGTTATTTTACATAATTAGCCATGAGACCTTCTTGAGAGTTGCCTTTCTACACTTCAGTATTTGAAGCTCTAGTTTATTAGAAATGTGAGTTAAGCTTTCAGAATCCTAAATCCCCCTTTGTATACACAAAGTTTGGATTGGTAACTTATCCAGACAGCTGCCAGTCCGCGCCAGTCGGCCTCCCTGGAAAACAGCAGAGACGGGAGCAGTAACGGGAGCAGTAACGGGCTGGTGGAGAGTTGGACAGGCCTCACACTTATCCAGACCCTGAAGAAGTGGACGTTACGCTGAGGATTTCATTTTGTAAACATCTCATTTCTCTAAGGTTTAGACAAGATGATGGAAAGAGGCACAGGGAGTCTATTTCTCCAGACAAATTGTTCCACCATGATAGACATTCAACTATGAGAGGCAATTTCTTGGGTTTGGGTTGCCCTGGATCCAGTTTTATAAAGCATATTATCTTGGGAGGTGTTGACAAAGAAAACAGGAGCTAGAATGTTCTGATATCCTCTATAAACCAAAGGCCATATCTATATAAGCTTATTTAAAGCTTAAAATTATTTTGCAATTTCTGAAACAGATGTTTAAAGTAATTATGTCATTTGCCCCAAGGTCATGCAGCCAGCACTTGATGGCAGAGTAAGCATTTGAATTTTAAGATTGCTAGGCATCTTAATCACACCAGGCTGCAATCCTAATACCTCCATGAGACTGAGCTTGGATTTCTCTTTTTTCTTGTAAAATCATCCAGCTAAATAAAGACATTGGTTACCTGGAGAGAAATGGGTGTCACAAGAAAATTTTCAAAGCAAAAGCAAAGTACCAGCTGTGGAACCAATTTACAAGCTTCCTTCTCAACTCCCAAGCCTAGGAAAACAAACCCCAATGGTAGCCTCACTGGGTCCCCTTCGTGCCTTCCCTCTACCATGCCTTCCAGCACTCCTTCAACCAGCTGTCATACCATCAAGGACACATTCAAGCCTTTCTCACATGGTCTGAGTACTTGACCTACCTCTTCTGAACAGATCACCTTACCCCTGGTAGCATACCTGACTCACCAGCATCTAACAACAACAGTTCCCTGGTATGTCTTAGACCTTTTTTCCTTTGTGGACTTATAATTACACTTCCTGTGTCTATATACCAGCTTCTGGTGTTTTACAATATTCTATCCATGACAAAAACTTTAATGATAGCCTGTCTTTTCCACTAACTTTTAGTAGTGTAACCTACAGGAAAGCTCCAATAAGTCTGGTAGTGCAGTTGCTAAAGCAGTCATTAGCCAGCGGTTCCAAGCTCAATAGCTCCTACTAAATGGTTGAATGGTGGCCCAATTTGGGTGCACTTGGTAGGAACTGAATCCCGGTTTCCCACACAGGGGACAATAATAACTCTATCATGGATCATAACTACTCTTGTATTCTACCTCTCTTTTCAATGCAATGTCTAACTCAAAACCCTCCATTATACACTTCAAAATAGAAAAGGTGATTTCTCAAGACTCTTTCTTTTCTTTTTTTCCTCCTCTCCTCTCCTCTCCTCTCCCTCACCCTCCCTGTTTCTCACGCATGCTCTTTCTTTTCTCTCTCTCTTCCCCTCCCCCCCATATGAACCATTTTCTCAATGCTTTCATTACTGTCTGTGAATTTTGCATACATTCAGTGACCAACTTTAAATCAGCTTCCTGTTAGACAATGGACTTGAAGACTGAGAAGCTCTTATTCTTTATCCAAGATCCTTGCATTTATATTGCCTGGCACAGGTAGATGGTCAATACACACGAGTTTAAAAAAGGGAGGGGAGTGAGTACTAAAATGTCATGTCCTTGGGTGTGAAGATAATATAACTCTTCAACCATGTGACTCAAATCTGTGTTGGATATCTGTCAGGCATGCTGGGGTTTGACATGACTTCTGTTTTCCAACTAAGTGACTTTTTTGACTTCTTCCCAAACCATACTTTATTAAAGCCTACTTTATTCAAGGTGTCTCTGTGTTTCCATGTGTTGTGGTTTTTTGTTTGTTTGTTTGTTTTTTTGTTTGTTTGGTTTTTTGTTAGGTGTCATTGAGCCAGTTCCAACTTGAGGTGACCCTACGCATAACGACGCAAATCCCTGCCCAGCACTGCACCATCCTAACAAGCATGGCTAAGCCTCAGAGCATTGAAGCAACCACCGTGTGATATAATTTCATGGAGGGTCTCCCTCTTATTTGCTGACAAGAAATAAATACAGTTAAGAGGATACACCTCAAATCATCTTCTGTTAGAAATACCTGAATAAGAATGAAAAGATTATGGGCTGGTTTTGATACCAAGTGACCTCCAGTCTTCTGGGAAAGATGAGGATAAAGGGGTGTCTCCAGGGAGTATATTGCTTTCTTACCTTCCAAGGCCAATCAGATCCACCTTCTCATAATTTTCCTAAGGCCTGGCCTTGACACTGCCTGTGCATTAAATTACCTTCAAATTGAGGGGAGATAGCAAATCTCCAGGCTAGATTAAGAACCTTTTAAAGGAGCAAAGTTCAGCAGGAACAAAAAACCTGCAAACCCCCATAAACAGTTATGGTCTTTCGGCCTTTTTCATTCAAGATTGGTAATCAGCTCCTGGCCTGAGGATGAAGGTGTGATATTTGTGCACATGCTAATAATCACGTCTGTTCAGAGAGGCAGGCTCACATGAGATTTAGCCTTCTGCAAGGTAAATACAGGCTCGCAATGGTTATCACCTCAACTACAAAGAGCTCCAAGCCTAGTACTATCTTCGAGTGGAGGAGATAAAGCCTGAAGGACTCGGGGTGTGTGCCTTTGCTCGCGGCAACTTCTGTCCTTTAATTTTCACAGCCTCATAAAGCAAACTGTGCTGGGCCCTTGTGAACAGAGTACTACCAACGGTGCCAACGATAACTGGCTCCAGAGGCTGTGAGGAGTAGGGAGAACAGTGCTGGCGTTTCAACAGAAGGGAGGGCCAATGGAGCCGGACGGCTCTACCTCTGCTGTCATTAGCAGAATATTCTTTGAGTGTGGTTGCCTCTCTGCCTCCCTGGTGCCCGTGTTCAGCCACTATCTTTGTGTGCTTTGAAGATGGATTTTTAAGTGTATACCTGTGTCACATTTCCTTGCTTTGCTGTTGAGCTGAGCCTGTCACCTCTGTAACATGGCATGCTTACATCACTGACAGGTCTCGCCTGAAAGTGAACTCTTTCTGAAGTGAATGCAGCTTATCAGCTTTATTTTGGTGTTCATAGGATACATATTTCCCTTTTTTCTTACAGTGGGTCATTTTCTTTGAAATGTTTCTCATAAATGGCATATTATTGAGCTGGTGGCTGACGTTAAAGATTGTACAGTTGACTCCTGATTCATTATAACCTCAAACATAACGGGAGAAAAGGATGCTTGGTCCTACTCCATCCCCTGAGGGGATGTGCATGGAATGATGCTCCCTGGAATCACGGGATTTTCATTGGCTGATGCTTGGAAGTGGACCTCCAAGATTTTCCTCTAGCATATGATTCTGTCTCCTTTTACTCCGTTTTAAGTGTAAACTAACTATCTGCATCACTGAATTGGAACAATTGTTGACCATTTATAGTTAATATGTTTACAGAGTGAGGTTTATGTCTGCATTTTTATAAGTGTTGAGTATTCCTTCTGTTAGCTCCTTTCTTTCTCTTTTCTGCTATCTTTTGGTTTAATTCAGTATGAAAGGTGACCCAACAGAGTGTGGAAACTATAGAGCAATCTCA
>NW_006399753.1:12841521-12844297 GCF_000299155.1 Elephantulus edwardii | reverse complement strand
TTGATTGATTCAGTGGTTGGGTAATCGAGATGGGTGTGTCAGAGATGGTGTGATTGGCACAGGACAGAGCAGAGTTTAGGGCTGTTGTACCTAGGGTCGCTATGAGTCGCAAGTGACTCGGTGGCACATAACAACAACAACAACAAGAACAACAACTATCTTTTATAGCCTTGGATTTGTAAAAGATAGTGGAGAAAAAAAATTCAGTGATGTAAATGATTAACTTACACATAAAAAGGAATAAAAGAAGACATAATCATATGCTAGAGGGAAAATCCTGTAGGTCCACTTCTAAGTATCAGCAAGCTTCCAATTATAACATTTACGGATGCTTTGGGGAGAATATTCAATGATCCAGGAAGTATTAAAAGAAGATGGAAGGAGTATACAGAGTCACTGTACCGAAAGGAATTGGCTGACCAAAAAGAATTGCATGAAATAATGTATGAGCAAGAGCCTGTGGTGATGAAGGAAGATGTTCAGGCTGCTCTAAAATAATTGGCAAAAAACAAGGCTCCAGGAATTGATGACATACCAGTTTATATCATTCAACAAACAAACTCTGCCCTGGATGCACTCACCAAGTTGTGCCAAGAAATCTGGAGAACAATCATCTGACCAACCGACTAGAAGAGACTTTTATATTTGTTCCAATTCCAAAGAAAGGTGATCTGACAGAGTGTGGAAATTATCAAACAATACCATTGATATCACATGCAAGCAAGATTCTGCAGAAAATTATCCAAAATATAACTGGAACAACACATCAACAGAGAACTGCCAGATTGTGCAGGCTGGGTTTAGAAGAGGCCGTAGTGCTAGGGATATTACAGCTAATGTTAGATGAATTGTGGCTATATCATGGATTGCCAGGAGAACAAACAGGTTCATCTTGGAAAGGGTGAAACTGAGCTGCTCCTCGGAGGCAAGGACTCTGAAGCTTCATCTGACATATTTTAGGTATATTGCAAGGAGGGACCAGTCCTTGGAGAGGGACATCATGCTTAGAAGGGTGGAGGAACAGCACAAGAGAGGAAGACACTCAACAAGATGGATTGATTCAGTGACTGGAGTAATGAGAGTAGGTGTGTCAGAGGCAATAAGGTTGACACAGGATAGAGCAGGTTTCGGGGCAATTATACATAGGGTTGCTATGAGTATCAAGTGACTAACAGCACATCACAGTAACAACAACAACAACAACATCTTTTTACAGGGGTTATCTCTGTTCTTGAAAAGTTCATATTTATTCTTCTAGGCTTCTATCCAAGATGTCACCCCTTGTCTGCTATTTTGTGATGACTTGCATGTTGCTGTTGTGTTGAAAGCCACACAACTAGCACTTCAAATACCTGCAGGGTTGTCAATGGTGGGCAGGTTTCCATGGAGCTTTTGGACCAAGATAGAACAGGAGGAGGGATCTGGTAGCCTATTTTTGGAGAAATTGGCCAGCGAAGTCATTACGGATAGCAATAGGACATTAGCTAATGGAGTATGAGAAGATGAGTAACTCTTTGAGTTGGAAAACACTGAAACTATGACGAGGTAAGAGTTACCTCCTCGAAGTACACAGAGGTTTGTTTCAATGATAGGCTCAAACAATGCACCTGACTGTGAAGATGAAACAAGACCAGACCATGCTTCTCTTTGTTGTTCATAGGGTTGCTGTGAGTCAGGACCAACTCAATGGCACCCAATATAACCTGGGGTAGAGTATTAGAAAGAATATTTTGACAGAAGACTTGTTAGTGTTGGCTACAGTCTCCTGACTGTACTAAAATGTGGCCTTCTAAGTGACTTCTTGTTGTTGTTGTTGTTAAGTGCCATTGAGATGTAGATGTCTCATACGACCCCATGAATGAAAGACCAGAACAATTACAGAACTTTCATAATTTCTCCAAGTTAATAAGAAATTTCATTCTGTCATTGGGGCAGCCTCAGCTCCTGTGCCTCCCTGACATTCAGCAGCTCAGTTATGTAATGTTCTCTAGCTGCCAGCAAGTTCCACCGGACCTTGCACCCTCAAGCAGCCAAAGGGTTCTCTTTCTTCCATTGGAGACTCTTGGCCAAGGCCAAGGCCAATCCTCTGTGTAGCCCAACAAATGTCACCAGGGAAGGAAATCTTAAGGAATCTCAGTTCATTTACAAAGGTCCTTCTCTCTATCAATACAGCTCATTTTTGCTCTTTGCTTCTCCAGCTTGGCACTATATTTACAATGGCAATTTTGCAACAATGAGCTTAAAGACAGCAGGTATTGTAAAGATGGACAAGACTGGGCAGTGATTCTGAGGAATTGGCATTGTTTCCCTCCGTAAGTGAGATCACTGTGAGATGACGCTGGCTGACTGAATGACATTGAACAATATCTTTTGGGAAGTTTGTTGTTGTTGTTATTTTTCTTTCTAGTTACTTTAGTCACAGGAATGGCCTGTTGTTATGACTTTAGTAATCAAAGTGTCCATTGCTAACAAGATTGCAATCACTTATCTGAGATGAGTGGTTAAGAGGGTAAAGGCAAAAATAACAACCCCAAAACCCAAAAACAATGAGGTCAAAGAAGAGTGTGGATATACAACATTGTACTGGAACAAATGAAAAAAAGATGGGAAGCAATGTGTGATTAGGCATTATATGTATGGCAATTAACAATCTGGAACAAGAAGTACATTACAAAGTGAGTTGGGGAAGAGGGAAAGTAGAAAGGGAGGAAGATGTGCATCAGTGAAAGAGAAAACACAACCTTTCTGTAAACTTCCATTAAAATTATATATGTAT
>NW_006399753.1:12840319-12841421 GCF_000299155.1 Elephantulus edwardii | reverse complement strand
ATAAATAATTAAATATTTTACATTTTTATTTATTTATTTTTTAAGGGAAGGGCTGAAGTCACACGACTTGGTCTGAACTCCTGTTCTTCACATAGCAATTGTTGTACTCTGGGCAGACAATTTACCACTGGGTCTCCATTTCTTCTCTTCAAAATTATGTGCTTCCCAGGTTATGCCAAAAAATCTGGAAAATAACTACCTGGCCAACTGATAGGAAGATATTCACATTTATTCCCATTAAAAAATGTGGCCCAACAGAGTGTGGAAATTATCGAACAATATCACTAATATCACACGGAAGCAGAATCCTGATGAAGATTATCTGGAAACAACTGGAACAGTACATTGACAGTGAACTACTAGAAATAAGAGCTGGGTTTAGAGAAAGCTGTGGCAGTAGAGACATTATCGCCAACGTCAGATGGATCTTGGCAGAAAGCAAAGAGCACTAGAGGGATGTCTATCTGGGTTTCATTGACTATGCAAAGGCGTTTGACTGTGTGGCTCACACAAAACCATGTCTGGCATCGAGAAGAATGGGAATCCTAGAACACTTGATTGTGCTTATGTGAAAACTATACTTTGACCAGGAAGCCATCCTCAGAACAGAGCAAGGCAACATGGCATGGTTCAAAATCAGGAAGGGGGTGCTTCAGGGATGCATCCTGTCTCCAAACCTTTTAAATCTATATGCAGAACAGATCGTTCAGGAAGCTGGGCTTTGTGAGGAAGAATGTGGCATCAGGATTGGAGGAAGATGCATCAACAACGAATGTTAAGCAGATGACATAACCTTCCTTACTGAAACTGAGGGGGACTTGAAGCACTTGTTGCAGAAGGTCAAGGATTGTAATCTTCAACATGGATTGAAGCTCAACATCAAGAACACAAGATTCTTGGCAGCACCATGATAGATGGTTGTTGTTGTTGTTGTTATGTGTCGTCAAGTCGCCTGCTACTCATAGCAACCCTATGTACAACAGCCCTAAACTCCGCTCTGTCCTGTGCCAATCACACTGTCTCTGATACTCCCATCCCAATTATCCCAGTCACTGAATCAATCCACCTCATAGAGGGCCTTCCTCTCCTGCGCCGTCCCTCT
>NW_006399753.1:12832170-12838084 GCF_000299155.1 Elephantulus edwardii | reverse complement strand
TTATCAATGCATCTTGGTTGCATGTTCGATCAATCTCCGATTGTAAAAGTTGATAAAAATCTTCTATCTCCTCTTCCTTGGCTCTGGTTGTTGGTACATATATTTGAATGATAGTGGTATTCACTGGAAGGGGGAAAAAGTTGAAGTTGTTAACAATTACAGCTTGCTTGGCTCTACAATCAACAGTCTTGGCACCAGCTGTCAGGAAATCAAAAGATGAATTGCACTGGGAAAAATCTGCTGTTAAGGACCTCTCCAGAGTACTGAGAAGCAACAATGTTAGTCTAGGGACTAAGGTGCTCCTGATCCAGGTTACAGTCTTCACAATCACTTGCTATGCATCAGTAAGCTAGATAATGACTAAGGATGACAGAAGAAGAATCAATGCCTTTGCATTGCAGTGCTGGAGAAGACTCTTGAACATACTAAGGGTAGCCAAGAAAACAAATAGATCTGTCTTGGAGAGGGTAAAACCAAATTTCTCCTTGGAGGCTCAGATTTTGAAGCTCCATATAATATACTTTGGGCACATAGCCAGGAAGGACCAGCCCTTGGAGAAGGACATCATGCTCAGAAGGGTGGAGGGACAGCGCAGGAGAGGAAGACACTGGATGAGATGGATTGCTACAATGACTGTGGCATTGAGGTAGATGTGTCTAAAACAGTGAGATTGACTCAGGACAAGGCAGGCTTCAGAGCAGTTGTACATAGGGTCATTATGAGTCAAAGGTAACTCAATGGCATATAACAACAACAATGACAACAATGCAGGTTCTGGTTTATAAGTTTATTGTGAAAATCTAATAACATAATGAATGTAAAATATTTATCATGTTGCCTTGTACACAATAAATGACCAAAAATGATAACTGCTTCTGACATTGCTTTTGTTTGTTGAAACATCTCGGTTGGTATTCTGTTAGTTCCTGGAGCCTAACATTCTGGCAATGTCAACAGCACAGTTTGAATTTCTTCCTTTAGTACCACCAATTTTTGATCATACCCAAAATGGTTGAACAAAATAACTCAGAATATGCCTCAAGAAGACAAAGAAAAGCTTTAAAATAAAATGTAGAAAAACCTAGATTTAGGAAATCAGAGGGAAAACCAAAATTGGTATTTGTCAAGCTCGAACAACTGAAGAAAAGACTTACAGGTTACAATACTGAAGGATTCTGTGGACGAAATATTGAACAATATAGGAAGCATCAAAAGAAGATGAAAGGAATGCAGACAGTAATTATACCAAAAATAATTGACATTTCGGGAGGAAAACATAGATTTTATTTTATGGATAAAATTACTTCTTGAAGTTCTCAAGAATAGTAGAAATATTCGTCTTATGTTCCAAGGATTCCCTTCTAAGCTAATGTTGTTGTTAGGTGCCGTCGAGTCATAGGCGACTCATAGCGACCCTATGAACAAAATGCCTGAGCACTGTTCATAGAGTTTCCAGAGGCAAGCCATTTCAGAAGTGGATGCCACTCCTGCTTCCGAGCTTGTTTTAATTAGGAAGCTCCAGCAAACACTGTCCACCATGGGTAACCATTATCTGATTTGGCACATCAGCGTCACAGTTTTTAGCATCACAGCAACCACAAATTAAGGTAGGTCATATTATCACATTGCTTATACTTTAAATTGCATTGTTACAAGTGAGAAATTGAGGTACGGAAGGTTTAACTGACTTGCCTTCAATCTGACCATCGATAGATACTGAGTTCTAAGGGTTAGGGGGAAGGGGGGAAAAAAAGGAAAGACTCTAATTCCATGGATTCCTAATATTTCCTAAGTAAATATGTGGTCTCCCCTGCCTGTTCCACAGGCTGGGCAAATGTAAAGGAAAGTAATAAATCTCTTCCCTTCCCAACACATTTCTCTTCTGACCCAGAAGCTATGTCTCTGGTGAAACTCTAACACAGAATTGCTCTGTTCTTCATTGGTTTCTGAATCCAAATCTTGCCCTGCTCGGTCTCCAGACATAGAGGAGACCAGCCACACTCTACCTCTCTCAAGACTGCCAATCTCAAGTTCAACTCCACATCTAGTTCTCACTGAGGGTTCCAGGAAGTTCACAGAAGACATTTTGTCTGGTTTCCCCTGAACTTCAATGGCCTTTTCTTTTTATTTTCTGTCATCGGCACAGACTACGCATCTAGTTCATGCATACTTTGTGGTTTTTCTACTGTGGAACTTGGAGCCGTGGTAATAAAGTTCGTTTTCAAGGAAAAGGTAGATTGAATGTGACTCTTTCAATGAAGCTTGGAGTTGCGGCACTTACTTGTCTCTTGATGTTGACAGCTGAATTTTTCTGGAAGGACTCTGGCATGCACGTGTTTTATTGATGTGGGCCTCCCACGATGAAATAGATCTGATAGGTCTTAGAAGAATTCCTCTTCAACACTAGATGAGCATAGAATCATCAATTTTCTTGTAGAAGTTGCATACAGCATGCATTTGGTCAAGTTCCTTGACTTGAAGCAGTAAGATATTTTAAGTAGAATCACCCCATAAGGTGCCTTTGATCATACAATTTCCACAAGAATAGATCAGCAAAGTAACTCCTTTGACTGATGGACCAACCGAGGCTGACCAAAATGAAAAATTTCTCGAATATTCACGTGAATAGTGGTGGAAAAGGAGCTGAAATTCACTCAGCATTTTACAATTATTATTTTGGTAAAGCTATACATAAAGAAATATTTGCCAATTCAGTACTTTTTACTGAACAATCAGTAAAAATCAAGCATTCATTACATTTCCCATGTTGTATAATCACTATTGTCATCCTTCTCTGAGCTTTTACACTCCCATGAACATGAACTCTGTGCTGCTAATAGTCATTTCTTTTCCTAACAAACTTCAGTTATTAGATATTTATCTATTTTATATAATTGAGACTACATAACATTTGTCCTATTGTGACTGACTTTTATAGCTCAATGTGATATTGTCAAGGTATATCCATACTGTCGCATGCAAGAGAACTTAATTTTTCTCTGTGACAGAGTAATATCTTATTTTAGCATGTACTATATTTATCCATTTCTCTGCTAATGGATACTTGTACTGTTTGAAACTCACTTATTTTAAAAATATGCTTAGCAAGGAACTCTTTCCTTAAACAAACTTTTAGCCAGATCTAGTTTTGACGATTCTAATTATATTTCTTGAGTATTGATGACTATGGATGCCCAAACCGTCAAAAAAAGTATCTAGGAAAACTCCATACCTGTTCTTTACTAATATCACTTATCAATGTCTGCAGGAACAAAAGCCTTTCTTGCTCTATAATTCTAGATGATATATGACACTGTGGTTGTTAGGGTGAGTTGATCTTTATTCCTAGGGACCTCATGTGGCAGAGTAGAAGTACTCTGTAGGGTTAATTTCTCCTTTGTAACAACTGAGTGGGTTAGAACCAGCAACCTTTTTGGGAGATAGTCAGGTGTTTAACTATTACTTCATCAGGACCCATTTCTAGATCACTTAATTATCATTATTTTATCATTATTAAAGCAGTTTTCATGACATTATATTAGAAGTTCTCATTTATTACATTTATTTTCCCAAGAATAAATATAAAAAAGCATCCTCCCAAAACTCTGATACTCTTTTGATGAAATAAACATGGAGAGTTGATGATCTAATGTGATAATTATAGTAGCTTCAGTGCTCAATTCACTAATAGTTACTTCTTACTCTGATTTTGCTGTCTCATGAAACTTTTCACTCATTCATGGCTATAGAAGTCAAAGGTATATTTTCCACAGCCTCATGAACAGTCTCTTCTTTCTATCTGCAGCAGAGCCCTTTCCCAGCAGAAGGTTGTTGCATTTGCTGTTTTCTCTACTCGACAAGCTCTTCCCATGACTTCTATGATGACTTCCCGTCTAGGTTTTAGATCTTTACTCAAGTTCTAGAGAAGCCTTCTGATAAAGGGTCACTCCTTCCACAGCACCCTTCCCTCCTTCAGCTGCTCTCCATTGCATCTTAACTCTAATCTTTATTTATTTCTGTCAATCGTGAACTAGAAAGACTTAAACAGACCAAATGCATACCTATTGCCTCGAGCAATTATTATTATTATTATTATTATTATTATTATTATTATTATTATTATTATTATCCATTTTGGACAATAACTTACAGGGTCACTTTGTCCATAGCTGACTGTTCAAAAGCCTCACTCTTTTATCTTGGATGAAGAGTGTAGCTCAATACTTTTTTTTGTGTGTGAAAACTCGTAAATTTTATGAGTTCTATGAAAAACAGCATGACAGTTGCCTGCATACTCAGAATGTTCCCTGGGATGGAAATCCAGGGATCCTGGTTTCTAGACCCAGATTCAATTATCTAGTGGGTCTAACATTATTTATTCATTTTTTTGTTTTTGTGGGGCGGGTGTGTGTGTGTGTGTGTCTAACATTCTTAAGTGATCCGAGGTACAGATGGAATAATTATACAGATTTGAATAAGCAATATACCCAAGTGATTTTTATTAGTTTTATCATATCAGGCAGATAGTAGAGAACTTTCAAACAGAATGGCTACATCTCTAGAAAACTGCATTGAAGTTTAAAGCTCGCTCTCATTGACGTAGACTCAAATTTTGGCTACAAATATGGAAGAATTATCAGAGCCAGGCAAACCTAAGCTGGGAGAGCTCATGTGACAGTGAATGCTTTCTTCTGGGCAAGCTCAGTCAGTTCCCCTGAGAAGCCTCTTCTCATGGAAAGAATGTGAGGTTGTATGGTCTAATCCTCGCCTGTCAATTAATATCTGTGACACTTCATCTCTCTGAGACCGATCCTATGTTTAGCATAATTTTGATTCTTTCAGTAATATTGTCATTTCTCTTTCTCATAAGTTTCTTGCTAATTATGAAAGAATTATAATTATTTTCTTGCAAGTGGTGAGTGGTAAAATGTCTGAACATATTACTATTTTCCAGTGTATTGTCTTTTCAGAACGAGGACAGTTTCCAAATAGAGAATTGATCCCCAGTGGCTGGATGTTAGATCTAAGGATTAAGGAGTTGGACGGACTATGTTAGGAGTGGAGATGACTGCTCCAAGAATCCCACAAGACCGAGGCAAGTCTGCACCCGCTTCTCTGGTATCTCAATTCTGTAATTTGTAAAATGGGCATAGTAATAGTTGTTGTGCTTTCAAACAAAGATCAAAAAAAGGATCTGTAGATGAACGTTGCTTACCAGATAGGAAATAAATGTGAGAGCCTTGAGGTATCGCACAGAATTTAGGTGGCAGCTCCTACGTGTCCACACAGGACCCTGTAGGAAATATTCCAGGATGAATGAATTTGCCTTTCTATTCACAGAGGTGAAGGTTAGCATAGGATCTTTGAGTAGTGAGGTTCCGTAAATGAGCATGTGTGTGGATTTGTGGCCATTGTGTACCAGAGTTGAAACTGACACGCGGCTTTTCAGAAGCAGTTAATTGCATGGGAAGAGATTGCTCCTCCTTCTGCCACAGAGCAGCTGATGGAGTCGAACCATCTGCCTTCGGGATTATAGTGCAGATTCTTGCCACAAGGCCACCAGAACTGAGAAGAAAACTAAACCCAAACCAAATGTACTACCATTGAGTCTATTTCAATTCATGGTGACCCTGAAGAACAGAGCAGAACTGCCTTACTGAGACTGTACGTTGCCATGGTAGCAGATTGTCTTATCTTTCTCCCTAAGAGAGGCTGATGGATGTAAAAGGTCAGCATTTTGGTTCCTAGTCCAATGCCTAGACCACAGCCCTACTGTGATATTGTTGTTTGTTGTTGTTGTTACATGCCGTCGAGTCGTTTGTGTCTCAGAGCGACCCTATGTACAACAGCCCTAAACCCTGGTCTATCCTGTGCCAATCGCACTGCCTCTGACATACCCATCCCAATTACCCCA
>NW_006399753.1:12792036-12831060 GCF_000299155.1 Elephantulus edwardii | reverse complement strand
CAATGATATTGTTCTGTAGTTTCCACACTCAGTTGGGTCACCCTTCTTTGGAATGGGAACAAATATAGATCTCTTCCAGTCAGTTGGCCAAATGGTTGTTCTCCAGATTTCTTGGAGACTGTGATATTACCATAATATAATTAAAAGCATAAGAAAAAGAGACGAAAACAGATCTATTTGAACACCTATGTTATGTCAGATTGCTCTGTATAACTAACCCAGTCACTGCTGTAGCGTCAGAATCCACTCTTGGCTCACCTTTCAGCAGGCTTTTAGAGGCTGTAAGCTGTACAACTGAAAAAGGCTCCTCTGTTTCTCTTATAGCATAGATTTGAACCATCCACTTTTGGGTTGGCAGTGCAGCTCCCTACCCACTAGACCCCCAGAGCTCCATCCCCTATATAATGTTCTGTTGTTAGGTGCCATTGAGTAGAGTATGACTCGCTGTGACCCTGTGAACAACAGACCTGAGCCTTGTCCTACCCTGCACCATCCTCATGATCTGATAGGTTTGAGCCCATGGTGATGGTAATGGTGTCGATTAATCTTATGGAGGAATTTCCTTTTTTCCCTCTGAATCTCCACTTTTCTCAGCATACGATCCTGAGATCTTTGTCCAAGGACTGAGCCCCCGAACAAGTCATTCTTTTCTTTAAGGAGCATCCTGACTGTACTTTCTCTAAGACAGATTTGTTTGTTGTTTTAACAGTTCATGTATATTCAATATCTTTCTCCAATATCAATTCAAAGGCATCAGTTATTCTTTCATTCTTCTCCATCTTCCAATTTTCAGATGCATAAGAAGTGAATGAAAAGACTATGGCTTTGAGCAAGTGCATTTTAGAACTTAAATTGGTACCTTTAGCACTTTGGGGAGATCTGTGAAAGAAGATTTTCCTAATGCAATATGTCTTTTGAGATCTCTCTCTCTCTCTCTCTCTCTGTCTGTCTCTGTCTCTCTCTCTCTCTCTCGCTTTCTTCCAAGCATTGGAGTACCTGGGTCAAATGGAATACAGGTGGGGTATTTTTGAACTTTTCCCCCCCTTTAGTTGGTATTTTAATGAATGTTTACAGAAAACTTGGATTTCCATCCATTCATTGTTCCATGCTATGGACGAAATGAAACTTTTGACAACTTCAATCTTTTCTCCATCTCTTATGATGTTGCCATTGGGGAAGAGTTTTGTTTTCTTGATGTTGAGATACAATCATATTGAAGGGCTAGTGGTAAGGAGTTGGGATGCCAATCCAAGGGCACATGGTTTGAATCTACCAGCTTCTTCAAGACAGAAAGATTGGCAATCTCCTCTCTTGTGATTTTGTGTCTCAGAAAGTCAACTAGCATCATCGATGAGTTGGTTCTGACTCAATGGTACATAACAACAAAACCAACAACCTACTATGTGTAGGAAATCCCACTGAACCTGCATACAAACCTAATAGGAGAGGTATTAGTATCCTTAAATACTACAAAGGACATTAGTAACTTGCCCCAGGTACAGTAGGCCATGGGTAGGTCTGTTAGTTTCCAGCACTCAGAAATAACATTGAAACAAAGGAAGAGTGTGGACGCAGCACTGCAAAATTTGTCTTGTTGGTGGTTCACTTTAAAGGAAAATCTCTAGTCCTTTCTTCAACTTAATACTATAAGCAGAAGACAAGCTTCCCTTTCTTGCTTTGTGGCATCATATCTCTCTCTTCTCATCTCCCATGCGATCCCTCAAATTCAAGTCTGACTCCGTGGAGAACTTGGATGTATGTCCACTTGTGGGTACCCTTGTCTTGTATATCCGTCACAAGATTTATTTCAACAAAAACAGTGACTTTGAATCTAGTCCAAGCTCACACTTTCAATTGTTTTGAAATACAGACATGTCCTCTCTGGTGACAACAGCAGAAAAGGAAAGAATTAAAATTTGAATCTATTTCCATTGAATTTCACCCCTCACCCTCTTGCTGTGCTACCATTTAGCTCAGCTGTCACTACCAGAATAATACACAAAAGACAGAAGGCAGGCTCTACTCAGTTAACAGTTGCTTAAGTCATAAAAGACTTGTTAGAGGGACTATTTCTTTCTTTCCTGGTTGTTTCCCTCCCGCTCCTCCCCAAACCATAGGAATTCAGATCATGTTTGTAGTTAGGGTGTTGGAAGATCTGGTTTCAAAGAAGAATGGGGCCTTAGTTGACTACTAATGATTATTGTTCTTTAAATATTTCCTCTTTTGCTGGAAAAGGAGATGGAATTGATGACTAATGGGTTCTTTTATCATCAAGGTCTATTATTTTTTCATGGTGACCTCAGAGTAGCCATGGCTTTTATGATCTTATCCTTATGGGCTCCCTGCCCAGAAACACAGGAGAATGAATCTTTCCCTCAGATGAATAGTTCTGATGACTTGCAAGCATTTCACTGTCTCCTAAAACAACTGAAACTTTTTTACTGTAATCAGTAACGATACCTTTTACATACATCCGCATTTCACTTCATCTCTGTTTCTGAAGAACTTCACAAACAGCTCCTTTCTTACCCTAGCATCAGCAAGAATGGAAAGATTGGTATCAAAAGATTTTGCTGGAACTGGAAGGAGTATGTATTTGTGGATAAGACAGACCTAGGATTGAAGCTATACATTGACGTTCCAGTGGTACTTTTCTGTGCGTGTTATTTGCTTTTGACTTTTCATGACCTCAGGTAGCATCATTAGTCAACTGGATATGCTCATGTTCCCTTCTTGGGGTAAAGAAATCAGTCACATGCTGCCTGACTCATTATTATTAATAGCTTGTGAATCTGAGCTCCACTGTCTTGCAGTCTCTGGCTTTCTGAGTGGTCTGCAGCACATGCTGATGTATTGTTACCCCTCAGTGTGCCTAGAGAGAAAAAGAATTATACTGCATATGCCTTTTATTGTTTAATATAATAACTTCACTTTAAAACATCGATATCTATAATCTATCTCCAAATCAAACCCTGCCTTCGTTGCCGAGTTGATTCTATCACATTTACAAGGCTGTGACACTTTACAAAAGGAGATAATCTCATCTTTCTCTTGAAGAATAGACTGAAACCAATGGTGTTGGAATAGCCTCCCAACATAAAGCACATGAGTCCATCAAGGAGATATGTTTTCATCGTGTATCTATTTCTACCATGCTGTCTTGAAGAACCAAAGGAAGTCGAAGATCAGTCAGAAGATCAGGAGATGCATTGTACAGGGAAAGTCTTCAGTCAGGAACCTCTCCAAATTATTGAGGAGCAATGGTGTTAGTTTGAGGACTAAGGTGCACCTGATCTAAACCACGGTCTTATCAATCACTTGCCATGCTTCTGAGAGAGCTTGACAATGAATAAGGATGACAGAAGAAAAATTGATTAGAGTTTAAGGGTTTCTACAAAGGCAGCCGTGGCATAAACATCATAGTCCTTCCTCTTCTGGAAATATCTTGCTTCTCATATCTTTAGCAAAAGTGAGTAGAATGAATTACCAACGAACTGTGCCTTAGAAGATAATGAAATGGAGATTTAGAAATGAGGAATGACACAACTGTGTCTGAAATTGAGAAACTGTAGTATCCTCCCGTGTCTGTGTTTTGCAGTACTTGACATGACTCTATATACTGCAAGGCTTGGGCACTAACTTATGCATAAAGAGTGGTAGCTCATGACCACAGAGGATTGAGAGAGAGGCTGGAGAACACAGGAATTAGAAGTCCTGTGTTCTAGTCCTCTCTTTTCTCATCTGTAAAGTGACAAATTCCAGTTCTGTAGTTTCCAGCTTCCCATTGTGTTTCCTTGAGGTTTGTTTTACGAATCCTTCACATCTTCAGTCCTGTGGAGCAGGAACTTGGACTTCAGCAATCAATGAGCTGGCTGATGCATCAATTCAACTCAGGCTTCCTTTTCTCCATGGACCTTGCACCAGAGAGGCATCTTAGTACTGTTCTTGAGTGTGCCACGTGAGCTAGGGACCAATCCCCCTTGGGACGAGTAGTGTCTGAGCAGCCTGTCCTGGTGACATCAACCTTATTTTTTGTGGGCTCTGATATAGCCATCTTTAAATGGTTTGCACCTGTTGTTACTATATGTGTGGCAAGGACTTGGATGCCTGGACTTCAAAACAAGAATGGTTGCCGGGAGACAGAACAAAGACATAGCGTTCATGGACTCTCACGTTTGTCTTGCAGAATGCTCAGCGGCATGTCAGTTCTAGCAGCCCATGGACACATTAGGGAGACAACGAGAGGAAACACAGGTATCAAGACGCACCTAACTAGAGAGTCTAAGAGGCATGCTGTTAGAGAAGATTGCGATGATTATCATTCACTTCAACTGCTGTGTGCAGGGCTTGAGTCCTTTCTAACAACTTCTAAGCAAGGATGTGTGAGGCGCCGGTTAGAATATCTCCAGGGATGGAAGCTTTGCTTACTCATGAGGCTCTTATAGTCTACAGAGTTCTGTCTCCTAGAAGGTGTGCTGTTTATGATAAATACACGCAAATACTTATCACCTTCACACAGTAATTCCTGTTTCATACCCATTGACAAAGAATCTAAACCACATCATCCTTTTACAATGGATCGCTTTATTCTTTCCTGCTGTCTTCCTGACTCTGAGATATTTCTCCTTTGATATAAACACAGTTTTCAACATGTTTTAAGTAACAAGATTTCAGAAACTGCCCTCGTGAGGCTGGAGGCCATACCTGAGGAGGAAGACCACACACAGAGCCCAGATAACCAGCTGCCCTCAAGCTGCTGCTCAGCCAAGGTGCCCAATGTGTGTCAGAGAGGAACTAAACCCTAGAATGCTTTCAATGATCTTTTAGAAGTAAATTAATAGGACCTTTCTGCAAGACAAATCTTAGTAGATTCAAGCCATCAGCTTTGTGTTTATGGCTGAGGGCTTAGTTGTTTGTGTCATCCCTATACTTGTGTTGTTAATTTGTCTAGTCATTAGATAAGGCAGATATCTATCTATCATCTATCTATTATATCTATCTATATATCTATCATCTATCAATCTATCTATCTATCTATCTATTAGATCTATATATCATCTACCTACCTATCTATCTATCTATCTATCTATTAGATCTATATATCATCTATCTATCTATCTATCTATCTATCTATCTATCTATCTGCTTTAAGGCAAGCAGTCCTCCAGATCCAGAGATGAATTTGATCTTGTCCCTACAAAGATGTCTTATCTTTGTCAATCAATACTCATTGTGTGACTGAGTGTGTTGTTTAACTTTTCTGAATCTCTAAAATGCTTTGTTCATCTCTAGAATGTACCCTTTGGTGGCTTAATGGTAAGGCATTGTGATGTCAACCCAAAGACATGCAGTTTGAATCCACCTTCTAGAGAAAGGTGGGCAGTCTCCTCCAGTGTGATTTACAATCTCTGAAAATCTGCTGGAGGGTTAGCTATGAGTTCTGACTCGACAGCTCTTAAGAACAACATGTGGATCAAATTAACCAGCTCACAGGGCTGTGAGGATCAGCTGCAGTAATATTTGACGTAAAGCACCATAAGAATGTTGGAATCTTGGTTAGAGGAAAAAGAGAATGACTACAGATTAACTGTCATTTAGGTAGAAACTACTCAATGTCATAAGAGAATTACTAAAAAAATGTGTCAAGGTTGATGAACTGAATGATAAGTGTGTGTCTTAAATGCAAGATGGAAGAGGGGACTCCTTGACCCCTTAGGTCAAGTTTAAATTAGTAATTTCTTATGGTGACTGCCGAGCAGACAAATAACTCACAAGAGAAGGACGGACAGACTCTAAAGCAGAAAGGCAAAAACTTTTATAATAAGATTCCAAATGGAGCAATGATTGGATTCTAAAGTCTTTCCATGAGGCGAATGGAAGCAAAATGCTTTGGAAGATGGCTTAAAAATAAATACATACATGCCTGTCTCTGTCCACACGCACCTGTGCCTGAATCTGTTTTTATGGCATCCTCATTCATGGCCCTCCTCCCCTAATACGTCCACACAGTACCGAGTGGTCTGGCAAGAGGTCTCGGCACTATTTCAGGCAACCAGTGTTGTCACCATTGGAATGCCCTTGCTCTTGGAGCAAAACCCCAGACGTGGCCTCTGTCCACAGGTGGTGTCTGTAGCCATGGCAGGAGCCTGAGCCCCAGGGAAACAGAGGGTTATTGGCAAGTGACTAGATCATGAAGAGTGTACGATGAGACTTTGACTTTTTGGTAATACGTCTCCAGGCTTACCATATTTCTACACAAATGACACATTCCTTGTATGTTTGTCAAGCAGCCCGAGTGACATAGCATATAAAGTGATGAACTTCTAACCTAAAGGTTAGCCCCTCAAATCCACTAGTGTCTCCCCAGGAGAAAGATGGTAGTGTCTTGCCTTGAAAATCTACAGCCTCAGAAACCCAACGGAGGGTTACCACGAGTTGCTGTCAACTTGCGGACAGTGAGTTCTGTGTTTGCACGTCTTGGGCAGGCATTTTCCTAACTTCCCACTATGTCAATACTTTTTTACTCATGACTATAAAGATGATTAGCATATCACATTTACAAAAATACTGTTAGGGTGGAAGACATATTGGCAAACAAACATGATATATTACTATCATAAAATCACAGCATTTAGATATTTTTAAAAAATCATGATAGTGTTTTGATACTTTATATTTTAATTTACTCAAATGAAATGAACTTGTTAATTGTACTCACCAAACCAAATAACCATTGAGTCCATTTCAATGTATAGAGATCGTATAGGGACAGAACAGAACTGACCCATAGGACTCCAAGTCTGGAAATCTTTATAGAAGCAGATTGCCTCATCACATCCTGCCATCACTAAACACTGAAAACTACTCGTATGTTCACCATCACTGTTGTTGTGGTTGTTCGGTGCCATCAAGTCGGGTTCGACTCATGGCGACCCTATGAACAAAAGATCTGAACCACGTTCTATCTTGCACCATCCTCACCCTTCCTGACATACAAGAGCCCATTGTGGCAGACCTCATGTCAATTTACCTGGTTGAAGATCTTCCACTCTTTCGCCAACCTTCCATCCTTCCCAGTATCATGTCCCTATCCAAGGAGTAGACCCTCATAGCAACATATCCAAAAGGTGAAGCCTCATCATTCTTGCCTCCAAAGAGCACCCAAGCTGCATCTTCTCAATGACACAGCTATTTGTTCTCTTGGCCATCCATGAGATAGTCAGTGCTCTTCTCCAAACACCACAGCTCAAAGGCACTGATTCTTTCTCTGTCATCTTTATTCATTGCCCAGCTCTCAGATGCATAGCAAGTGATTGGAAAGATATGGCCTGAATCAGATAGACTTTAGTCTTCAAACTGATATCACTACTCCTCAATAATTTAGAGCGGTCTCTAACTGCAGACTTTGCCAGTGCAATGCATCTTTTTATTCCTTGACTGATGGTACCAAAGTTGTTAATTGTTGATCCAAGCAAATTGAAGTTTACTGTTTCAATCTTCTTTCCATCCGTCATGATGTTGCCTATCAGCCCAGTGGTGAGAATCACTGTTTTCTTGACACTGAGATGCAAGCCATACCAAAGGCTACATTCTTAATCTGCAACACGTGCTTCAAGTCTTCCTCACTTTCAGCAAGCAAGGTTGGGTCATGTGAATAATGCAGGTTATTGATGAGTCTTCCTCTAATTCTGACGCAAAACTCCTTTTCATAGAGTCCATCTTCTTGAATAATTTGCTCAGCATACAGATTGAATAGATACCCAGAGAGAATACAACCCTGGTTCACTCCCTTCTGAACTATAAACCATGCAGTATTCCCTTGGTCTGTCCACACCACAGCTTCCTGATCAAGGTATAGGTTTTGCATGAACACAATTAAGTGCTCTAGGACTCCCATTTTTCTCAATGTCATCCACAGCTTGTTGTGATCCACACAGTTAAATGACTTTGTATACTCAATAAAGCACAAATAGACATTCATCTGACATCCGCAATAATATCCCTGGTGTCACAGTCTCTTCTAAATCCTATTTGAACTTTTGGCAGTTTCCTATCTATATACTTACCCTAACTTTTTAGGAATATTCTTTAGCAGTATTTTGTTCACAGGTGATATTAATATTATTCAATAGTTTTCACATTCAGTTGAGATTATGTTTCTTGGGAATGGAAACAAATATGGACCTCTTCCAATCTGTTAGCCAGATAGCTGTCCTCCAAATTTCCTAGCATAGACTGACGAGCGCTTCCAAGGCTACATCTGTTAACGGAAACAAATCAATTGGTACCCCATTGATTTCTGGGACCCTATTTTTTTGCCAATGTCTTCAATGCTGCTTCCACTTCTTTCTTCATTACAATTGTTTCCTGTTAATATGATACTTCCTGAAATTTTTCCAATGTCAATCAGTTCTTTCTGGTACAGTGATTCTGTGTATTCCCTCCATCTTCTTTTGGATGCTTTCTCGGTCATAGCATCTTTCAATATTGCAACCATTACCATAGTTTTGTCTTTTCAAAATTGTCATATAATAATATATAGAATGTAACCTTTCTTAATTGGATTTTTACATTCAGCCTAGCACCTTTAAGTACCTTTTGATTTTGGCCAAGTGTCCAACATAAATATGAAAACCAGTATCTTGCACTCTTAAAAATTGTATCCTAAGCACTAAATAATGTACTCCTTCAGTTATGGCATCTTGTAGATTAAGGAATATGTTTATTTTCTTCCTTTTTCACTCCTCTCCTTCCTTCCCAACAGCCTGACCTCTTTAAGACTGCAAGCCGTGAAGGCAAAGGCAAGACTGAGTACACCCACTTTGAGCCCATCCTTGGCCATGGCTATAATGATTCTTGGCTGCAGGCCTGACTAAGCATACGGAAGAGAGAAGACTGCATGGGAAGAGGTTAGCTATCGGTCAAGACATTAATTGATTGGAATGTGGCCATTTGGGAGGGGCAACTTAGAAAATAGGAGAAGAGAAAGAAAATAGGAACATGGAATGTTAGGATTTACTCAGTCATCTGCCTATTTCTTTAAAAACATTGAGTGCCTATTAGCTTTCTAACATCCTGTCAGATACAGACAATATGATGGTAGATGTACAAAACAAATACTAACTTGACCTCTTGAAAAGAATAATCAAAATTCCGTTTGAATCTACGTAAGTAATAGAAATGATGTATTTTAGCAAGTGTGATTCTATGTAACTTCAAATACACCAAAGCATGTTATGTTTGCTGGCATGTTGTGGGTTTTTTTGCATTTATCCACAAAATTACAGATGCTTGTATGAAAACATGTAATATGGTGAGTGGAATAGAAATTTTGTTATAAAAGAATAAAATATGATATTAAGCAGGCATGATAGGATATTATTTCTGAGATTAAGGTAGAAAAGATTGTGGCTTTGTCTAGGCTACTTTCTAGTTATCTTTCTTTGTAGAATAATCATTTGTCATGTTATGATTGCATTCTGAAAGTCTCTGATGAAGTACAACTCTTGATCTGTCCATGACCAGAGCAACAAAGAATATAGAAAATCAAAGATGTATGATAAACATTAGTTCAAAGGACTAATGAATCACGTGGATGAGACCCTTCAAAACCTTGAGACTGGATGAACTAACTAGCTAGTACCCAGCCACCCCTGCTGTCTGCTCTGAAAGACACCTCAATAAGAGATCCTGGATAAATGGAAGAAAAATATGGAACAAAACTCAAAGCAATAATAGTAAAAAATAATAGTAAAAATAGTGCTCTGATAAAGAATATTAGAATTGTAAAAACTTTGACTTTTGTTGTTGTTGGGTGTTGTTAGGTTGTTGTCAAGTTAAGAACAGCAGCTCTGAACCATGTTCTAGCCTGTTCCATCCTCATCAGCCCTGGTACACTTGAGCCCATTCCTGCTGTCACCATGTCAATCTATCTCAGTGAAGGTCTCCTTCTTCTTCATTGATCATTCACCTTTACTAACGTAATGTTCCTTTCTAAAGAATAGTTTCTCTTAGCAACATATGCAAAGCTTTGTAATCCTTGCCTCCCAGGAGCATTCTGGTTGCACTTTTTGCAAGACATATCTATCTGTTTGTTAGTTCATGGAATATTTGGTGCTCTTTTCTAACAGCACAACTTAAAGGCATCAATTTGTCTTCTGTTGTCCTTATTCATTCTCAAGTTCTCAGACACTTAGCAAATGATTGAAAAGACCATGTCCTGAATCAGGTGCACCTTAGTCTTCAAACTGACATCATTGCTCCTCAATAATGTGAAGAGGTCCCTTGACAGCAGACTTTTCCAGTGCAAAATGTGTCTTGACTGCCTGAATGCTGATACAGAGGGTATAAGGTAAGAGGAAGCCATTGACAATTCCAATCTTTTCTCCGTCTACCATGATGCTGCTTAGTGTATTGAGAGCTACAGTCCTTGATCTTCCGCAGCAAATGTTTTATGCCCCCCTTACTTTCAGCAAGCAAGCTTGTACTATCTGTATAACATGGGTTGTTATGCATCTTCCACCTCATATTTTTGCATAGAATCTAGATTCTTGAAGATTTGCTCAGTATAGAGATTGAATAGGTATGTAGAAAGGACATCCTACACACACTTTTCCTGATTTTAAACTATGCACTGTTCTTTTTCCATTTGGACAACAACTTCCTGGTCTAGCTATAGGTTTCATATAAGCAAAATAAAGTATTCTAGGATTCTCCTTCTTCTTTTGATTAGTCATAATTTGTTATGGCCCACACTGTCAAATACTTTTGCATAGTTAAAAAGACACAAATAGACATTCTTCTTCTGGAATTTTCTGCTTTCAGCCAGCAATCATCAGATATTAGCAGTGATATCCCTAGTGCTGTGGCCTCTTCTAAATGGAACTTGAGTTTCTGGTAGTTCTCTCTCCATGTACTGTTCTAGCTGGTTTTGGATCATTTTCAGCAATATTTGACTTACTTGTGATGTTAATGATATTGTTCAATAACTTCCACATTCTGTTGGATCATTCTTCTTGGGAATGGGAATTTGGTTACTTTTAGTCACCTTTAAACTACCCTCGTGGTTCAACTTTCAGTCAAACAATATATAGGCTTATCAGGTGAATGATAACATTCGGGAAGTATATACACCCTAGAGGAACCAGCCATGGGACAACAAAGAACTTTTGTAAAGGAATAAATCTCAGAAGGCAAGAAGTGATGATGGGTGAACGGAGCAGGAAGGCATAGGAAGGGAGAAGAATGGCGTTACGTTGTGGAGATGACAATCAGTGTCACTAGTCAAAGGGTGTACTATAAACATTCACCTAAATCACAATAAAAAGTTAAAAATAATATTAAAAAAACATTATCATTGTGCTTTCGAAATAATTTACTCTTTAAAAAAAGAAAACAAAGGTAATCTCTAAAGAAGACCACACAGTGAGTTTTTGAGGTCTACACACATCCCACTGAAGCTTGAAAATGGGAACTCAAAGATACATGAGTGAGCTCAGATACAAATTCTCTAGTATCACACAAATTTTGAGATGACTGCAGTCATGACTGACTTCTTGACTGTGTCCCCTCTGAACGACCTTTTTTAGGGTTATTCTGCCAGATTATGATCAGATTTCTGACTCCCAGAAACTTTGACACAATCAGTGTTTGTGGCCTTAAGTTGCTAAGTATTAGTTTGTCATGCAACAATGAGTAAGTAATAAAATTTCCTAAAATATCTGGCCACTCAAACTTTCTACCTTCTCACCTCTCTCTTCCTTGGCTCACTCATTGCCTTCTCTCAGGACATAAACTCTCCAGTAAAGCAATTCAGGAAATTACGGTTTAAAGTACTAAGTAATTGAATTGTCCAGATTTCCTAAATTAAGGGGAATTCTGTTTTCATCATGGTCTTGGATTCAAATCCCACATAGTTTAGATTATTGTCTTTTATTGATAGTTTTAATAGACTAGACAAATCACCTATTCACATCAAGGTTCTCACTCTACAAAATAAATAAAGAAAATCAATACAATTACAAGACACCATCAGAAATAATTTCTACTGGAGTTGAGAGTCGGCCATCAATTTCCCTCTGAATTCTATTTTCCAAGCTCTAGAAATAACTAGAGATGCTGACAGAGACATATGCTACTACTAAGTGTTGACACTGCTCTGCTCCCTTTCCTGAAGACATGAAACCAGGTGTCATTACTGTTTATTAGCTCTGGGAAATGCTTTGGTCGCTCTGGAACGACACGGCCTTCTGCTCTAACCCACAGCTGACTCACAGTTTCATGACGCTCGCTTTACCAACTCATTAATCACATGGGTTGGTGAAGTACTTTTTTCCACTTGAAAAAAGCCTTTTGAATTCAATTTGCCATCAGCAGACGGGACAATGGCTCTGAATAAATGGTTCTACATAATTTAATCATTCAGCTTTATCTTTTCACTGTACACTTCGAGCTACCTGATGGTCAACCTCAATATTATCACTAATGAGCTTTTCTTAGTCTCTGTCCTTCGTTAATGAGATTTTCTTAGTCTCTGTCCTGAGCTTAGAGGTGGCACTCAGAGAAGCTAGCATTTAGTGAACATTAGCTAGCGTTTGTATTAGTGAGAGATGCTAAAAATTGAGTTGGTTTCATGGTAGTGCAGAGGAACGTTTACTTTGAAATTGGAAATAAGTCTGCATTGTCCTTTCATCATTTGGAAGTCTTACGAATTTAGGCAAAATGGTTCATTGCAGCCATGTGAAGGGCCAGGGAAAATCTGTTTGCCCCATGGATGGGAATGGGGTGAAGGAAGCAGTTAAGATGATGAGGGAGAAGATCTGCCTTAAAAGAAGAAATAATGGTGTGAATAGATTCAAGGATCTCTGTTTATAAAAGTTATTAAAACTTGGAGAATCATAAACTACTTAAATTCGCTTTCATAGGGCACAGTTCATTGTGTTGTTTGTAGTTACTGAAAAATATTAGGATTTTCTATCTATTAGCTTGTTGCTGGACACCTGGGCTTCCTCTATTTCTTTGCTATTGTGAATAATGTGGTGTCTATACATCCATTTATGTCACAGTTCTGGTTTCTTTAGGACACATTACCATAAGTGTACAAGCTAGGTCAAATGATATTTCCATTTTCAACTTTTTAATTAAGCGCTAGACTGCCTTCCAGAATGGACAGAGAAACTGTGGTACATTCACACCATAGAATATTATGTAGCTTTGAAAACAACAAACTCATAAAACACTCTACAACAAGGATAAATCTGGAAGATATGATGCTGAGTGAACTATCTCACACACAAAAGAACAAATTCTAAAATTAGGAGTGTTACAAAGGGTTGGGTGGAAAGAACGAACACAAATGGAGATTTGTACACTAATGTTCACAGCAACATTATTCACCATCACAAGAACATGGAAACAGCCCAAATGTCCAACCACAACTGAATGGATTGAGAAATTGTAATAAATTCGCACAGTGGAATAAAATGCAACACTTGGGAGTAAAGGTTTCTAAAAATACTACAAAGTTGCGAGAGACTGGAGAGCATTAAGCTGAGTGAACTAACTCAGCCTCATAAAGACAAATACTGCATAAGACTATTCTTGCAAAAATTAAAAGGTAACTAGTAAAACATGGTGAGGATGGGTGGGGGTTAATTCACAAGGTTACACAACTTGGTGAGTGGAGGAAGGGGGTATAGGAAATGGGAACGAGCTGACTGACGGGAACCTGAAAAGACAGGTCATAGTCCAGCGGTCATAGTCCAAACATAATGAATGGGAATGATAGCATAAAGTACAATGTGAAACACAATGTATAAGAATTTTGTAAGCAAACCAATATAAAAGAAAAAAAATTTAAAGAGAAAAAAAGTCATGATGTTCTAGTTCTGAAAAAAAAAAAAGATAGCAAACACTGCAATGTCAAAGGTGAAGGGAAGCCAATCTGAAAGACATGGATGATCAGACATTCTATGCATGATAATTACACATCTGGACCAGAACATGCATCACAAACAGAATTCCGGAATTAGGGAGGAAAAGGCCTATCAGTGAGCGAGTGCAAAACCAACTACATTATACCTTTCACTAACATCACAATAAACTAAAGAAAGGAAAAGATTAAGATTGATTATTCTTTTCCTTGCTTTATTACCCCAGATCTTGGACTTACGCAGAAGAGAAAAACCACCTATTCAATCCCTGCTCTGTACGACTATTGTTCTGTTGCTGTCTTGGTAGCTACTTATCTTTTGGACCAGTGGCCATCTTTCGGACACTTGTTGTATGTTCCTTTATTTTCTTTTAGAGAATGAGGGCTTTCTTTGACCCGAAGGGTGGAAAATCTAGAAATATTCCATAAACTAGTTGAGGACTTAGACTTGTGAAGCAGTTATCACAAGGCGATAGAAATCTCAGGCTGGCATTAAATGGCATTAAGAAACTACAGCCAAAACTGCTCCCAGTCAAACTTCATTTACAAAAACTGGTCACCTGTTTATATAAATATAGTTTTCTTGGGACACAGCCACAGTCATTTGCTTATGTATTATCTATAGGTGCTTTTCAAACACAGTTGATTTTTTCAATAAATTGAGTAGTCTGGCCTTTTATAGACAATGTTTGCCAATTCTAATGTAGAGTTAATCTTCAGAAGACCAGATCTGTCAGAGATGTGAACTACTACATATTTCTGCGGTTGTATCTTATATTTGAGAAAACAGTGAACATGATATTACTTCCCAATAGAATGTGGGGAAGAATAGTAAAAAAGGAATCTAAGCTAGAGGCAGTTAATTCAGGTCGGAGAAGAGGACTAGACTGACATAAATTCAGGGTTCTGAGGACCAAATGTGAAAATTCCTTTCACAACTCCATCTCCCTTAAGCCATGTGACCTTGGGGGGTAGGGGGGTGAGCCCTTTCTTGAAGAATAGATTCTTACCCTATAAAAATAAAGATTGCAGTAATTCCTTCCCCAGAGAATTTTTGTAAGCATCAAATGTAATAAAATACACTATAAACTTTAAAGCTTTATGTAAACATTATTTTTAGGTATTACTGTTAATACTCATCATAGACATTCAAAAGAGGTTTATGGAATGACTGGATGTGAAGGTTATATCTCGAACGTTGACAAATTCCCGAGATTGAACACCAGGGAATATGTTGTTTTAACAGTCAAATAGTCAAAGTCCAAATTGTATTTTCCTCCTTAACTCAAATGGTGTTTTCGTCTTCTAAGTATCAGGCAAACTTCCAACACCGTCACTTCTTAATCCCTGTGGACAATCTCACTGACATAAAATGCTGAAGGTCAAGAAATGCCCTGCGCTTTCTGCAGATTGGGTCAGTGGTGGCTGGCTTAGTCCCCTTCCTCTCCTGCAGGTTCACACCATCACTGGGCCTGGGACGATACCTCCGGAAACTCACTGCCAGTGAGTCAGAACCCACTCACAGCTTCATTCCATTCAGTCCTTGAGGTTACAAATCACAAGGGAAGGAACTGTCCATCATTTTCCTGCTGGCAATTTGAGCTGTTAGGGAAATTCGAGTCTACCTTTGCGTTAGCACGGCTCTCTACAGACTGTTTTTAAGTGCCGTTAAGTCGCCAGTGACTCATAGCGACCCTATGTACAACAGCCCTAAACCCTGCTCCGTCCTGTGCCAATCTCCCTGTCTCCAACACACCTGCCCCCATTACCCCAGTGATAGAATCAATGCATCTCATCTAGGATCTTCCCCTCCTGCACTATCCCTCTACCCTCCCAAGCGTGACGTCCCTCTCCAAGGACTGGTCCCTCCTTGCAACATCTCCAAAGTATGTCAGACGAAGCTTCAGAATCCTTGCCTCCAAGGAGCAGCCCAGTTTAACCCTCTCTAGGAGAAACCTGTTCATTTTCTTAGCAGCCCATGGTATATTCAATACTCTTCTCCAGCACCACAGCTGATGCCCTACAGACTAGGCCACCAGAATTCCACATTAAATAGAAAGCTTTTCCATTCTTCCTCAGCTCTCTGGGCCCTCCGGCACTATGGCATCCTATATAAAACCATTGGACTTTCTGTTCTATGAATTTTCTCCTGGCCTCTCTACAGCAGATCCCAGCGCTCACTCCAAAAGTTGCACAAACCCAGATCAATTTGCCCTGTCACGTGATTCCCACCATCTAGGGACCCGATGGGGTAGAGCAGAATTGCCTCATGGGGTTTCCACAGCTGAGATTCTATGTACAAGCAGACTGTCCTAGCTTCCTACCTGCTTCCAGTGAGCAGCCGAGAGCTTATCCACTGTGCCACCATGGCTTCTTCTCAGCTGATATTGACTTTTATGTATGTAAGTAACAGTCCTGGGAAGACCAGGGAAGAATCTGGTTGTTCTTGCCCCAGGATGGGAGGCAGGAAGATGGAGGCAGTTAGGATAATGATAGAGAAGGAGGTCTGCCTTGAGGGGTGAGAAGAGAGTGAATTGAAATGAAAAATTACTATTCTGGGAAGATGCTGGCGGGATTCCCAGATTTCCTTTCATATGAATGGCATTCGGTTGAATTAGGTTTCCCAGCTGAGATGTGCTCTGACTGTGACTTGTGTCTGCCATGTCACTGATTTACTCGCTGCCACTTCTAATCCACACATTTTCAGGGCTGGTGACAACACGCCCTAGCACCTAATTTGCAGAGACTGGTGTTGTTCTGACATAAAAAATGTCATAAAATAGAAAGTGTCCATGGGGGACGCTTGTGATGGTGGGGCAGTAGCTCGGGTTCCAAGGGGGAGGTGTTTCCCTCTTCTTTGCTGTATATGCATTTATCACAAACAGTATCTAACAGGTTCTAATATTACCTAATACTATTGTTGTTGTTATGTGCCGTCAAGTCGCTTGCGACTCATAGCGACCCTATGTCCGCTCTGTCCTGTGCCAATCGCATTGTCTCTGACACTCTCATCTCAATTATCCCAGTCACTGAATCAATCCACCTCATAGAGGATGGGTTTTATCATTTTTACAGCTGAGCAAACTAAGATTCCATTTAAGCAGCTTGTGCAGTCAAGTAGGTACTAGAATTGTGAAAAGGGCTCAGAATTCTCATATTCCTCTAGCTCTGTTGGGATAGTCTCTTGTGTCATGCCTTCATCCTTCTGCATCAGAAATGCTTCTTTCTTCTTTTCCAATTTCCTTCCTCCCACCTCCTTCTCTTACTCTTTCCTTTCTCCCTCCTTCCCTCCTTTCCTTCCTTCATCCCTTTCTTCCTACTCTTCTTCTTTCCTCCCTCCCTGTTTTCCTCTCTCTCTCTCTTGAATGGTCTAAGTTCCACTACAGAACTAGCCAACACCAGCGTTCACATTTAAGTGAGAATGAACAGAGAGGTCTATTTGTTACCAAACCGAGAGTGCCTTCTCCACCACAGTGTGTTCATACTGGCATACATCTATGTTGTTTAAAAAAAAAAAAGTCTACCAGAGCAGGAAGCAGTGATATTTTTCTATAAAGGGTCAGATAGCAATTTTTTCAGGCTTTATAGAAAGACCATACAGTCACTGCCAATACCACTCAATTCTGCAATTGTCACATGAAAGCAGCGGCAGAGAAGACTTCAGCAGTGTCAATAAGGGAGTATGGCTCTATTCCAACAAGACCTTATTTATAAACACGAACAACAGGCTAAATTTGACCTGCAAGCCACAGTTTGCTGACCTATGTGCTAGAATATTTTCAGTGTAGGCAGCCAAACTGGGTTTCTCTAAGGTCTAAAGGCATCCAGATGGGGCAAGGCAAAGCAGGAGCATCTGATTGACAAGACAGTGACAGAGCACTCCAATTTCTATGGCATTTGGGTGGAATAGATTATCCAGGAGGCTGGGCTCTATGAGGAGAAGTATGGCATCAGGATTGGAGGAAGACTCATTATCAATCTGCGTTCTGCAGATGACACAACCGTGCTTGCTGAAACTGAGGAGGACCTGAAGCACTTGCTGTAAAAGGTCAAGGACTGTACCCCTCAATATGGATTGAAGCTCAACATCAAGATAGCAAAGATTCTCACCACTGGGCCAATTAATTGGTAGCATCGTGATACATGGTGAAGAGATTGAGATTGTTGACATCTTTAGTTTGCTTGGCTGCACAATCAATACTCTTGGTACCAACAGCCAGGGAATCAAAAGACAAATTGCTGCATGGGAAAGTCTGCAGTTAGAGACCTCTCCAAAATACTGAACAGCAATGATGTCAGTCTGGAGACTAAGGTGCACCTGATCCAGACCATGAACTTCGAAATTACTTGCTATGCACTAGAAAGCTGGACAATGACTAGGGATGATAGAAGGAGAATTGATGCCTTTGGGCTGTGGTGTTGGAGAATAGTATTGAATATACCATGAACTGCTAAGAGAATGAACAGGTTCCTTTCCAATGCCTCCTCTTAGAGGTGTATCTACTGGTTTTCATTCAAATCCACTGTGAGATGAGACTGCTCTGCTCTTGTTTCTTATCTAGGAAACTCTCAACCTGAAAGTCTTGTGAGAAGACACATCTAGGACAAAAGTCACCCACTCACATACTAATGACAGACTCTGATATAGTGGATTCATGAAATCTAGCAAAATTTAACAGAACAGCCACAGCAAACACTGGTGAGGTCACAGAGAAACTGTAACCCTTATTCACTATGTATGGTGTTTTCTCAAAAAGTTGGCCATACAATTCCATTTGACGCAGCAATTCCGCTACTGGGAATATACCCTGAAGAAACCATAACTACCACCCAAAGCATATATATGCACACCCATGTTTATTGCAGCTTTGTTCACAATAGCAGAGTTGGAAACAACTAAGTGCTCATCAACAAATGGATACAGAAGGTCTGGTATATTCACACAATGAATACTATGCTGCATTGAAAAATAAGGAGCTCATGAAATATTATACAAAGTGGGTGAGCCTGGAGGACATTATACTGAGTGAAATATATCAATCACAAAAGGACAAATACTGCAGAGTGCCACTGTTGTAAAATGGGACTGACATTGGCATTGGGGGGAGACTGAGAAAGATGGGATAAATGAAGTATATCGCATTGAAACAGATGAGGGAGAGAACTGTTTAAAAGGGATGGATGATTAGGTATTACTGTCATGACAAGAGTACAGAGTGAAGGCTACATAGCGGAGTGGACTTGGTGGGAGGGATTGTGTAATAATGAAAGAATTTTTCTTTTACTCTTCAAAGAGAAGTGTGAACTGGGGGCGGGGGAGTGAGGGGTGGGCAGGGAGCAAAGTGCAACAATGAAGAAATGGAAATCCAAAGTCTCTGTAGACTTTTATTAAAATTAATAACAAAAAAGAATTAAAATACCTCAAACAAATAGTTGATTCATTCAATCATAGACCAGCAGGATGCATGCTCCCCTGGGTCCCACGCAGGTGAGAGGAATGCAGTCTGCGAAGCAGAGAGCTTGGCTGTCTGCTGCCTTCTACACCAACAGACTATGTGGAGGAGCTACGTGGTCAGACTTCCCTGTTTTGTTTTGGTTAGTTTTTGTTGTTCTACTACACTTCTGAGCCAGCAGTAAACCTAGTCTCTGTCTTCCACATTCTTCCAGAAGTTGGTCACAGAAATAAGAAAACGTTGGTGTATTTGCTGGGTAGAGCTCAACAATATTATTTTTTTATTACCAATCTAAGATAATAAACAGTGGGGGAACTATTGGACTGTTAACTGCAGGATGATGTCGTCTGCTCCTGTGAAGATTCAGTCTTGGAAAAGCTCTGGGATAGTTCCACTCTGTCCAGTGAGTTTACTGTGAGTTAGAATTAACACATAGTAGTACCTCTTTTGTTGTTCTTGTTATTGTTGTACCGTCAAATCGGATCTGACTAGTACAGGAGGAGATTCCCCCTCCTTCTCCAGGAGAGCATCTGGTGGATTCGAACCGCTCACCTCTGGGATTGCAGTGCAGCTCCTTGCCACTAGGCCACCAGAGGTTGCCCATAGTAGTAGTACTCTTATGTTGATGGGTGGTTGGTTTTTTTGTTGTTGTTGTTATTTTGTTTTATTTTGACAAGAGGAAGGCTAACATCGATGCTAAAATTAATTCTTCTCAGTGGTTAGTATTTGTCCAGAGTTTTATAAACCCAAACTCTTGCAATTTAGTAAATTCTGATTCATAACAATCCTATGGGACAAAGCTGTTGTTGTGTATCATCAAGCCATAGCCATCCCAAAGCTGAGCTGACTCTCCAGGGAGTTTTCAGAGGCACTTTAATTGCACAGGAGGAGATTGCCCATTTTTACTCTGCAAAGCAGCTGGTGGGTTTGAACCACATGCCTTCAAGATTGCACCTCAGCTCCTCACCCTTAGGGCAGAGTCGAACTGCGTTGTAGAGTTTTCAAGCCTGTAATTTTTGTGGAAGCCTATTGCTGTGGCAATCCCCTTCCGTATGATTAACTGACTCTGGAAACCCACCAGAGGGTCAGCTTTGGGTCAGTTCAGATCTGTGGTACACAACAATAACAATAACAACAACAACAGCAACAACAACTGCTGTGTCTGTCCTTCTCCCCTTGAGTAGCTGGTGGATTTGAACTGTTCATCTTCCGCTAACAGCCAAGTGCTGAAAACAGAACTTCAGAATCTTAAAATAATATCACTTTTACATTTATGATTTCTTTTCTCTGGTCCTTCCTTTCAGCAATCTTGGTACCAGATGAAGAAAGCAAATGTAGAGACTTTGTCACAGAATCCACTCAGGCTAGAGCTCTACGCTAAGACTGGCTCCCCAATTCCAGTTCCTGGCTCCAAATTCTTGAGAAAGGATCCCGCCATTTGAGCTCTATTGTCCACTTCTCCTGAAGCTATTAACTGAGCAGGAGGAAGTATTAGCCTTTTTAAGATAACACAAAGGGTGGGGGAGACAGAACACTGTGAACTTAAAATAGGGTGGGAAATCAATTGCTAAGGATTTGCTCTATCAGCTTCAGCTTTCAAGATGGGCAGGGCACATTAGTGGTCATAAATGGAAGCTAATCCCTTTGTTAGACCTTGGAAAGCTGTAAAAAGAAGGCATCAAGTGCTAGGGAGATTTTGAAATCTCAAAGAAGTGAGAAAAGATTCAGCCACACAGCACTGTTTTGGGCTGGAGATGGACCTTAGAATCCAGGAGGAGGAATGCCAATTTAAGGCTCTCTGGATGTGTTGTTAGCAGTCAAGTTGCTGTTCACTCCTGGCACCCGCATTTATAACTGAATGCAATGTTGTCCAGTCGTGTGCCATCTTCATGATCACTGAGGATTGGTGTCAGCCCATTCTTGCAGACGCTGGACGCTGTGTATTCTGAGGGTCTCCCGACCTTCAAACTGTCCTCATCTTCCAGCATTACATTGGACGAAGTCACACTGAGATCAACAGGGTTTTGCTTGGCTAAGTTTTTGAAAGTAGGTCATCTGTCTCTTCTTCCCAGTTTGCCTTCATTTGGAAGCTCCGCTGAAGCCTGTCTACTGTGGATGACACTTCGGTATTTGAAATTCCAATGGCGTAATTCTCAACAGCACAGAAACTTGCAAGGCATCGCAATACAACAAATTGACACTCACTATTGTCTCCTGATAACAGAAGAAGAATTAATGCCTTTGAATTGTGATGCTGGAGAAGAGTACTGAATAACCCACGGACTGCTAAGAGAATAAACAGGTCTGTCCTGGAGAAAATGAAACCGAGGTGCTCCTTGAAGGAAAGAATGGTAAAACTCCATCTCACATACGTTGGGCATGTTGTTAGGAGGGACAAGCCATTGGAGAAGGATCTTATGCTTGGGAAGGGTTAGCACAAAAGAAAGACCCTCAGCAAGATGAATTTACAGTGTCTGTAGCAATGGGGTCACATGTGCCGGAGCTGGTGAGGATGGCCTGGGTTAAGGCAGTGTTCAGAACCTGTTCATAGGGTCACTTGGAGTCAGAGTTGACTTGAGGGTACATAAGAACAACAACAGCATTTCATCCTCTTAAGGACCTCTGATAGCACAGCATATTACATTACTGGCCTGCTAATTAAAAAAAAAATTAAAATCTGTGGCTCAAAGCCTCCAAGCCTCCAGCTTCTCTGTGGAAGACAGATGAGTAGTTCCGTCCTTCAAAAATTTACAACAGAGGCAATTCCCATGGATTAGAATCAACTCAACAGCGGTGGGTTATTGTTACCTTTTGGAGGGTTTATTAACTTGACATCATAGTGCATAAAACACTGGGCTGCTCACCCAAAGGCCATGCCGGTATGTCACCTCTGCATTTTCTATCTGCATGAGCTTGGTGATATTAACTTAATGTCTCTGAACTTCAGTGTTATTTTGTATAAAAGTGGATTAAAAGATAAATGCATCACAGGGAGTAGTGAGAATGAACTATGAAAAAGCTCAGTGTTCAGCATGTTGTAAATACTTAGTCTCCAATCATTCAGAATCTGAAGACAGAGCTCTGAAATCAATGAAGAGAGGGGAATTTGATAACTGGGAAGCTAGTCAGTGAGCAGGTCACTGGAAAGGAGGGTTCAAATCACTGGGTCCAACGCCTAAGTGGCTGACTGACGTCACTTCCCCCTCTACTCTTCAGTATCTTTATCAAGAATAATGATGATCTTTGCACATTTATGGAGTCTTGTATGTGGCAGGCACTGAGATAAGAAATGTAGACATTCTTCACCAAAAACGAGGGAAGAAATTAAGTACCAGTGACATGTCTAACTTAGAGCGAAACAGAAAGACATGGTGTGATCCGAATCCCAGCCGTGTGAGTCTGTCTAGAGCTTCACATCCAAGTGAGTCATCACGAGAGACTATCCGGAAAGCTCACTTCAAGTCGCCCTTCACTGCTGTCCAGTGGAGCTGACTCATGGCTGATCCTCTAGCTGGTTTGCTAAATTGTTGCATTTCTTTTAGTTAATTGTTAAAAACCTCTTGCTGTTTATGCACAGACATTTCAGGAAGCTCTACCATCCTTTCTTGCCTTCTGGTGTCTGTAGGAGTCTTGAGAACCTGGCTTCCCTTGTCAGAAAATTCTTTGCCTTCTCATGGATAATCTCAAACTAAATCCACCGCCATGGAGTCAGTTCTGATTCACACCCACCTCCTGCTGGGTATCAGAGGCTGTAAATCTTAATAGAAGGAAAGTGCCTCATTTTTCTCTCTCTCACGGAGTGTCTGGAGGGTTGGAATTGCTGACTATCCCATCTGGGTGCCTGTTAATGACTAATTAAAATGGCATTCAGGTTCCTAAAGCACTTATCCCAAACAAAAGTATCTCTGTAAGATAGGCATATAAAGAGATCTATTCTATTTTTTTAGAAGCAGGAGAGGCATTCACTTCCTAAACAACATGCCTCTGGAAACTCTATGAACTTTGATAAAATGACGATAATTATAGATAGGCTTCAGGCCTTTGTTCATAGGGTCGCTATGAGTCATGCTTGACTCAATGGCAATCAACAACATCAACAACTCTATTTTTTACTTTAGTTGTTGGGTTTTCCAACAGGATACAATTTAGTTCTATTTCTCAGAACCTTGAAACTAAAACCAGTGGACAAAAAGAAAAAAACAAACAAACCAAAAAAAAAACCACAAACAAACAGATTCAGAATTCACCTTTCCAACTCTTAGGGTTCCCTGTGCACTTTTCCTGCAGAGCAACTTACCTTCGTGGCACTGGCCCATGTTGACTCCCTTTACCTTGATCCCCATGCTAACAATTCTCTGTGATGGTAAAGAAGAGGTTTGTCCCAAAAGGTTACAGTTAGTGGCCATTATATCAGGAAGGAGGGTAGCTGGCAACTCCTGATTTTTATTGAGAAGGAATAACAAGCCTGGCTTTATTTTGAAAGGCTCTCTGGCCAAAGGCAGTGGTGACATTGGTCATGTGAAAGGTATTAGCCAAAGCAGAGGAAGGCCCTGGGTGAAAGCAGAGAACTAGAGAATACTGGGAGTTGGGAAATGTGGGGGCTAATATTTTATTCATTTGTCCTCGCTGAAAGTCCTCCATAGGCTACAGCATGTCACAGCAAGACAGATGTGCTTGTGAGATACCTGTCACTAGAAAACGTCAAGACAGGCTGCAGGCCAGCGAATGCTGTGTATCTGTGGTCTCCAGGGGGAGAAGTGGGAGCTGGGGCTAAGTTTAGATTTCTGAGGACTTAGCCAGAGGCACTTAAGATGAAGCTGTACAGAGCGGGAAGGGGTGGGGGGAGAAAACTTACTGAACACCGACTTCTAAGAGTCAGGGAGGGGGCCCAGATGTGAAACACCCAAGTCCACAAACCCAGCCTTGCTAACACTTTCTGGTTGAATAAACTAACAATTCATTTAACCTTTCAGTGTTTCAAAGGGGTTTTTAAATGAGGATTAAATGAGATGAGTCAACTTACTTGACCACTTCCTAGTAAGTTGTCCCGCTTGATGAGTGTCATCTCTTACTGTGATGGGGCTTTTGACAATGTGAATGTGGGCATTTTGGGCTGCTTCAATAGCTGATGGGGTTACGGGTGTTTGGTGTCCAGGTTCCAGAGAAGCTTTAACACCTTTTAACGCATGGAGCTGTTTTTCCAACAGTATCTGTCTTAGTTTTCTAATGCTACCAAAGAGGGTGGCTTTAACAGCTAGAAATTCATTCTCTTTCAATAGGTTGTTGTTGTTGCAATGTGCCCTGGCATTGACTATGACTCACATCAGCCCTGAGAACAACGGATCTGTCCTGTCCTGTGTCGTCCACAGCATCTGACACACTCGAGCCTATTGTAACATTCATTGTGTCAGCCCTTCTTGTTGAGGTTTGCCCTCTCTTCTGCTGACCTCCTACTTTCCCCAGGCATTATGATAGGACTGGCACTTTCTGACCACATGTTCAAAGTAGATGAAACAAAGGTTCACCATCCTTGCTTCTAAGAGAGCATCCTGGTTTCATTTTCTCCAGGACAGATCCATTTGTTCTTTTGATAGTTAGGAGAGACCAAAAGTCCAAACTGACCACGTCAACTCTAGTGGAATGCCCACTCTTTGTCGATGGTGGAGGAGGGAAATCCTTGTATCTTTCAGCATCTGCAGGCCTCGCATTCTCTGGAGTCCTCTGTTCTGGCTTCCCCTGATATCAAGGAGCCTTGTTGCACTGGAGCTCTGTCGAAAATGACACCGTCTACTCCTAACAATTCTTTCTTAGTAGCACTAAGTGTCCTTCAACTCTTGATTTGCTTTCTCAGCATTGAGAAAACCAAACATCTTCACAATTGAACCAATAAGGAACAATATGGTAAGTGGAGAGGGGAAAAAAAATAATGAAGTTGTCAGGGATATCAATGCACTTGAATCCACAAATCAATATTTATGGCAGTGAAGAAAATCAAAAGCCTTTTTGCTTTGGATCAATCTGTTATCAAGGGCCTCTTAAAAATAGTAAAGAGAAAGGTGTCTGTTTAATGGCTAAGGCGTATCTGATCCAAGCAAGGTACTCACAGTTGCTTTATATGAATGTACAAGGTTAATAATAGAGAAGGAAGGCCAAAGAATTGAATTTTGGTGCTGACAAAGTCTAGCGACTATGTCATGAACTGCCAAAATTACCAATAAATCCACTATCTTGGGGAGGTGCTTATTGGAGGCAAGAACAGTGAAATTTTATCTCACATACTTTGCACATGCTGTAAGGAGAGAGACGCCAGTCCTTGGAAATGTAAAAGGTCAGTGAAGGACAGGAAGTCTCTCTGCAAGATGGGTCCACACAGTGCCTGTAACAATGAACTTGAGCACGGTGGGACTATGAAGATGATATAGGATAAGACAAGGTTTTGATCTGTTGTCCATGGTTCATTACAAGTATCAGTCGGCCCAGTGTCACCTAAGAGCAATAACAGTAGTGAGGTGAGTGCTATCACCGGCCACACTGTAGTGGAAGGACTAGAGGGTGCTGCATCCCTCCCTTCAACTTCCCACAACTATCTGGTCTATCAGATGACGAGGAATCATTCTATTCTAAAACTCCCACAGTATATCATTATGGACATATGTTTGACTTGGGGAGGGAAGGCAGAATTTAACTCATGGTAGTATCCTTGTTGAAAAACATAGAGCTAGCAACATCCTGTAATCTGTAACCATTACCCCAAATCCTGTAGGGTCAGTTCGTGTGAGCCCTGCTTCTCAGATGATGAAGATGAAATGCTGAGTAATTCATCTAAAAGCCACACAGCTTTGCACAAGTACTGCCAGAGTTTGAATCGTCAGATTCCTCCCCATCAGCTCAACTGTTTTGATGCACTTCATTTCTTTGATTATTTTAGCAGGCTCAGTCATTCGAGAGTCAGCTCAACCGTCAGGAGGAAGCCTGTCTGAGTTATAGGCTGACTCTGCTAAGCTATGAAGATGCTATGGTCACATGGTGGTTAATCTCTTGGTTGCTGAGAGGTCAGTAGTTTGAATGTACCAATGACTCAGCCATACAAAGACTTGAAATTCTGCTCTTACAGAAACTGTAAGTTTACAAACACTGTGGGGCAGTTCAGTTCTAGCCTAGAGTGTGGCCACAAGGAGTCGTCAACTGGGTAACACAACTACTAAAACCTTCTTTCAGAGCTGGTTTGAATACGCATTACTGGTCCTCTGTAGGAGCAGCCAGAGAACATCTGAAGCTTCCCATCTGGTACCCTGGAAGCTGAGAGTATCAGTGGGGAGCGGTCTGGTAACTAAGGAAGGAGTTCTTTCAGGAATAAACAGATTAGTTCTAACAGAATTGGAAGCAATAAAGCATTAGACTAGGTCGTAAACCACCCCTCCTTATTCCCATCCTTATAAGGCAGAGCAGAACAGTATCTTATGGTTTCCAAAGCTGTATTTTCTTACTTACAGGACCCTCTTGTCACATTATTCTCCTGCAAAGTGATTGGTGTACTCAAAACACTGCTATTTCAGTTAGCAGTCAAACACTAACTACTCGACCCTCAGAGTTTCTTTAGAAACGATTATACATAATGTAGTGTTAAGGGCTTATTGTTCAGAATTGCTTTACTCGCCGATGACTTTGACTTTGCCAGGTGAACGAGTGGGAATTTGTGAATAGGGTGGGTTAGTCTATCCACAAGGGGATTGCCTAATCATTGCCATGAAATTGAACAGATTCAGCATGGGCATCTGAGAATCTCACCATCAGCAAAGAAGAAGTAGGAATACAGTGCTCATCCTTCAGGGTCAGACACTCTAGCACCAGACAGACCCACTGGAGAGCTGTAGCTGACCCAGCAGAGAACCAGAGAGCTGATGTGAGTGAGATCGAACCGACGAAGGACTGCTACCCCATGGAACCAGAACCAGAAGACTTTTCCCAAGTTTGCTGGAGAGCTTGGGAGCAGATACCATAACTAGCAGGGTTCAGAGAGCTTAGAAACACTGGCCTAAAGCTGTGAGGCTGAGGGCTGAAGTGCCTGCAAACACACTTTGGAAGCTGTCCTGAAAGTGCATCCTGTTGCCGACTTGAACCTGTTAACTTCCCAAATAAGCCCTCATCATCATGATTATGGTTGTGTGTGGTCTGTGAGCTACTGCAATGGATTTTGCACCCAGTAAAGAAGTGGGATTGATATTAGGATTTAATAGAAAGAGATATGGGAACATGGGTGGCATGTCTGATCTCCTGGAAACAAGTGTGTATTGTGGATGCGGTTGATGGGGGACATTGTCCCTTTGTGAAGTTAGTAGAGGTCAGACTTGGGCGGCCTCATGTTGTTCTCCCTTTTTTTACAGTCTTTTTTTTTTTTTAGATTGTTAAAAACTTAGAAGACCTTTGCCAGATGAATCTAGTCTTAATGAGAACTGCCCAGTGTCAGTAAGATCCCTGTTACAGAGAGAAATCCACCACCTGGCATCTGATTTATTCCACGATTACATTCATTTATTCACTCTACAAATATTTCTTGGTTACATATTCAAGGACAAGACGCTGTGCTAGGAACTGGTGGAACGAAGATAAATCTAACATGTAATCACCTTTGAGGAGTTTACAGTTTCATGAAGTGGGTATACATAAGAAATGACTGCTGTCTGCTGTGAGAATTTATTTACAGGATGTAAGGGAAGCATCAAGTACACAAGCAGATGAAACAAAAGTGGAAGAGGCCAGCCTCCTTGAGGGACTTGAGCAACTGGTGACATTTACTGGTGAGTAAACCCCGTTCATGGTGACCTCATATATGTAAAAGGAGAATGGTGCACTATTCTCCTTCAGTGGATGATTTTTCTGTACTCTTTTGCCAGGTCTTCCCAGATGCTTCTGGGTGGACTTGAAGTTGTAATCTTCTGAGTGGACTTGAGCCTGTAACTTTCTGGTTAGAAGCCAAGTGCATTAACCACTGACAGCACCTGGGCCACCTTATATCAGTGTGGCTGAACATGTTTCCGGCGTTTGAGGGAGGAGGAGAACTTTGCAGGAAGAGAGGAGAGCAAAAGGTAGAAGCAAAGCTAGCAAAGCTCAGCTCCAAGGAATATTGCATGGTCTGAACAACGTGTAAGAGGAAAACTGAGAGGTAAAACTAGAGAGCAAGGGACAAGATCCAGAAGGGAATTTGCTTTTGTTTGGCAGTTAATAGGGAAGCAATTTCGAGTTCTGGTGGTACAATGGTTAGGGCATTAGATAATTGAACCCATCAGTCATTCCACAAGAGAAAGATGAGATGGTCTGCTTCTGAAAGATTGTTGGTCTTGTTTGGTGCTGTCGAGTCGCAGACAACTCATAGCGACCCTATGAATGAAAGACCTGAGCACTGTTCATAGAATTTCTGGAGGCAAGCCTTTTCGAAAGTGGATGCCACTCCGGCTTCCAAGCTTGTTTTAATCGGGGAGCTCCACCAAACACTGTCCACCATGGGTAACCATTATCTCATTTGACGCATCAGTGTCACAGTGTTCAGCTTCACAGCAACGAGTTACCTCTGAACAGCAATGCACAGAGCAGTGTTATGTTGCTAAGAAGAATGTTTGACAAAAAAAACAAACCAGGCCTGAGGGCCGTAGATTAAAACCACCCACCTTGGGCTTGGTAGCGTAACTTTCTGTCCACTAGGCCAACATAGATCTCTCTATCTTGTCATTGTTATTACAAACTTGGAAACACTACAGATGTTTCTCCTCTGTCCTACACTGTCACTCAATTCAACCCATTGCTGTCCACTTGGAACCTACTGATTACTGACCCTCTAGTGGGTAAGGCTGTAAGTTGTACTGGACAAGATTTCCCATCTTTCTCTCACAGAGCCACTAGTGGATTAGAAACACCAGTGAAATACTGTCTTTGGGTTGGAGCACAACTTCCTACAGACCACCTCATTAGAGTTCTATAGAGTCCCGAAGAAACTAGGGAAGGAGAAGGCATGTGAGGGTAAGATTGTTATATATTATTGGGAAGCACTGTGGAGCTGTGAGGGCCTAGCAGGTAAGAGGTTGTGCAGCCAGCGTAAGGGAGGTGGTTTAAATTCACTAGCTGCTCCCATAGAAGAAAGAGAAACAATCTCCTACTGTGTGATCGGTTGTTGTTAGGTGCCATCAAGTTGAGTACGAGTCATAGTGACTCCATGGACATAGATCTGAGCCCTCTCCTGTCCTGTGTCGTCCTCACAATCTCTGACACTTGAGTCTATTGCTGCAGTCACTGTGTCAACCCACATGGTGGAGGGTCTTCCTCTCCTTGACTATCCCGCCATTTTTCCAACCTTGATGTTCAGCTCTAAGGAATAGCCTCTCCCAGCAACATGGAGAAAGGATGGGAAACAAATCTTCACCATCCTTGCCTCTGACTACGAATCACTTAAATCTTCACCATCCTTGCCTGCAGAGGGTGAAGATGGAAGGCTCTTTGGAGTCAAGGATTCTGAAGCTTTGTCTGACATACTTTGGGCATATTGCAAGGAGGGACTGGTGCTTGGAGAGGGACATCATGTTTGGCAGAGTGGAGGGGCGGCGAAGGAGAGGAAGACCTTCAATGAGATGGATCGATTCTGTGACTGGAGTGGTGGGAACGAATGTGTTTGAGATGGCTAGGTTGGCATAGGATAGAACGGTGTTTAGAGCTCTTGTACGTAGGGTCGCTATGAGTCGCAAGCGACTCGATGGCACATAACAACAACATCCTTGCCTCTGACTACGAATCACTTCCAACTCTATAACAAAAAACAACTACAACAACTGTAGTGTTTAATAAGGAAATAAAAGCATATCAAATATGCCTTTTGTCTCCACAACCTTTCTATCAGTATCTAACATGTCATCAAGTCTATGCAACCACCCTGTATACATTCCATTTCTTTATCTTCTTGACTACCCGTTGTAACTTCTTCGTGTAAACGCTCATCCATTTGGATGTGTATCATGATAGTGGTCTCAAAGTTATTTTTTCCTTCCTATAATCCAACATACACATGGACTTTAAACAAAATTGGAAAGAAACATAAAAGTGCTAAATGTAGTGTTGAAACCCAATATACATCTCTTGAAAGAATGTTGTTAGGTAACGTTGAGTTGATTATAGCTCATAGTAACCCTACGTACAAAAGAATAAAACTTGCCCTAACCTTGTGCCCTCCTCAGGATCTCTGCCATGCTCAAGCCCGTTCTTACAGTCACTGCGTCAAGCCATCTCGATGAAAGTCTTCCTTTCTTCACTCACCCTTTATTTTCCCAAACATGATTTCCTTTCTAAGGACTGGCCATTCTGATAATACGCCCAAAGTATGTGAGTCAAAGTGTCAACATCCTTCCTTTTACCCAGTGCTCTAGCTACAATTCTTTCAGTGCAGATTTGCTTGGGGTTTTGTTTTGTTTGTTTGTTTGTTTGTTTGTTTGTTTTTGGCAGCTCATGATATATATTCAGCATCACATGCCAAGAACACAATTCAAAGGTATCAGCGCTTCTTAGATCTTGTCAATGAACACTAATATAAACCCATCAATTCCAGCACATAGCAACCCTGTAGTGCAGAGTATAACTTCCCTACAAGGTTTTCAAGGCTGTAAATCTTTATCTGAATCTCATCCTGGATAAGGTTCAGACAAAGATTTAGAGGCTTGCAACCCCTATAGGGAAGTTCTACTCTCCAAAGTTCAGATTTGCTGTTCATAGGGTCCCTGTGGGTCACACTCAACTGGACACCACTTAACAACAACGAATCTTTATGGAAGAAGACTGCAGCTCCATTCTTCTAAGAAACAGCTTGTGAGGTCTAACAACCAGCTTTTTGACTAGTGAGTGGTCTAGTGTTTAGCCACGATGCTACTAGAGGTCCTTAAACACTGGTACAGGAGTTTACAACTTAGAAAATATTTACTCATATTCTTTAGATTTTGTAACTACTCTATCTAGTGGGGGAAGACTCATCAATAACCTTCATTATGTTGATGACACAACCTTGCTGGCTGAAAGTGAGGAGGATGGATCTAAAGTACTTGCTGCAGAAGGTTAAAAACTGCAGCTTTCACTATGGATTGCATCTCACCATTAAGAAAACAAAAATCTTTTTTCCACTGGACTGATAGGCAATAGCATGGCAGATGGAGAAAGGATTGAGACTATCAACAACTTGATCTCACTTGAGTCCACAATCAATACACTTTGTTCCAGTGTTCAAGAGATAAGAAGATGAATTACATTGGGAAAGTCTGTACTTAGGCACCTCTCCAAATTATTGAGGAGCAATGATGTCAGTTGGAAGACTAAAGTGCACCTCATTCAGGCCATGGTCTTTTCAGTCACTTGCTATGCATCTGAGAGCTGGACAATGACTAAGGATGGCAGAAAAAGAATTGATGCCTTTGAACTATGATGTTGGAGGAGAATGTTGAATATCTCATGGACTGCTAAAAGAACAAATACGTCTTGGAGAATGTACAGTCAGAATGCTCCTTTGAGGGAAAGAAGATGAAGGGAAGGTGTTGCTAACACCTTAAATCAGTTACCCACTTCTAAAATCTACATATCACCACATTGTATCTCTCCCAGGAGTCTTTACCTCTGTTTAGAACTTCATATACTTTGGGCATGTTACTAGGAGAGACTATTCCTTGGAGAGAAACATTATACTTAGGAAGGTGGAGGGATGGCAAAGGACAGAAAGACTCACAACCAGGTGGATTGGCACAGTGACCGCAGCAATGGGCCAACTGTGTCAGAGATTGTGAGTATGGTAAAGAGAAGACAGTGTTCAGATCTGTTGTTCTTAGAGTCTCTATGAGTTGTAGTCTGACAGCACCTAGCAATAAAAACAGCAGAATCTAGTGTTACATTCACTGAGGACTGAAGACACTAAGAGAAACAAATAGATATCACAGAAGCAGAAAGCAGAGTTACAGACGCTAGAGGGAGGCACCACAGTAATGAAACGTATAGTGTAAACTATGCTCTTTGTTGTTATTAGGTGTCATCAAGTCAAGTATGACACTCATAGTGACTTTATGAACAAAAGATCTGAACCCAGTCTTGTCCTGCACCATCCTCACACTTCCTGACACACAAGGGCCCATTGTAGCAGTCACTGTGTCAATCTAACTGGTTGAGGGTCTTCCTCTCCTTTGCTGACCCTCCATGCTTCCAAACATCATATTCCTCTTTAAGGAGTAACACCTCCTGGCAATACGTCCAAAGTATGTGAGGTGTGGCTTCATCATTCTTGCCTCCAAAGAGCACTATGGCTGCACCCTCTCCAAGACATATCTGTTCATTTTCTTGGCTATCCATGGGATGTTCAGTGCTCTTCTTCAACACCACAGCTCAAAGGCATCAATTCTTTTTATTTTTCTTTCTTTCTGTCATCCTTATTCATTGTGCAGGTCTCAGATGTATATCTAGTAATTGGAAAGACCATGGCCTCAATCAGACACACCTTGGGTCTCAAACTGACATCACTATTTTTCAATAATTTGGAAAAGTCCCTAACTGCAGATTTTCCCAGCACAATGTGTCTCCTTTCTCCTTATTTCCTGACTGCTTGTACCATGAGTGTTAATTGTGGATCCAAGCAAGATGAAGCTGTTGACAGTTTCAATCTTCTCTCCATCCATGGCATTGGAAAGAATCTTTGTTTTCTTGAAATTGAGACACAATCCATACTGAAGGCTACATTCCTTGATCTTCTGCAACAAGTCCTTCAAATCCTCCTCACTTTCAGCAAGCAAGATTGTGTCGTCTGCATAACACAGGTTATTGATGAGTCTCCCTCGGATGATCCAGATGCCACATTGCTCTTTAAAGAGTCCAGCTCAGCATATAGACTGAACAGCATATAGACTGTGGTTTTTGCTTTGTTTTGTTTGCTCAGCATATAGACTGAACAGGTATGGAGCTAGAATACAGCCCTGATGCACTCCCTTCCCAATCCAAACCATGCAATGCCCCCTGCTTGGTTCGCACAACAGCCTCCTGCTCCACTGATTTAAGGTGCTACTATCATTTTTGAAATGAAGAATGTCAAGAAATTATTACACTAGGTTTATGGATGATCAGTCCACTTGGCTTTCTTTCTCTAATGGATACTGTTGGGAAGCCTCATTCTTAGTTCCACTGATACCTTTTAACATTTCTTTAATTCCTTCCCCACTTAGTGGGCTTGAGTTTACAATCAGGGGCACATTACCCATTAAGCAAGTTTACAAACTAATCTGCAGTAAATCTAGTATCTAGTTGTACCTTTTTTGCTAGGTTGTCAATTTCCACAGAATCAAATGTCTTATCAAGCAGCTAAGAAGGTTTGATTCTATAGGGAAGTGTTATGGTTTTGAGAGAGACTGATGCCAGACATACCTAGAAATAGAATCTTTGAGGGGTGGAAAAAACATGAAATTATTCATTACAGATTATAAATAAGCACTAGTAAACCCCTGCTCAACCACAATTACTGGATAATCTGACACTGCTTCCAACATGAGTGTTGTCTTCTTTAAAGTAGCCACTAGTATAACGGAGCAGCTTCACTCTTATGTGCAGGGGGCCTGGGGTTACACCACACCACTCCCCGGGTCCAGTGGTCTCTGATCATGGACTTGGGGGGGTGGGCGGTGGGAGTAGTTTTTTAGATAGAATTTACATTCCAGAGATTCCTTGCTGGATAAGGCAAGAGTTCTCTTCAAGAGACTCTATCTGATAGTTCTTTGTTTACCCCACTTCCTTATCAACTTGTGCAAGACTTAATCTCTCAGACATCTGAATCTTTAACTCAGAGTCGGCTTCAGAGGCCCAGGTTGAGATCTTTAACTCTCCCCACAGTGCTCATCATGGATGAACTTGCAGTCCATAGCAAGACCATGATTTCTTTCTGAACGGAACATGTCAACTTGGTAAGTTCCAGCCAAAGGATGGTTGGAAGGAACGATAATGAGATGGCATGTGCTGTGAACAACAGAAGTTTTACATATTGTTGGAAAATATCTGGATAAAGATGGCAGAAGGGAGATAGGAAAAAAATCAACATGGCTATTGTGTTCTTGATACAGGGGGTATAATTAATTATTATGAATATTATAACGTACTGGCTAACTTGGTACAATGTAAGTCCTGTCATGTAGATTATGAGAAATAGTGAACCTGTTGTTCAAAATGGCTTTCATAGGCTATGGCCTTTGACTTTACTTCTTGGTTGGATGGGAATGTGTAGGTCGAATGTGTTATCCTATCCAGTAAGGTTTAGTAAAGTTTTGCTATCCCATCAAGTTTAAATCAAGCAGGCTCAGTAGCAGAAATTTGGGGGAATCTCACCACCAGTAAGAAAGAAGAAGTAAAAAATGCCGTGCAAGTCCTTCAGGGGCCCGCGAGTCCTGCACCATCCATCGCAGGACCTACAGGAGAGGTCCAGTAGACACAGCTGAGAACCAGAGACCTGGTGTGGGATGGAGTTAGGACTGACTGCTGCCCCAATGAAGCCAGAGCTGGGACCTGTACCCAAACTTCTTGGAGGACTAAGGGGAAGATACCCTAGTTGTCAGAACTAAGCACGCTTTAGAAGGCTGAAGGGCTGGCAAGAACAGTTTAGGAGCTGTTCTGAATGAGAAATTGTCTTCTGTTGCAGACCCAAATTGTGAACTGATAAGTTCTCCATCAAACCCCATAATCCTGCATGTGTTACTGTGAGGTCTGTAGCTATTACAATGGACCTTGGGCTCAGTATAACAGTAGGGTTTTGTTAAAATTAGTAGAAATAGGCAAGAGATCATGGAGGATAGTAGAAATAGGCAAGAGAACAAGGCACGTGTGTTGAAATTAGTAGAAATAGGCAAGAGAGCATGGAGGCTATGAGAATATGTTCCCAACACAAAGCTTGAGGGAATTGGATTTGTGTTTTGGATGCTGCTAATAGAGGCAGTTTCCTCTGTGGAATTAGTAGAGGTGGACTCGCCCATCTTCACACTGCTCTTGCTCTTTTTCCAGCTTACTGGTTTACATACTCTAGTTCTGCACATACGCTACTTATCACACTCTGAAGGGGCACTGTAGGCCTGGTTAAAGCAGTTCAAATCCATCAGCAGCTCCTCAGCAGAAATACGGAGAGTCTCTACTCACCTTGAAAATCCAATGGAAAGCTGATAAGAGTCAGAGCCGACTCAGAGTTCGGGTGGTTTTATTATGTTTCAAAGAAATAACACGCGTGTAGCTTGCAGTAAGAAAGTGGCTCACTCACTAGCAGATTGTAGTTCAATGTTGGTTAAATGCTTTGGAATGTAATGCGATTTCCCCCCTTGCTTGCAAACGTCTGAATGTTGTGCTGATAAATGTCCCTAGAATAATGAATGTGATGGAATGTGCTGAGGATAATGGGAGTTACTTTCGAGTTCACCTGAACCATGACTTGTCTACATTTAGCAAGAATAATGAACGTAATTTAATACAGCACCTTTGCAGGGAAGTGACTCCAAACACTTTTCAAAGTGAATATTAAAATGCTGAATTATGCAATAAAGACATAGATTTAAGTAGATAATAATAGATCACACTTTTATAAAAGCACAGAATGCAGCAGAGGGTATGCTTTTAAAATATGCATTACATTGTTATGAGGTGGCAGGATGAGCTCAGGAAGAGATGTTGACACAGAATAAGGAAAACAAAGGTCATGCGGAGATTAAATAGTGGCTCTAAGGACCTGAACCAGCACAATACACAATACAGAGGGCCTGAGCCTCAGAGCCAGACACCAAGGTTGGGGCCATAACCTATGGTGCGGGTTGTTTTAGACAAATCAGTCAGCCTATCTGGCCTTGTATGTCTCTCTACAAATATATTAAAAAATGTAATATTAAAAACCACATAGTAGGGTTTTAAAATTTTTTTGTTTTAATATTTTTTCTACTAGTTTATTTAAAAAATTTAAATACAAATTTGAACAAATTCTTTTAATTTTCCTTACCCCTCCATCCATCCAATTGTACAACCCAATGATTAATTCCCCCTCCCCCTGCACATCCACATCCCTCTGCTTCCAGCCTCTCCCACCCCTCCTGGATCTTTATATTCATTCTACGAGAATGCTTTTATACAATATTTATCTTTGTGCGACTGCGTTAGTTCACTCAGCATAATGCTCTCCAGTCCCTCCCAAGTTTGGTTTGTTGGGGTTTTTATTTTTTTATAAAGAAGACTTACTGAGTTAACATCTTTTCCATTGCATGAGGAAGTAGTCAATGAATAAGGAAGAGGATGCCTTTGAATCGCGGTGCTGATGAAGAGCATTGAATGTCTAACGGACTGACAAATGGACAAATTAATTTCTTGGAGAAAGTGTAGACAAACTTTACCTTAGAGGTGAGGATGGCAAGACTTCGTCTCACATACTTCGGGCATATTATCAGGAGAAGGCAGTCCTTGGGGCAAGTTAGAACGTTGGAAAAGGACAGTGTCATCAAGAGAAAGAAAGACCCTTAAAGAGGTGGATTAACGTAGTGACTGCAATCAATATAGTAAGGACAGTACAGTGTAGGGCAGGGTTTTGATCTGTTGTTAATAGGGTTGCTATGAGTCATATGCACCAGAGAGCTGGAAAATTACTAAGAATGACAAAAGACTTGATGCCTCTGAGTTGTCGTATGGGAAAAGGGTATTGAACATATATTCCATAGACCATCCGGAGAATGGATAGGTCTGTCTTAGAGAGGGTGAAACCACGTTTATTCTTGGATGTTGGGATTTTGAAGCTCTTTCGTACATACTTTGGGCAAGCTGGCTAGGAGGGCCCAGTCCTTGGAGAAGGATATCATGCTTGGAATGGTAGAGGAACAGTGTAGATGAGGAAGACCTCAGAGACTGGCTCATGGTAGGGTAGGGTTCAGAGCTGTTGTATGTAGGGTCCCTATGAGTCACAGGTGACTCAACAGTTCATAACAACATGACTCATAGTTAACGTGACAGCATCTAATAACAACACAACAATAAAAGGTAGCTTCTGTTAAAATTATAATTATTATAACCAAGGAGCACTGGTGGCCTAGTGGCAAGACGCTGTGATGTAACCTTGAAGGCACACGGTTCAAATGCACCAGCTGCTCTGCAGGAGAAGGATGGGAAATCTCTTCCCATGAAGTTAACCGCCTCTGAAAACCCTCAGGAGGGTCAACTATGGGTCAGTTCTGACTTGACAGTATACAACAACAATCACTAAGGGTTAGTAACCTCTGCTACCTCCCTCTCACTTGTAAAGAGGAACTACCACCTACCTTAGTATATACATCAGTGACATATCATTCTGTAAGTGTATCTCAATCCCATTCCCGTCTGTTTTCTGTTCTGTAAAATACAGTTACAAATCATATGTAGTTTCTTAAAAGAACTTATAATTTGTTTAATCTAGCCACCTTGTTTTACATAAACACATAGTCCCTCTGATGTGATTTGTTCACAACACATGTAAATAAGAACTATCTATGTGTTCTAGGGGCTTGACATGTTCTTATACATGATTTAATTTTTATAAGGACTTTATGTGGAAGATAGGCTTGATTATACCTGAACAAATCAAGTGACAGAGTAGGGAATATCTAAAGTCACATAATTCTGTTGTGACTCACAGAGTTCTTAAAAGATAAGATGACAAGACTTTGATTAATTTATTTTAGACACATCATCAGTAAAGATAACTTGCTAGAAGAGAACACAGTAGAGGGTCAGAAAAGAAATGAAGAAAACCTTCAATGAGATGGATTAACACAGTTACCAGAAAAATAGATCCAAACATACCAATGATTATGAAGATGATGGAGGATCAAGCACCATTTTTTTTCTGTTGTATTTAAAGTCACCCTGACTTAGAGTCAATGTGACAACAATTAACAGTAATAGCGTCACTCAACTATTAGGTTGGCATAGATCAGTTTTCAAATTTGGTCCAGCTCACTCTATAACAGGTGTCCTTCAAACCCTTCCCCTAGCCATCACCCCTCAACACTGCCTCCCAGCACACTCAAATAGATTACAGCACCATGGGAGTACTAAGGACCAGGGCTACTAAGGTCTCAAGCGTTATTCTTCTAGTACGTATATAAGCAGGGTGCTGGTGTTTACTGTCATGGTTTCTTTTGTAAGGGGTTTCCAAGTACCTGGAGGTCTGAGAAAGTCAGGTGAAGAGTGAAAAGAACATTGCTTCTTGTACAGGATCTGCACTTTGTTTCTTTTCCATTCTCTATATTTCAACTCTATTGTTGAACCTTTAATTTGCATCACTGTTGTTTTTTGGCTGCCACCACGGTCAGCTCATGACAATTCCATGGACAATGGAATCAAATGCTAGCCAACCTAGTACCGCCTCCATTATCAGTTGGTTTTTTGACGAAAGTCGGTCTCTAGGGCTTTCTTTCTAACCTTGGTTTAGAAGTTTTATTAAAACCTGTTTAGTTGCCATTTGCTTGGTATATTTTCCCCCACCCTTTTCCTTTTAGCCTTTCTTTATCTTCATTTTTCAGGTGTGTCTCTTGTAGACAACATATTGATGGATTTTGTTTTTTTATCCAATCTGCTACTCTCTTTCTCTTCAGTGGT
>NW_006399753.1:12762848-12787216 GCF_000299155.1 Elephantulus edwardii | reverse complement strand
ATAGTGCAACAATGAATGAGTGGAAGCCCAAAATCTCTGTAAATGTTTATGAAAATTAATAAAATATAATTATAGAAAAAGAAAAAAAGAAAACCTGTTTAGTATCATGGCAGCATGCAAGCCTCTTCTGACCAATGAAAGTTAGGTGTGTGTAAGGTGTGTCTTCTGGGAATTGAACAAGTGTTCCTGCATGAAAGGCTAGAATTTTGACCCAATCCCATTGCCATCAATTCAGTTTTAACTTAGCAAACCCATAGGTCAGAGTAGAGCTGTCGCACAGAATGTCCAAAGATATTACCTTTAGAGAAGCACAGTATCATATCTTACTGTCACAGAGTGATTGGTGGGCTTGAATTACCAGCCTCTCAGTTAGCAATTGGGATTTTTACCCACCATGCCACCAGGATTCCTTTATTCAGGTATGAAAAGCATTCTGAGCCTCAGCTTTCAGACTCGAAAAAGGAGACATTAATAACTAACCATACTAGTCTGGTGAACTTTTATGACGATCAAATAATGTATATTCAATGCTCCATGAACAGAAAAGTGCTATATACACATTCAGTGTGAGTGTGTGTGTGTGTGTGTGTGTGTGTGTGTGTGTGCATACATTAAGCAAAAGGTAAGGCTTGTAATGAGTTTTCAGCCAATACATGTTTTATAAGTGAGACCTGATTGCTGATCCGTGGGCAATAGGAAACCAACTCACAAAACAATGATTACTCTGTGGAATTCCTAGAAGTCATTATAGCTATTTGGATTTTTAAATATAAGACAAAGGTCAAATATTGGCTGCTTTGAAATGATGGCCGAGGAAAGAACACGGAACTTTCACATCAGGTCACCAACATGACTTTCTAAACCCACAAATCCTTGGCAGCAGACTCTTGTAATAAATCAGGATGTCAAAAGGAACAATGACCCATCTCGTAACGCAAACACAAACCCCCTGAAGTCTCCAAGGTGGACTTAGAACAGTAGTCTCTAAGACAAGATCAATATATCTCATTTCTTTCCCATTCACTGAGGCCAAGTACAAGGGTGATGGAATTCCCTCAAGGCAGTCAGTCAAGAGGTTCACCAATCCAGAACGACCCTCAGAGTCCTAGATAAGAAAGGATTAATCGCCTATTGTAAGTGTTCATATCCTTTGGCTAAGTCATCAACTGTTATTCTCTGATGTGAGTAGTCCTAAGAATTTTCTTTTGGATGTGAACCCAGGAAGCAAAAAAAGAAAGTCATACATCATCCCAGTTTCCTGATACTGGCACTAGGGACATTATAGCCAATGTTAGCTGGACCTTGGCTGAAAGCAGAAAGTACCAGAGAAATGTCTGTCTGTGTTTCGTTGACTATGCAATGGCATTTGACTGCGTGGATCACAGCAAAGTGACATGATGCACTATTGGAGATCCAAGAGAAGTCAGAACATCTGGGGAATTTTGCCCTTCAAGGCATGAAGGGCAATTTTTATATCGTTTTTTTCTAACCTCCTGATTTACCTAAGACAGAGCATGAATCCAAGAGGCAAAGCAAGTTGCCTATCAGCAAACATCTAGTCATATCTCCTAAGTCTTTTGCCAATGCTTACCGCCCCCCCCAACACAACAGAACACAGCCTCTTTAGCTGTTAGCTATAAATAACATCATCCAGTTCATATGTTCAGTGCTTGCTATGCTCTTAGTTGTATTTCCAGGATCAATTTTGAGGGGAAAATGAGTCGGAAACGACTCGACGGCACATAACAACAACAACAACATTGATGCTATCTTATTTAAGAGTTAAAAATATTTTATGGAGACTGAAGAAGAGTCAGAAAAAAATAGAAGAGTCAGATCACCCAGGGGGCTAGGCCCTATGGGGAGGAATGTGGCATCAAGATTGAAGGAAGACTCATCAACAACCTACGTTATGCAGATGACACAACCTTGCGTTTGAATTGTGGTGTTGGTGAGGGAGATCAAATATACAATGAACTACCCAAAGAACAACAAAATCTATCTTAGAAGAAGTGCAACTAAGGTGTTTTTTAGAATCAAAGATGATATTGTCTCATGCATTTTGAGCATATTATCAGAATAGGCCAGTGTTGTTGTTTTTTTTAAACCCCCATCATTCTTGGAAAATCAGCAGTTCAACAAAGGAGAGGAAGATCTCCAATGAGATGGATTGAGTGATTGCACCAGTAGATTTAAGAACAGCACAGATTGTTAGGAGGGCACCGGATCAGGCAGGGCTTGATTCTATTGTACACAAGGCAACTAACAGCTGGAGCCTAATTGTGGCATAGATGTCCAAGCTGGGTTTAGAAGAGGCCATGGTACTAAGGACATTATAGCTAATGTTAGAAGGATCTTGGCTGAAAGCAGGAGTACCAGAGGAATGTCTATCTGTGTTTCATTGACTATGCAAAGGCATTTGACTGTGTGGATCATAACAAACTGTGGCTGACTCAGAAGAATGGGAATCCCAGGACACTTGATTGTGCTTATGTGAAACCTATACTTGGACCAGGAGATAGTCTTCAGAACAGAACAAGGAAACACTGCATGGTTCAAAACGAGGAGAGGTGTACACCAGGGATGCATCATTTCTCCATACCTTTTCAATCTATATGCAGAACAGATCATCTGGGAGGCTAGGCTCTGTGAGGAGGCATGTGGCATCAGGATTGGAGGGAAACTCATCAACAATCACATTTTGCAGATGAGACAATCTTGCTTGTTGAAACTGAGGAGGACTTGAGGCATTTGCCAGAGAAGGTCAAGGACTGTAGTGTTCAGTATGGATTGAAGCTTAACATCAAGAAAACAAAGATTCTCACCACTGGGCCAATTGAAGGGACTGACATTATTAACAACTTTAGTTTGCTTGGTTCCACAGTCAACAGTCTTGGTACTAGAAGCCAGGAAATAAAAAAATGGATTGCACTGGAAAAATCTGCTGTCAGGGATCTCTCCAGAGTACTGAAGAACAATGATATCAGTCTGGAGATTAAGGTGCACCTGGTCCAGGCCATTGACTTCGCAATTACTTGCTATGCATCAGAAAGCTGGATAATGACTAGAGATGATAGAAGGAGAATCGATGGCTTTGAACTGTGGTGGTGGTGAAGAGTACTGAATATACCATGGACTGCTAGAAGAACAAACTGGTTCATCCTCGAGAGGGTTAAACCAGTCTGCTCCTTGGAGTCAAAGATACTGAAGCTCCAGCTGACATATTTTGGGCATGTTGCAAAGAGAGACCAGTCCTTTGAGAAAGACATCATGCTTGGGAAGGTGGACGGACAGACCTCTAAGGCTCCCACTTCCAAGGAGTTGACATTTTAGAGGTCCAAAGTCCAACGACCCATGCTAGATTTATCACTTTGTAATGAGAAATAAGAAAACAAGCAGATAAAAGAACCAGATTGACTTTGGCCAGGGCGGAAGGGTGCACATCCTCTTTTATATTGGAGAGTGCTCCAAATGGTCAACACTCTCAGACTGAATGGACAGTTTGATGCTTCAGAAGAAAAGGCTGGTGGTCTGGAAAGCCAGTCACTGTTCTAATCAGACTCATTTTTTTTTGGTATGTGTGTCAGAAATGACTGGATGACAACTGTTTGTTTTTAACCATCTTTCTGGAGGAGGCACCATTGGAACTGACTGAATCGGGCCAACTCTAGAGTATTGACACGGGAAGCTGAATTGAGATCCCAACGGTCAAACACTGATCTCTCAGCACACTGTGGATTTGAGGCACGCAGATGCCAACCTCAAAGCTTCTGAGATTAAATATCTCCCAGGCCATTTCTAGGCATACCATGTTTTATTGTGTTTCACAAATTGTGTATTTTATTTTATAAATTGGAAGTTAGTGGCAGCCCTTTGTCAAACACAAAGTCAACAGGTACTATTTTTGTAATGTCATGAGCACCCTGTGTCGCATTATGGTCATTTTCAGACTATTTCAAACGTCTTCATGATGCTTATTGTGCACTTAACACAGACTAGAGTGTAAACCAAAGAGCCGCTGAGTGCAGGCCGCAGGGAGTGGCCTGCTAACCTACAGGCCAGACATTTCTAGCTGTTTGAGTCCACCAGTTACTTTGAAGGAGAAGGATGAGCATTGTCCTCTTGTTTCATTTGTTATTTATTATGTGTATTCGAGTCAGAAACAACTCATACCCAGGCCTGCAGAGGGTTTTCAGAGACGGAAAATCACACAAGAAGAAACTACACATATTTCTCCTAAGGAGCAGCTGGTGGATTCAAAGTGCCTATCTTAGGATAAACAGTGTGACTCCTTATCCACTAGACCACCAGAGCTTCCCACTCTGATCTACTGGCCTCTGAAACCCAATGAAGGGATGCTATGAGTTGGGATTGATTCAATGGCAATGAGTGAGAATATAAACATTGCCTTCATATGCTCTTGGAAGCAAGCTAAAATATTAATATTATTTGCTTTATTGTGATATTTGCATTATTGTGACCCTCTGGAACTGAGCTCACACTATCAGTTTGACTTGAGTACTTTTTTCTCCCTTCCAAATCGTCTGGCCCTCAGTTTCCAACTCTGTAAAATGGAGCTAAAAACAGTCCTCAACTGTATGAGCTTGTGAGGATTCATTGAAAACATTGGCTGTTGCACAATAAGTAATTGATGTCCACTGTGTTTTCTTTTACAGTTCTTTCTTCTTCTCCTCCTTCCTTCTTCTCTTTCTAAATGTTATACCCAACATTCCTCTTGTTTGGTCTAATAATTTCTTCCAACTATTGCCCTCAACCCTGTTTTCACACATTTCTTGAATGAAGAATTGTATGAGGAAGCCAATAGAATAAAACAGATAAAAGGGGAGTGTGTGGGTGCAGAGTGGCAGGCACTGCGTCAAGGGAACTCCATCCTCACCCCATGGTGCTTCTCAGATGTCCCTCCTTGTCTTCAGGGGAGACGAGGAACTAACACACTATATTAACTGCTTCCCGCCTCACTCAGGAGCTCCGAACACGGCGACTGGCATTGAGCAGGGACTAAGTGTGTAATTATTGTAAGAATGCTGAAGATTGGAAAGTAGAGCCTCACGGCTCTGTAATTTTTTTGAGAAAAGAGATTACTAGGCCACACCACACATAGCCCTCCTTCTTGAGGTGGGTGCTGGGGGTTGTTTATTTAGCTCAGACTTAGTCACAAGTTCAGAACATTTTGTGGGTTTTACTGGAACTCATTATCATGGCTCATCCCGACTCAGATCACTCTGGCTGAGGCTGCCAGTGCCCCCTGCCCCCCTCATCCTTGGGAAATGGCTCTGGTTCCCAGGCTCCTGAGGAAAAAGGGAAAAAGGCTCTGACTCTCATTCAGCCTTAGGATGCCCCTTGGGGTTTCTTTATCACAAAAGCCTAGAATTCCAGTGCTGGAAGGTACCTCACAAGGTGTGTTCTGACCTGAGCTTAGTGCCTCATGAGGGATTATCATCCAAGGATCTGGAGTCTGGAATGCCAGATAATTCGACTTTCTAGAAGGAACTTCATTCTACCTAGAGGTCACCAAGTTATGTTTTTATTCCCTGTGTGTACCTTTCTTATACACAACTGTGAGGTTGGGTGTGGTTAGCTGAAATATGGGTCTGCTGAGGGTTTGTTGGTCTCCTGCCTGTTTACTCAGTTCACCTCACCACAGGGCTTACGGAAACACTCGCGTTTTAGTTCTCGAGCCTCACTCCGTTCAGGGGAGGCCATTCACATTCACTGGACGTCTACTCCATACAAGCCAGGTGATTGTCCTTACGGGAATGTGCCCAATCCTGTTAACAGTCCTGTGAGGGAAAGATTCTTTAGAGGAAGAAGTGGAGACTGAAGGACATGAAAGAAATCCTCCAAGTTTTCCTAGTAATTGAATATGAGAGCCTCCATTCAGCCCCAAATCAAGGAGCCTTGAAAGTGTCTTTGTTATGTTCTGATGAGAAATCCCATCTAATTAGGCAAATAGTTTACTGTCTATGAAAGAGTCACAGCTTTAAGGACTAAAGTTTATGGATTCAAATGAATTTTTGGATGTTTTATTACAGGTTCTCTCTCTCTCTCTCTCTCTCTCTTTGTGTATCATACATTCTGACAAATTCCCCACTCTAGCCCTCAGTCTCCATAAGTGAAAAGAAAAAAAAATGAACATTCCTTCTAGATTTTCTCCTGTAGATTCCCCTGTGTGAAGGGAAACTTTTTTTTTCTTTTGTCCTATCACTCAAGTAAAAAGACTTTTCCCGAAAAGCATATCAAATTTGACAGAAAAATCAGGTGAGATATCTGTAATAAATGGACTGCCAGGTGGACAGACTCTTAGAGAAACTGTGGACCCAAGAGGAAGCTGTGATACATGAAACACAGCAGAGATTATGAGGATGGTTCAGGACTGATCAAAGTTTTTAGTCTGTTGTAAATAGGGTTGCTACAAGTTGGAGTCAACACGAGGCATCTAATGGCAACAATTTATTAAATGGAATTGGGAATGGGATAAGTCTGAATCTTTGCCTTGTCTTCCCTAATGTTCCAGCTGATGAGCTGAATGGCTGAAAAATAGTAATAGTGGGTGAATAAGATCAACTTCATCAAGTCTTGGTGAGTTTTTGAAGGAGGCAGTCAAAGTAGACTACAAGCCGAGTATAAATCAGATACCAGGAACTTGAATATGTCTAGTATGTCTGTGATTTCCAGAGGCTATGCTTGAAAAGTATGTACAGAGATTGCAGTGAGTAAGGAGAAAGAATGAGAAAGTATTCAAATGAACCTGAAGAGCAAAGTTTAAGTAGCAAACCTTGATACTGAATCGAGGAATCTTCTTTATGAAAGTGGAACAGTAGGTATTTGACATGTGCGATGCAGGAAGGTGTAGTTTATACCTCATATAGGTATGAATGTGAACCATCCATGCTTTTCCCTACTTGGTGGTTTGGGAAATAAAAATTCAGAGCTGGCAAGGATTTGAGAAGGTACTTTTTCATGCTCTTTTCCAATGTGTAACTATTTCCACAAACCTCATAAAATGGTGACCATTATAGTTCACCTTTTCCTAATGCTTTTGAAGGGTAGATGTTAAGAACACAGGTTGTAGAGTAAGACAGCCCTGGCTTGGGATGCCACCTGCAACTACTTCCTAATTGTATGGTCTTGGACAAAAACCCCGTATCTGTTAAAAAAACTGTATCTTCAAGGAAATGAGAATCCTTTGTACTTCAGAGGTGAGTTGAGAGGATCGAAAAAAGATAGAGAAACATAATGCCCTAAAATATAATACTTTTAAATCATAAGAGTACGGAATGAGGGTTGAAGAGTGGATTATATTTGGGGTGGGGTGGGGTTGGGGAGTGTGCGGGGTGGGGGGGATTGTGTACCAATGAAGGAGTTTTTCTTTTGCTTTTCAAGGAGAGAAGCGAACTGGGGTGCGGGTGGGGTGGGCAGGGAGAAAAGTGCAACAATGAATGAATGGAATTCCAAAATCTCTGTAGATGTTCATTGAAATAAAAAAATTCTTTAAAAAAAGATAGATGATAGATAGATAGATAGATAGATATAAACAATTTATCAAAGTAACCAGTGGACATGCACACTCATATATACATACATTATTCAGTAAATGGTGCTGTTAATGTGCACCACTGAGTTGGAAATGACTCATGGTTGACCCTGCAGTGGGTTTTGAGAGGCAGTACATAGCACGGGAGTTGACTGCTCATCTTTCACTCAGGGAGCAACTGACGGATTAAAACCGTGTGCCTTGGCATTGACAGCCCAATTCCACACCACGAGGCCACCAGAGCTCCAAATGGTAAATTCTACAAGAGAACTCAAAGCACGCACTTGCTGAAGAAGATTAAAAACTACAGCCTTCAGTCTGATTACACAAGATCATCAGAAAAACAGTGATCTTAACCACTGGATCAATTAGCATCATCATGAAAAGTAAAGGCTAACGTTGTCAATGATTTTATTTTACTTGGATCCACAATCAACAACCATAAAAGCAGAGGCCAGGAAAATAAAAGATATGTTGTTGTTTATTGTTGTTGCTTGCGACTCATAGCAACCCTATGTACAACAGCCCTAAACCCTGCTCTGTCCTGTGCCAATCTCATTGCCTCTGACACACCCATCCCAATTACCCCAGTCACTGAATCAATCCAGCTCATAGAGGGTCTTCCCCTCCTGCACCATCCCTCCACCTTCCCAAGCGTGATGACCCTCTCCAAGGGCTGGTCCCTCCTTACAACATGTCCAAAGTATGTCAGATGAAGCCCCAGAATCCTTGCCTCCAAGGCACAGCCTGGTTTAACCTTCTCTAGGATGAATCTGTTTGTTTTCTTAGCAGTCCATGGTATATTCAATACTCTTCTCCAGCACCACAGCTCAAAGGGACAAGCATGTTGTCAAGGATCTCTTTAAAGTGATAAAGAGCAAGGATGACAATGTAAAGACTAAGGTGCATCTGACCCAAGGCATGGTGTTTTCACTTGCTTAGACTATCAAAAGAACAAGCATCTATCTTAGAAGAAGTGCAGCCAGGATGCTGCTTCAAGGTGATGATCTTGAGGCTGTTTACATACTTTGGGCATGTTGTTGGGAGGGGCAAGTCTTTGGCAAAGGACATTTTCCACAAAGGTCAGAGAAGGAGAAAGAAACCCTTAACCTAGATGGATTGACAGAATGACCGCAGCAAAGAGTTTGCAAAATGGTGCAGGACTGGGCAAGGTTTAGATCTGTTTTGCAAAGGTTTGCTGTGAGTTGGTTTTGACTAGATAGTACCCAACAACAACAAAATGCATTGTATAAATGATCTCATCTTGACTCATTATGTATCCCACGTAGTTATTATTAGTCCCATGTTTCTATGAGCACACTGATCTTAGGAGAATTTGCATTAAGTTTAACATGATATTGTTGTTGTTAGGTGTCTTCAAGTGGAGTATGACTCACAGTGACCCTGTGAACAATGGATCTGAACCCTGTCCTGTCCTGTGCCATCCTTACACTATCTGACATGCTTGAGCCCACAGCTGTAGTCACTTTTGCTGAGTCTTACTTTGCTCTCTTTTACCATCTTCCCATCTTTCCAAGCATGGTGTCCCTCTCTATGTAATAGACTCTCCTAGCAACATGCCCAAAGTACATGAGATGAAGCTTTATCATCTTTGCCTCCAAAGAGCACAATAGCTGCACTTTCTCCAAAGACCTCTGTTTGTTCTTTTTGGCAGTCCATGGCATATTCAGTACTCTTTTCCAGCACAATATAAAGGTGTCAATTCTTCTAAGCATGATAATACGAGTAGTAAAATTGGCAGAATTGGAATTTGAATCCCAGTGTATCTGACTACAAAGTCTATTTGCTTTCTATTAATTTATATGCGGCATTCTATTTTCCAATAGCTGAGGCATTGTAGCTGTTGTTGTTGTGTACCATCTAGTCAAAATCAACCTATAAGTGATCTTCCCGCAGGTTGTCAGAGGCAGTAAATCTCACAGGAGAAAGTTACCCATCTTTCTCGTAAGGAAAATCTGATGGATTTAAACCACAGAACTTTGCATTGGTGGCACCTTTCCTTACTGCTAAATTACGAGATCTCTTGTAATTGAGAAGAAACAGAAAATTGTTTTTTAAGGATATGAGGTAATACCGACTTTGCAATATGTTGCTGTTGTGTGACGTTGAGTTGGAACAGACGCATAGCTGAGCCTCTCTGGCAGGTTTTCAGAGGCAATTCATCACATGGGATGAGATTGCCCATTCTCCTCCCACACTTTGCAGCATAGGGAAAATGAAATTAGATCATAAAACTAAAATGCTTGGTACACTAAACATATGATAATCTTTTGTACTCAATTCCCACTAGTATTTTCAGCACAAGTCCAGATCCTGATACATAATAATAGATGTTCAATACACGAAACTTGAATAGTTGATGGCAAACACTTGACCTTTTTGAACATCAAAGTAGAAGTCAATGTTCACTCAAAACTCAACACCACTGTATTGATCCTAACTCCAGGTGACCCTCCATCAGGCTCCCGAGGTTATACGTGTTAACACGAGCAGACTCACTCTATTCCTCCCATACAGCTCCCTCTAGGTTCCAACCACAGATCTATTGGTAATCCATGAGGCCACAAGGCTCCATACTTCCTCTCTGCCACTACAGAAAATGAGAAGGCATTTTTTTCACGTTTCCTTCCAATTTTTTCTTAAGGCCAGGTGTTATCAGCTCCCTCACTCCGTCCTAGCCCCATCTAGTGTGTTTGACAGATGTCAGATGGAGTGGTAGCCACGGTCACTGAGGAGGAAAGTCACAGTTGGGACTCTCTCATCCTGGGTCACCTAGCCTCATTTCTGTTTCCCAAAGAAGATATGCTTTGAAGGATGATGGCTCTGACTTTCCCCTAGATGCTCAAGAAAAGATGGCTTGAAAGTACAGCTGAGACTGACAGCGTGGAAACATGAAGAGCTTGTAACGTTCTTGAGCATCAAACCTACGCAATGGGAAGTGGTTTGTCAGACCTCAGAAGAACCACCTCCTTCAAACCTTTGGCCTTTATAAGGCAGTAAGTCTTTTTCACTCCTCAACGCTAGTTCTCTACCCTGAGGTCTCTTACTCCAAACTGCTTTTTCTAATAAAATATAGGAAAATATGGTAACAGTGGCACGGCAAATTACATAGACGATGCAGACACTTCAAAAGGCAGGTGGGAAGTTATTGTTTCTCTAACGTTAGCACATCTGATGACCTATTACTCAGTAAAAGTGTGGAGGGTGACCAGGGGGTGCTATCTAGATCCCAAGGTTAAGTGATTCAAACTGGATCCTCTCTAACACCAGGAGACCACTGAGGACCACATGTCTTTAGTGATATCATTAATATCAGTTCTCCCACATTGAAAAAAACTCTGCTTTCTTGAACGTAGTGTGCATGGCTCTTTCATGCAATTATATCTCCAGTTAGCAAATTTCGTAATAAGAAAACGTATACCGATGAGAATGCATTAAGTTGTTTTATTCTTTGTTCATGTTTTCTTTGTTCTGTACAACAGACATTGCCGTGGGTTTTCTTCATGAATTATTTCCTCTTCATCACACTTCTCAGAGCTAGGTGTCGATATCACCATTTTCAGATGAGAAAACCAGAGCTAAGAATGCTTGTTACTTACTTTTAAGTGCTAATATTTGGTAGGTAAGTGAAGACTTACTACACTTGTGCTCATTACCAAACAATAAAAATTTCCAATCTAAATCTATAAAGAACATACGTTTTCTTAGGTGATTAGATAGACACACAACTACGTAAGAGATGGACCTCCCTTGCAAGTTTAATAGCTGAAAACAAAGTTAGGCAGATGTGGCCTCACAGGAAGCGTATATAAGCTCATGAGGAGCGTCATAACCAAAGCTAAGTGTTGTCATGGTTGTTAGGTGCCCTTCAGTTGACTGTGACTCAGTGTGACCCTATGAACAACAGATCTGAACCTTGACCTATCTCGTGCCATCCTCCTGATCTCTGATATGCTCAAGTCCCCTGTGAATTAAAAGAGACACTGTATCCAGAATTTGGAATATGAATGATGGCAGAAGAACTGATGCCTTTGAATTGTGGTGTTAGAGAAGGTCTTGAATATCCTGTGGATTGCCAAAGAACAAACAAGCTTGTCTTGCAGGAAGTGCATCCAGGGTGTGCGCCAAAGAACAAGGGTAGTGAGGCTGCATCTCCCACATGCTGGGCATGTTGTCAGGAGAGCCCAGTCCTTGGAAAGACAGGAAAAGGTAGATGGTCAGAGAAAGATGAGTGGGGGAAGAAGGGTCTACTGGACGATGAATGAAGATGACTGAAGAACAGATGCTTTTGTTTTGTGGTGTTGGCAAAGAATAGTGGCTTGGAGATAAGGAATTTTGCTGCCATCACATAGGTACATGGTTTGAACCTTCCGGCGGCTCCAAGGAAGAAAGATGGGCGGTATCCTCCCATGTGACTAACTGCCTCTGAAAATCTGCTAGAGGGTCAGCTATGGGTTGGTTCCAACTTGAAGGTAAGCAGGAACAATGACCAAAATAATGAGTAAATGTGTCTTGGGAGAAGTGCAGCCAGAACATTCCTTAGAAATGACGATGGTGAGTCTTTGTCTCACAAACTTTGGACATCTTATCAAGAGGAGGTAGTCCCCGGAGAAAGAACTGTGCTTGGTAAAGTGGAGGGTCAGAGGGAAGGAGGAAGATCATCAAGAACATGCATTGACAGTGGCTGCAACAAAGGCTTAAGCTTAAAGGAGATTGTAAAGAGGGGGCATAGCAGGCCAATGTTCTGTGCTTGGGCTTGGAGTTGGAGCTTGCTCAAAGGCACTTTAACAACAATATCCACAAAGAATGGCCCTGCGTGTGATACATGCCCAATGAATGTTCAAACAGTCGGCTGACATCCAGGTGATTTCAATTCACAGTAACCCACAGGGGAGAGTAGAACTTGCTCTTCAGGTTTCCAAAGCGTGCTTTTTTTTTTTTCTTTCCTTCCTTCCTTCCTTCCTTCCTTCCTTCCTTCCTTCCTTCCTCCCTCCCTCCCTCCCTCCCTCTCTCTCTCTCTCTCTCTCTCTCTCTCTCTCTCTTTCTTTCTTTCTTTCTTTCTTTCTTTCTTTCTTTCTTTCTTTCTTTCTTTCTTTCTTTCACCAATGCAGAGTACCTTTTCCTGTCCCTGATCATGGCTGGAGGCTTCAAACTGTCAACCTGGAGGCTAGCTGTTGTTGATTGCCTTACAGTCAGAACGACTCAGCGACCCTATGAACCAAAAGCCTGAAGCCCCTCTACAACTGTCGGCATTTATCAAAGTTCATAGAGTTTCCAGAGGCATGTTGTTTAGAAAATGAATGCCACTCCTGCCTCCAGTGAGGCTAGTAGTCAAGCATTTTAATAACTATGGCATGAAAGTATCTTCCAATGACTGTAGCTGGTACTATTCTATAAGGGTTTAAGGTGAAGGATATTTCTGTAATGACGGCATGATATGAATGTAAATAAGTGAAGAAGGAGTAGGAAGAATTAGAGAGAAAACAGCTATTTGAGAGAAGAGGATATGCTTTCTTTTGGATGTGATGTGTTCAAATTTAGCAAATGTTTCACTTTCCATGTACCAGGTTCAGAGATGCTTGGGTAGAACTTATAGCACATGACTTTGAAAACCAGATAGCTTCCAGAGGCAGTTTGGACTTGTTATCAGGTAGCATCAGGTTGAGTACAACTCTTAATGATTCTATGAACAACAAATCTACACCTTGTCCAGTCCTGTGCCGTCCTTGCACTTTCTGACACTCATTGCAGCAGTGACTGTGTCAATCTACCTGGTTGAGGATCTTCCTCTTCTTTGTCAAACCTCTGCCTTTTTTGAGCAGTGTGTCCCTCGCCAAAGAATAGCTCCTCCTACAACATACTCAAGTATGTGAGGTGAAGCTTTGTTGCCTCCAAAGAGCATTCTGGATGCACTTTCTCCAGAACATATTTGGGTTTTTTGGCAGTCCACGGGATGTTCAGTAATCCAACACCACAGGTCAAAGACATCAATAATTCTTCTGTCATCCTTATTCACTGACCATCTCTCAGATGTATAGCAAGTGATTGGATAGACCATGGCCTGAACCAGATGCACCTTAGTCTTCAAACTGACAGCATTACCCCTCAGTAATGTACAATTTAATTTGTCAGTTTGTTGTATTTGGGGGAAACGTTGTTCTAGTTGGTACAAGATTTGTCTGTCAGTTTACTGTACTGAGATAACTTGTGGATTGCTGAGATACTGAAAGCTATGCCACTTGTTTGTCAAATGTCTCAAGGGTTACACATGGTAGGTAGACAGGTTTTAGTAGTGCTCCCAGATTAGGAAACAGGATTGGCCATTGAATTATTAAATAATGTTGTTGTTGTTGTTGTTGACTGCCGTTGAGTTTAGCACAACTCATAGAGACTCTCTGAACAAAAGACCTAATCCCTTTCTATAAGTTTCTCCAATTTTATAGAGTTTTCATAGGCATGTGATTTAGGAAGTGGATGCCACTCCTGCTTCCAAACCTGTGCTACAATTGGGAGCTCCACCAAATACTGTCGACATTGGTAAACCATCATGACACTTGATACTCCAATGGCACAGGCTCAGCATCACAGCAAACCTAGGTTACCTCAGTACAACAAACTGACAAGCAGTGATGTACAAAGTGGAAGAATGTTCCTCCAAAATATAACAACATTAGTCTCACTTAGCAGTGGTTAAGTGTCATTAAGCTGAATACATAATGAACCTATGTAAAAGAAGACATGAACTCGGTTCTATAATTAATGTACTTTCTTTATGATTATGGAGTTTGTAGAGTTTCCCGAGGCACCTGGCATAGGAAGCGGATGCCACTCCTTCTTCCAAGCCTGAATCACTCTGAAAACCCTATGAATAGTAGACAGTAGGGTTGAACTTAAGTGTTACAAACTTTGGCTCTCAAGTTAGACTGTCTAGTTTTGAACTCTTACTTACAACTTAATTATCATTTCATTTATCTTTTTCAGCCCTCAGTTTTCTTGTCTGAAAGAAAAGGGAGAAACCTAACCTCTAGAGTTCTTGTGAGGACTAAGGATAAAATAAGCAAACAGTTTAGTATCATAGTTGACATATACTAAGAAATCTCTAGGACTAATTATAATAGTAGCACGATGATAGAAAACTGTAGTTGTCATCATAGCAACAACTGAATTCAAGCCTGGTGGTCAGGTGAAAGGCTAAGAACAATATGACTTTTTCAGAAAATAACACAGAGGTCAAGATGGATCAATCATTTTGAACAGTCTTTTCTATGGGGAGATCAGAAGACGGCTGAGGACTGAGATTTAAGGGGAGAGGCAAGAGGAACCAGCGAAGAGAGAGAAGTTGGTAGAAAGACAGCAGAAAGTTACATGTGAGAACTTAAGGAGGATAGGTGTTATGAGAATGAGGAATAAATAGGATGTAGTGTCACAGAGAGGTCAAAGGAACTACCACTCAAGACACGATCTGGATGAACTTCAAAAGGGGAGTTGTAGTAAAAGCACATGAGCAGAATGCACTATTGATTATCGGAACAAGAAACATGGTGAAGAGAAAGTTATACCTATGATTCAGTACCTGAAATGTCACAAGAGAAGCAAGGACAGTCAGAAAAGAGACTGCATATTCAGCCCCCCTTTGGACATCATGCCAGCTGAGCCACCTGCTCTGTGACCTGGAATAGGAGTTTAATTATCTGCCTCAGACGAGCTCTGGTGGAGTAGTGGTAACAAAATTAAGTGACTGATTAATTGACAACTTCACAGAGAAAAAACTGGCAAACTATAAAGATTTCCAGCTTTCCAAACCCCATGGATGAATTCAACTTGGGCTTAAAAGTTTGCATGACCACACTTTGCTTGGAACACGAGAGGGTCAGTAAAAGAGAAGAAGATCCCCAGTGAGATGGACTCACACAGTGGCTGCAACAGTGAGCTTGAACGTGGTGGAGATTGTGATGATGATATGGGATAGAGCAAATTTCGATCTGTTGTTTCTAAAGCTGCTGAGTCACCCTCGATTCAATAGCACCTAACAACACAAAAATAGCCTGCATCTCCAGCCCCCCTTATAGTGAGTTGTGCCCTGTGACTCGCTTGCACGCAATGGGACGAGGGTTAGGCACCACTTCCAGCTCTGCCCAATAATGAGTTACCTTGGACAGGCCTCCTGTATTCTCAGCTGAATGAAGAGAAATCCCAAAATGGAAAGAAGGTGGAGTCACTGGATGAAGGGACCTCAATGACTACTTGGATCCCAGTGTTAACCCTCCTTCTCTTCCTAACAATCATTGGACATGAGTGATAAACTCTTATTTGATTGTTGCTGGCAGCTGCCATACAACTGACTAAGATTTACAGAGACCATCTGAACAGCAGATCAGAGCTTTGCCGTCGACTGTGCCAGTGTCACAAGGCTGGCCAAGTTCAAGCCCATTGTTGCAGTCACTGTGTCAACCCATCTTATATATGGTCTTCTTTCCTCTTACTGGCGGCCTTCTCTACCTTTCCAAGAAGCAAGACTTATTTAATTAGTTCACAGGGATTTTTTAAAAAAAAATTTCTTATTTTATATTGTTTTACATACAAAATGAATATCCATTGTTTCACTTACGTACATTGTGTCTCACACATTTCTCCATTCACATTGAGGCCATTGGTATTTGAAAGTCCTTCATCATAGTGGCTGATCTACACTGACAAATGTGACTAATAACCAACCTGAATATCCCTTTTCTCATTTGTAAAATAAAGTAATACTGTTAAGAAAACAACCTTTTTTGACAAGTTGCTTCAGGCTTAAACAATTCTATAAATAGGCATAGGACCACTCACATGGTTTGTAAAGCAGGAAATCTTCATGGAAGCAGAATGCCTCATTTTTCTCCTCCAAGTAGTTGGTAGGTTCAAATCTTTTGGTTAACAACCAAGACATAACTACTGGGCCACTGGGATTAAAAATAGCAAATATAGTAACTGCTTATTTCATAGCTATTTTTCTTTTTCTCTTACTAATGAACTCCTAGTAGTATTGGGTCCACTTAGAGCCTTGTGCTACCAGAAATCCAGGGGCTCTTCTCTACCCTTGCCATGAAATCCTGTCTGTGTGTGCTTGCCTGTGTGGGTTGGAGGGAAGGTCATGGTGGTACTGGTTCCGGCTGCTGATCTCAGCCTCTCCTGTTATTTTGCTCACCTTGTCTGCGAATGACTCAATAATGAAGCTAGGTCAATGAGGCATGAAGGGAAATCCTTGGAAGTGGCTTCTGGGACAATTTTTCATGTTATTCAACAGAGACTCAGGCAAATTAACTCGTCTTTTCTAATTTTGCTTATTATCAAATGGGATGTGTTTCCTGGAAATGCAGCCAAGATCATGAACTCATTCTGGGGAAGATCTGAAAGCAAAATCTGACTAGTTTTTTTAAAAAAGCAAAACCAAATTTCCCAGTTTAGGATGTTGATGTGTACCCTAGAGTTGACTGTGATTCATAGGGATCCTAAGGGCCACCATCTGAAAGCTGTCTGATCTGTGCAGTCCTCACTGACCCCGCTATACTTGAACCCGTTGTTACAATCATCATGTCAATCCATCCCGGTGAGGGTCTTCCTCTCCTATGTCAACCCTCTGCCTTTCCAACCAAGATGTCTTTCTCCAAGGACCGACTTTCTACCTGAGCATGTCCAAAAAATGTGAGACAAAGAAATCAATATGTTTCCAAGAAGCACCCTGGTCACGCTTTCCCCAAGACAGATTTGTTTATTCTTTTGCCAGTCCATGAGATATCCAGCACTCTTCTCCAATACCGCAACTCAAAGATATCAATTCTTCTTCTGTCATCTTTAGTCATTGTCTAACTATCAGATGCATAGCAAGTAATTGAAAAGTCCATGACTTAGATCAAGCACATAATACGTTAGTGAAGTCAACCCTACAAGCTTTTCATCACCAGAAGATAGTGAAGTTGTCGTTAGGTGCTATTAAGTCAATTTCAATTCTTAGCTACCTCATTCACAACAAAATGAAACACTGCTTGACACGGTACAATTCTTATAATTATTGCTTTGCTTAAACTCATCATGGCAGCTATTGTTTTAATCCATCTCAGAGAGGGTCTTCCTACTTTTTTTTAAATTACTTTACCAGACATAATGTTGTCTTGAGACTGACTTGGCCTGGAAACATGCCCAAAATATTTTAGATGAAGTGATCTTATCCTCATTTCTAAGAAGCATTCTGGCTATAGTTCCTACAAGACAGATTGTTTCTTCCTCTGGTACTTCAATGTATACTTAACATTGGTCTCCAACTTCATGATTAGAAGACATTGATTCTTTTTCCCCCTTTATTATTTTGCTTTTACATATCTTTGAGATTGAAAATACTATGGTTTGGAACAGATACTTCTTAGTTCTCAAAATAATAGCTTTGTTATTTAACACTTTAAAATAATCTTCTGTAGTAGATTTGACCAATGTAATATGTGGTTTCATTTGTTGACTACTTTTATGGGTATTGATTGAGGATACAAGTGATATGTAATTGTTGCTAGCTTCAATCATTTCTCTATTATCACATTATTGCTTATTGGTTTAGTTGTGAGAGTATATATTGATACAGTGACTGGGGTAATGAGGGTAGGTGTGTTGGAGACAGTAAAGGTAGCACAGGATAGAGCAGGTTTCATGGCCATTGTACATAGGATTATGAGTCACAACCGACTCAATGGCACATAACAATAACAACATTAGAAGATAATGAACTTGAATTTTCTTTTTATTTTTTGGTAATTGTTCAGGAGAGTTTCTAGAACAAATTGGTTTCCGTTCAACGATGTTGTGTGCATTTTGCTTGGTGACGTTGACTATTCTACCCACAATGTACCTGTGCTCTCCCGGCTTCCTCTCTGTTTGTTTCCAGTCTTCCTCTGGCCTTGACCCTTGCTGCCCTCTGACCTTGATCTTTGGCTAGGTGTTGCCCTTTTGATCTTGTAGGTTGATTGTTCAAAGCAATTAGTACTTCTTCTTCATTAGTCCCCACCTTCTTGAGCAAGCTTTTTGTTTGCTTGAAAGATGGTCAAGGAAAGTGAGTCCAGTTTTGAACTTGAGGGGAGAAAAGGACCACCATCTCCAAGGTCCACTCATCTTTTCCAGACCAGTGAGTATGGTCTTTTTTTTCCTCTAATTTTGAATTTTTTTCTACATTACAATTGTAATCCTCCTCAAAACAGTCAATAGAAGAATCCGGGCCCCTTAATTCTTTTAGCCGCAGGGTCCTAGAGGCTGAATTTGAAGAATCCATTAGTCTTTTTGACAGATTGGACCTGCATGTCTTTGATTTTTGTCCCCTGCTTTGTTACAGATGGGGAAAGGCCAATCATTGCACCTGAGATGGCTTCGCTGTAGGCTTTTCTAGAGCAGATTTTTGAGAGTGTGTGTGTGTGTGAATACAGATAGTGCTTATTCTTTGTTGGCTCTTTCATTATTTTTGTAAAAAGAAAACAACCAAACAAAAAATCTGAAATAGTACATGAAGGCTAAATCAGAAAAGATATAAGAATTTCAAGCAATTTGGCATGTGGTCAAGAATATCATCACCACCAAGTTGAGAGATGTCAAAGTTTGTATCTCCAGACTTCAGTCCAAAATCTCAGACCCCATTACCTCCTGATTTCAACAGCAAAAAAAGCAAAATCTTCTTCTAGGCTGTTATATCGTTTACTCCATGGAAGGGATAACAGCCTGAAAAAGACATTAGGGAATCTTGACTCAATAGAGAATACTTGTTAATGACACTTGGATGTGTTCTTTAGAGTGTTAGAAATTCCCAAGGTAAGGGAGCTCTGGTGGCCTAGTGGCAAGAAGATGCAATGCAATCCCAGAGGTACACAGTTCAAATCCACCAAATTCTCTGTGGGGAAAAGGAGGGGCAATCTCCCCCTGTACCAGTCACCAGTCAGATTCGATTTGACGGTACACACACACACACACACACACACACACACACACAGACATTCCCAAGGTAAAGTGAAACCCTTGGATGGCAGGTGCCTTACAAAAATAAGGGTATTATTAACTAGATAATATTTAACTTACTTCATATCACAAATAATTCAAGGTGCTAGATGAAAATATTATAGTCCCTAGTAAGAAGCAGTTGGGGAAAGTAAGATACTTACGTTGTTTCTAGCAATTGATAAGTAGAGAATGATACAGAATCTCCCGCCATTTTTTTCATTCAGGTTGCTCAAAATGACTGATGCTGCTTTAAGAAAGAGAATGACAATAGAGTTCAAATTTTGCCATGCTTCCTTACAATGAGTTGGATTTTCCTTCTTAAAAGTGAACATTCTTACTTTGTCTTACATTACCAGGGTCTATCTTAGAGGCAACGATGGTGAGACATCTCACACACTTTGGGCAGGCCGACAGGAAGTCTTTGGAAAGCATAGTCCTTAGAAAAATACCTTATGCTTGGAAAGTAAAGGGTAAGCTAAAGAAAGGAAGACTCTCATTGAAAATAGATTCACACAATGACTATAACAATGAACTTGAGTGTGTCAGGTCATGAAGATGAAGGATAAGGACAAGATAGATCTGTTGTCCCTAGGGTTGCTATGAGTCTTAGGTAACAGCAGCACTGAACAACAACAAAGCACAACAAAATTATACATTGAAAAACCATAAAAGGTAAAAAATTGCATTTTACATGAATTCACAATCAACACTCATGGAAGAAGCAAGGAAGAAATCAAAAGATGTTGCATGGAGAATTATCTACTGAAAAATATGTTTTAAAGTGTTAATAAGTTTAAAGTATTACATGTAATATTGAGGACTAAGATAACTCTGACTCAACTCATGCTACTTGCAATTTCATTAAAAAACTGGACACGAAAAAATAAGGAAGTTTGAAGAATTGATGCCTTCGAATTATGGTGTTGACAAAGATTGAATAGACAATGGACTGCCAGGGCAACGAACTGGTCAGTTCTAGAGGAAACAGAGTCACAATTCTCTGTGCAATTCAGATGACTAGACTTTGTCTCTCGTACTCTGGAGAGGGGCCCTTGCAGGAGGACATCATGCTTGGTGTTATAATCAACCAAAAAGAGGAAAGTTCCAGCAAAATGGATTGGCACTGTGCCTACAACCATAGGTTCAAACATAAATACATGTATTTTAAGGATGGAATGAGGTGGGGCAGTGGTTTATTCTCTTATGCCTAGTGTCACTATTAGGTGGAACTGATTCAATGACATCTCAAAAAAACATGTGACCTCTGAAGAAAAACCCGTCTGGAACAATTTGGACCCAAACCATCTAGGTCGATCAGCACCTCCTCTTTAAATACCATTTCTGCTGGCGTTCAGGAATCTTTGATTCCTAACACAAAGCATATTTGCTTTGTAGGCACATTTAATAAATGTCTCCTGTTTTCTTTGGAACAATCATTAAGGCAAGGACTGATAGTCCCATTTTATGGATCTGGAAACTGACTCAAGAAGATGAAGCACCTTGTTAAAGTGGGTGATGGTCCTGCACTTTTAACCAAATCTCCCTATATGCATACCAGTCACTTTTTCTGCTCTAATGTATCTTTACAGATTACCCAAGTACATTGTGATTTATTATGACAATCTCATTTCTAGAACGCTTTGAATAAATTGACTTCTTTTTGCAATCCATTTGATTTGCCTGCCTCAGTTTTCTTCCCATTAAACACAGAAAAAAGTAACAAGACTGAGTTACCTATGCTTTGTTGGCTACGTAATTTGACTTCTCTGGTACAGAGATGAATGCAAGTTGCCTTGTTGTTTTACTAATTAATAATGTTTGCTTGGAAATGCAACCATTAGTGTACAGTAAATGATAAGACTTATAATTATGGATGACAATAATTGCTTTGCTCGCACTCTCTCTCTCCCCCTCTCCCTTTCTCTCTCTCTCCCCCTCTCTCTACCTCTCTCTCTACTTCTTCCTCTACCCTCATCTCAGTTTATCTTCCTGAGCTATAGCTGCCTCTTGAGGGGTTAGGAAAATATTAAAAAGTGTAAACAATAGGTTTATTTCCAGGGACTGGAAATTGGTGAATCATCCCACTCACTCTGCCTGCTGCATTAAAACGAACTGTGCTCTTGACACATGGGAGAAGTGGGTTCTTTGAAACATGAGCCAAAGACCAATCAGGGCACCTAGCCATCTCATGGTCTGTTCTACTTGCCACATGACCCCCCCCCCCCCCTTGTGTCCTATGTCACCTGGAGCCTGGAATCTGGAAGCGGAAAGTCCTTGACTAGAGTCAACGGAGAGAAAATCCTCACCTGTTGGGGTAAACATGCCTGGTCACTGCGTCACTATTTGCTGAGTGGGGTCAGCTAATAGTTGCACAGCGGGCTTTCAAAGCTGGCGAAGTTTCTGCAAATGCACGCCCTGTGCGGAGGCCTTGGACTTGGAACTCGAGTGCAACAGGAGCAGTTGGAGCCTGCTAGTAGGCACTTCGCTCCAGTGGACTCTACTAGGCTAACCTACATCATGAAGGAAAAAAAAAAACCCACCTCATCCTTAGCCCACTTTGCATGGAATCCCAGCTCCAGCCACCCTTGGGCTTTAGTACATCTGCTGTTCCCTCATCCGAGGGACCCTTTACCCAGAGTAGTGCGGCAGCTTCTCTGTTTCATTCATTTGTTGTGGTTAGCTGCTATGAATCAGATCCTGACACAATGGGATGAAACACTGTCTTTCTATTGTGGACACCAAAGCTCTGGTAGATTAAGCATTAAACTGTTAACTGAAAGGCCAGTGGCTTGAATCGACCAGCTGTATCTCAGGGGAAAGAGGAGACAGTGTGCTTGGTCTGGGTACAGACCTTAGGAAACCCTGAGGGCAACTCGACTCTGTCCAGTAGGGTTGTGTTGAATCATAACCTACTTGACAATAGAGCTTTTTTATTCTAGACACTTACCCTTGCCACTAACACTGGTGTTTCTCTAAGAGCTGTAGACATTCCTGTACATGGTCGTGACACTTCTACTTTTTCCTACAATTAGTCCCTGATTTATGATGTATGCAAGTCATAACAAGCCACATTTATGTTTTTGTTTTTAATATCGCTTATTGCTATTAATAGCAATATTGCTAGCACACGGTTTCTCAAGTGCCAGGTGCTCTGGGGGAGAAGGAAGGACAATCTCTTTCCGTGCAATTTTACTGCCTCTGTAAACCCACTGGAGGGTCACCTGTGAGTCAGTTCCAACTCAAGGGCCTACACAGCAACAACACTGCTAGTAATATGTTCTACATACAATGCTGTAGCATATAATTTGCTGATGTTATTATTCTCATGTCAAGTCTCCAAAACAAAAATACAAAGGTGAGATTTATAAGCATATTGATAATAAAACACAAAATAATGAAAACTAATGGGGGAAAAAAAAGAAGGATCAGATTTATGTCAGAACTGACATCATAGTGTCATCAGAAGACAGCCATCTGGTAAATTGAGGACTACTTGTATTGATGATTGTTTCCATATTTTATTGATTAGGGGTTTTTTTTCTTTCATAATTTTGGGTTCAAGTTCCATATGAATATTTCCATGCTTGCCCAAAACTATGCAGAGACCGAACTGGTGCCCAAGTTCTGACCAAGAATGCTACCAATCCTGTAAACCTCCCAGAATTTCCAGCCCAAAGCCTCTCTTGCCCCAGTGAACTCTAAATGTTTCACTTGTTTTCTCTTCCAGCCCTTAAGGCTCAGGGTGGAGGGTGGGAGTATGAGGGTGCTTAGGCAGGAAACATTGACTGATTTGAAAGCAAACAGTAGCTTGGGGAGTGTGTTTACACTTCTGCTCTGTATGTGCAATTCTGGCCTTTGTAGCGAGGGGGATATAAAGCCAGACTCGCCCTGTGGCGCCTGCAGAGCTCTGCACCTTGACGGTACAAGCACACCTTGTACTGAGGCATGACTTGGTCCCAGAGTGAAAGGCCACAGCCTTGCTAGTCAGGACATACTTTGGCTCCTGTGAACAGAGAAAATTGATGACCTCTCCCTTTGACCCCCGCCCAGGGCCTGTCAGTCACAGATGGAACCCTGTGCTCAAATAAAGTCTGGGCCCCTGGGACCTCAACCATAGTTCTGGTTGATGCAATAATACCCACGTGATACACCCACCCCACTTAAGGAAGTCAGGTCTGATGGTACCTCTGTCTGATGCTTTGCACCAACAATAATCACTCCTACTGAAGCCCCTGTGTGCCAGGATGCTATGTGAAACATTTCAAATAGAGTGAATCATTTAATCTTCAAGAAAGTTCTACAAGGCAAGTACTATATTGTTTGCATTATTTAGATTAAGACAATGAACTTCAGACAAGGAACCTGCCCAATACCACACAGAACTAGGATTTGAAAATGGTCTGTTTGAACATTTTCTGTTTGCTACATTACCATTGGTTCTGCTGGGTGGAACTATTTTCTGTCGCTCAAGTTCCATAGTTTTGGGAACAGTTGTGGAACTTGTTTTGCTATTACCCGCTGATTCTGACTCATTGTAAACTTCCATTGAGTTTGCAGAGTTGTGAATCTTTAAAGGAGTAGACTGCCTGTCTTTCTCTGGTAGAGGTACACCCTGAAACGTGGAGTCAGCAGCAAAATAGATAATGCATTATACTGTCAGTGCTTCTCAGATGAGCGTGAAACGTCTCAACACTTCATTGCTATCAAGTCAGAACTGACTTAGATCTGTGCCCCAGGCAGGGTTTCAGAGGCTATCAATCACAGGGAGGAGATTGCTCTTCCC
>NW_006399753.1:12751045-12760978 GCF_000299155.1 Elephantulus edwardii | reverse complement strand
CAATGACCGTTTGCACTCTTCCTGGATGATACCCTTGATATCCTCCCACAACTCATCTGGCCTTCGTTCATTAGTGTTCAAAGCCTCAAATCTGTTCCTGGAAGAGTGCTGGTGGATTAGACGAGGCAAAGAGTTGCTGCCATCCAGCGATCCGCATGGCTCCCTACAGACCACACTGCAGAACTCCCTCAGCTGTTCCATAACCATCCCATTTGATGGTCACTTAATGAGTATCTCCTTTGTTCTATCCCGTTAGACTTAGCCAACCCATAACCATCCAATTCGTTGGTCATTTAATGAGTATATATTTTGCTCCAGTCTCTCCACTAATTTCCAATAAGAGAGTAGAATAAACCACTATTTCTCTCTTAAAAGAGGAGACTATAATACAAATATGAGAATTATGAACTATATAACTCACCATCTGTGGGCCCTCAATGTATTTGCTGGCGTGATCAGCTCACTGTGGATATATAGTCTGTGGGAAAGATAGAAGGGATGTGGATGGTACATCACAGAGTACTTCGAGCCTGGTCTGAAGATGTGAGAGGTCCTCAACTTTACTTTGACTAGTAAAGTCAAGAGTCTTCAAGCCTTCAGAGCCATGCTTGACCCTTCTGAGTCTGCATCCTTGTATGTAAATAAGAGGATAATTATCTTTGTCTGATTCTTGTCATCAGGAATAGGGTGGACCCAGTGGGATAAAGAATCAACTCTTGGAGTCAGGCATGCTAAAAAGTTAACATGGGTTTTCAAAGTGTCGGGAAAGACAGTAATTGTTGATAAACTCCACTATTCATCATTTATTGTACATCTTTTGTCAGGCATTGGGTTATAGTCTTCACAGATGGCTGTACATTTAACTCTCAACAGAAGCTCAATACTAGACTAGTGTGCATTTTACAGTTCAGGATTAATCAGAATAGGTGACATGCCAAGATGGCCCAGCAGGAGAGGGCTGAAGCAGGAGCCAAGCCCCCATCTACCTAGTGTTGGCACATAGTTGTCAGGACAGCTTTCTCACTCTTCTCAGTGGCTCCATGAGACATTCTTCCTAGAAATGTTTCTCTCAGAACAGAAGTGACACAGTCTTCTTGACAGCTCCGCACTACACTAGACACAACCACAGAGAATCTGTTTTCTGAACCAGCCCAGGCTTTCCAAATCCAGAAGTCTTATGCTTCCTTCACGTCTTCACTTTCTGAATATTTCTATTTCTGAATCTAAGGCCATCTTCTCTCACCTCCCTGTCCCTGCCTCTTTTTCTTTGCTGTGTGTACATAGGGGGAAGGCACTGCAGGTCACACAGAAGCGATGGCATTAATGCATTGAAATTCACTCAGGACTGACCTACCAGTGGGTTTTCAGACGCCTGTAAATCACACAGAAGGAGATTACCCATCTTTCTCTCTTGCAGTATCTGGTGAGTTCAAAACGCCAGAGAGGTGCTGCTATATTCGGGTTAGTTATGCAACTCCCTACAGACTACGCCACCAGATCTTCCTATTAGATATATATATAAATATTTAAAAAGAGTTGCTATAAGGACTATAGGGAGCCCTGATGGCTTAGTGGCAGGAAGCTGTGCTGCAATCCTGAAGGCACGTGGTTTGAACGCACCAGCTGCTCCGTGGGAGAAAGATGAGCAATCTCCTCCCCTGCAATTCATTGCTTCTGAAAAGCCGCCAGAGGCTCAGCAGTCGGTTCCCACTCTGTGGTACACAACTACAACAACAATATAAGGATTACCTACAAGAAAATAATCTACGCCTTTGAGCTGTGGAGTTGAAGAAGAACACTGAATATCCCAAGGACGGCCCAAAAGCACAAACAGGTACGTCTTGGACAAAGTGCAGCCAGAGTGATTTTGAAGGCAAGGATGAAGAAGCTTCATCTCACATCATTTGGACATGTTATTAGGAGAGTCTATTCCTTAGAAAAGGACATCGTGCTTGGAAAGGAGGAAAGTCAACAAAGGAGAGGAAGACTCTCAACGAGATGGATTGACTCAGTGACACCAGCAAGGGGCTAAAATGTCTCAGGGATGATAAGCGTAGCTCAGGATAGAACAGAGTTCAGATCCATCATTCATAGGGTGGCTGTGAGTCATATGTGACTCCACAGCACTTAACGACATCAGTAGTTGTATGTCTTCTTGCTAGTTCAGTGCTTTTATATACCAGATATGAAATAAAAACAGAAGTCTACCACTCAACTGTGGCAGTGCTGCAATCCTGAGATTTTGAATAGAAATGGCTTCCTTGAAAATACAACATAGAAGGTTGCTTTCAGGATTATATCCTTTCTTCTGATAGCTTGGCAAACACTTTGGCCTGGTCCCATGTCCCGCTGTACCCCTTCCACTTCCACACACCCAGCTGAGTCCCCACATTGTTGCCTCAGCTGTCTTTCTTGGACAGAACTCTCACTATGTTGAGCCCCGAAATCTTTCACCTCAAATTCCATAGCCCTTCCTGATGTCTTCCTATTGCAGAGTAGAGCATGGAATTCACTAATTTCCTTTCAATTCTTAGTTCCATTTTCATCTGCAGGCAATTCCATGCATTTCATGTTCCTGTGTGTGCTCTTGGGGGATCTTGGTGGCCTAGGCCCCCAGATTGGTGTGCAGCTAACCAGAAAGTCTCCAGCGGTTGGAGACTACCAGTTGCTCCTCGGGAGAAAGAAGGGACATGTCCTCTCATTACAGCCTGAGAATCTTGACAGAGGGTCACGATGGGTGGAAGCCAACTGGACATTAGTGAATCTGATGGGTTTTAGTTGTCTTGTGTTTCAGTGCTCTGTTCTGATGTTCTGATGACTGCCTCCCAGTCCAAGTACAGGCTTCGCATAAGCACAATCAAATGTTCTGGAATTCCAATTCTTCTTAGAGTTAGCCACAGTTTGTTGTGATCTACACAGTCAAATGCCTTTGCATAAGCTCTCTGCTTTCAGCTAAGATCTATCTGACATTAGCTATAATATTCCTAGCACCACAGTCTCTTCTAAACCCAGCCTACACTTCAGGCAGTTCTCTGTTTATGTGCTGTTCCAGTTATTTTTTTATAATCTTCAGCAGAATCTTGCTTGCATGGGATATCAATGATATTGTTCGATAATTTCCGCACTCTGTCAGATCACCCTTCTTTGGAGTGGGAACAAATACAGATCTCTTCCAGTCAGATGGCCAGATAATTGTCCTCCAGATTTCTTGACACAACTTGGTGAGCACATCTAGTAGCTGCAAATCCTGTACATTTGAGATTATTACCACTAGGCCACCAGAGCTCCCTTCTGCTGGCCTACGGACTCATTGTTGGTGCAAGAACAGTGCCTACGTAAGAGGTGTTCAATAATCCTAATCACATCTAATTGAATTAACAGCTTCAAAGAAATAATAAACACAAGGGTAAACCATGAGAGTTTGAGTATCTCCAGCAATTATTCAAAAGTGAAGAGTGATGATATTTTTAGGATCTTTTTGTTGAGTTTGGAAAGATTATGTGAGAGTGTGAGAACCCTGGTAGTGTAGGATCTGACCCACACCCACAAGCGTCTCCATAGGAGGACAGGCTGTCTCCATTCCTAAGGATTTACAACCCTGGAAAAGAAGTGACTGTGAGTCAGACATGACGTGACGGCAATGGGATCACTCAAAAGATGATCTAGTGGCACAGCAGTTAAGCACTTAACAGTTAACTGAAAAATGTATAGCTGGAATCTATCAACTGCTCTTTAGGAGAAAGATATGTTAGTCTTCAGTAGACATGTTAGTCTTCAGTATGAATTTACAGCTGTGAATGCCCTCTGGGAACTTGCTCCTCTGTTCTGTTTGGCTGTTACGAGTCAAATTCAACTCATAGTGGATAGGACTGTAGAATGCCCAAGCAAAACACAGCAGTGCAAATGACAAATTTTCATTATCAGTCTTTCACTAGGACTTTCCTAGAAGCCAGCTTCCAGTTACGAATTTAATTAACCTCTATCCCCAGCGGTTTCTTTGGATGGCTGTTTTAAAGTCTTCGAACACGGAACAGATTTTGAAACCATGACTGCTACTCATTTTTTCGAATTGATTTCCTACTCTCTTATGTTCACTATTAAATTGTATTTCTTCCTTAGGTTTCCATCTGCTTCCTTCTCATCTCTATCACTTTTGCTTGGCTGGCAGCCATGGCACATTGAGAGGAGGAAAGCAAAGGGAAGAGGAAGCAGAAACCGAGGGTCAAGGAAAAGAGGAAGAGTTAGGACACTTTCTAATTGTTTTGTAAAATTCACAAGAAACCAGTTTTTACTGTTGATTTCAGCTGTTTTTCCAAGTGTTTTACTATTTGCTGATTTACGTTGCTTTCCAGAATTGCTTTAAAAAGACTTCAGCAATTTGTGCTTTGCCAGGAATGAATGAGTGTGGTTATGTTCCTGACATTAGATATTCTCATCTTTTTTTTTAAATTAGTGGATATAAATTTCATTTAATTGTTTTAAAGCTGTGTTTATTTGATTACTCATGAGGTTAGGCATTTTCCATGTCTTCTGTAGCCAATTCTGTTTTCAATGTTATGAACTGTCAGTTGAAAGAATGGGATAAGTTTTAAGGCCATGTCTTCAGATATCTGAAATGAAAGAATTTCTCAAAACACACCAGAGCTTTACTGAAACATGCTCAGAAGAGTCTTTATTCTCCACTCTATAATGTTGTTGTGTTGTTAGGTGCCGTCAAGTACAATCCATAGTGATCCTATGAACAACAGATCTGAACCAGGTCCTACCTTCACAGTTTCTGCCATATTTGAACCCATTTCTGCAGTCACTATGTCACTATGTGAATCCATATAGTTGAGGCTCTTAGGGTAAGTTTATCTAATATTTATTTATCTAATAAATATCTGGTACCACAGCCACTGTGCCCATATCTGGAGTTAAATCTATGCTGGATACACAACATTAATCAGAACATGACTCCCATATTTCAGGAACTCCCTATTTCAAAGGTAGAATTTTCAGAAAAAGATACTGATAGATGTTAAGAGAAAACAAAAACTCAAATCCACTACCTTAAAGTTGGTTCCAACTCATAACAATCTTCCACTGTAGTTCCAAGGCTATAAATCTTTATCGGAGGAGATTGTACATGTTACTTCTATCACATAGCTAGCTGATGGATTCATTAAACCATTAATTTAGCTGTCCAACACAGGGCACAGGTGTCCAACAGGCACCTTGGTCTTCCTGAATCATGTATCATAGAAAAACTCTCATTATTGCTTCTTTGAAGTTAGGAAGTTTTTGCCTTGTTGATATTGAGCTACAATTCCCATTGAAAACTCTAAGTGTTTTAACGTTCTTCACACCTTTACTTGCTACCAGCAGGGTTGTGCCATTCGCATAATGTTGGTTGTTGATGAGTCTTCCCCCAACCTGGACAACACATTCTTCTTCATAGGGTTCAGTTTCTTAAATCATTTGTTTGGCGTAGAGTTTGAGGAAGTGTGGAGAAAGAACACAATGCTCACGCACACCTTTCTTGGTTTGAAGATCTGCTATGCACAGCAGAAGGAGCCCTGGTGTTGTAGTGTGTTATGTGTTGGACTGATAACCTAAAATTGCGTGTTTGACTACGCCAGCTGATCCGAGCGGAAAAGACGAGGCAGTCCGCCCCATTACGATGAGTGAGTGGTCTCAGCCCACAGAGGTGCCGTGAGCTGGAATCAACTCAACTACAGTGGATTTGAGGGGTTTTGTTTCTTATGTCAGACAGGATAAAACCAAACCAAACAAAAAAGACCCCCAAAAAGTTGTTGCCAGCATATTTACTTCAACTCATGGTTACCCATATTTCTGAAAGGAGGATAATGTTCCACATGGCTTTCCGTAGCTGATTTTTTTTTTTAAGTAGATTGCCGGGTTTTTATTTGAGGCCCCTGTGCTTGGACTTACACCTCTCAATCTCTACTTAGCAGCAAATAATGTTATCTGTTCACATCACTTGAAAATTCAAGGAAAGGTTAAGTCTCAAGGCAGAAGTAGATGTAATTTAGTGGGAGGGTATAGTGTAGGGAAATGACCAAGTAGAATCTGTACAACTTGGGAGATGAGGTTGAAGAAGTGTGTTGATTTCCAGGTGTATGGATTCTTCTTCTCCTTAATGTCCCTAAAATCCCTTATCTCCTCCTTCCTCACAGACATGGCAGGATTTGTCTTTCAGCCTCCTTCCAGTTGTTTCTATTGACACTCCTATTGAAGTGGGGATCTTTTGGCATGAAAACATATCCATCTATCTATCATCTATGTGAGGTGATCAACATTAAGGGGGGGAAAAAGTGTGTGGATCATGTCAGTCCTCTACTCAGAAAAATGTGAAATCTTAGGAGAAACTGGAATTACCAACTTGAGTCTGGGTAGAAGGGATTCCAAAATAAAGTAGTCAGTTTACATACAAGAAGCCACATGTCTGGATGAATCCGAATGCTTAAGGAGAAGAGAAATATAAGGCGGTAGAAGGAGACCACCTCACAAGGGGACTCAGTAACTAATATCTGGGAATAAAACAAATGTTTACACCACCCTCTGAAATCTATGCGTCTTCCATAATTTTCAAGAAGGTCATTTTCCTAATCTATGCTGTTACTTTACTTGGGATACATACATGCTTACATAGAAAAAGAATTAATTATAATTTTGTTAATTACCATTAAGCAGAAAAGCAAGGTGATTGCACTAATTCTAGAAGTGATAATTAGGTGGAAATCCACAAGGCACTGAATTAGGATTATGTAGAGCAAACATTCTCATCCTTGACTCTACTGACATTTGAGGTCAGAAAGAGAATGTTGTATACGACTGTGAATTGTGGACATCTAGCAACATCTCTAACCTCTACCCAACGGATGCCAGTGACACATGCACCCAGTTGTGACAACCATAGATGGATGTCTCCATTTTCAAATGACCCCAGGAAGAACAGATGAAGTTGAAGGCAATAGTAGTCATGAAGCATTATCAGTGCAGAAAACTGAGTGTGAAACTCTGAGGTTCAACCACTGCTGTTGAGCTGATTCCAGTTCATGGAGGCCCCATAAAGCAAAGCAGAACTGCCCCATAGTTTTTGGAGCTATGAATCTTTATAGGCGCAGACTACCTCATCTTTGTGGAGGCATGGCAAAGATTAGATATGGGGGCATATTAAAGCATAAGCAATGTGCTTCTCCTTCTGAGGCAAGTCACTGAAAAGGAGCAAAGTCAACAGAGGTAGTGTTTGAAGGACACTTAGCAATTTTTTATCTGAGTTTTATGGCATTATACATATTAAAATGACGGTGAGTATGATGTATTAGTTTCATATGGCTGCCGTAACAAAGTACCCTAATCACAGATTGGTGGTTAAAACAAAATGCTCATTCTCCCTGGAGGTTGTTGTTGTTAGGTGCTGTTGAGTCAAGTACGACCCATAGTGACCCTGTGACCAACAGATCTGAACCCTGTCCTACTCTGTGCCATTCTCACATGTCCTGACACACTAGAAGCTCATTGTGGCAGTCACCATGCCAATCCACCTCTGGAGGGTAAAGATTAAAAATCAAGGAGTCAAGCAAGCCTGTGCTCTCGCTGGAAGTTCTAGAGGAGAATCTTCTTTATTCCTTTTGCTTTACTTCCGGTGCTGCTGGCAATCCTTGATTTCCCTTGGCTAGGGATTGCACCACTCCCATCACATGGCCCCTCCCAATCACAGGGCCCCTCCCAGTCGCATGGCCCCTCCCAATCACATGACCCCTCCCATCACATGGCCCCTCCCATCACGTGGCCACTCCCATCACATGGCCCCTCCCAATCGCATGGCCACTCCCAATCGCATGGCCCCTCCCATCACCTGACAACTCCCATCACATGGCCACTCCCATCACATGACATTCCCCTGGTGTCTCTGCCTCCTTGTTTCTTTTCCTCCTCAGAAGAAACCAAGAGTAGTGAGTTTGGAATAAACCGAAATTCCCTTTGACCTCATTTTGATGTGATTATTTCTACAACAAGTTTATTTCCAAATAACATCACATTCTGAAGGTCTAGGAAGGATATACATTTGGAATGGATATTAATCAACCCAGTACTAATGGTATATGCAATCACATAGTTTTAAAAGGTCAGAACTGAGATGAAATCAGAATTTAAAATTAGTACAGGCTTTGGAGATATGTTGCTGCTGTTGTTATGTGCTGTCAAGTGGCCTGAGCAGCCTGTGACTCGTAGTGAACCTATACACAATAGCTCTGAACTTCACCCTACCCTGAGCCAGGCTCACTGTCTTTGACACTCCTACCCTCATTACCCCCTGTCAATGCATCTTATCTGGGGTCCTCTCCTGCTCTGTCCCTCCACCCTTCCAAGCATGATGACTTTCTCCAAGGACTCATTCCTCCCGCCCATGTACCCAAAGTATCTGAGACAGAGCTTCAAATTCCTGTCTCCCATGAGCAGCTTGGTTTCATCCTCCTCAGGCCAGACCTATTTGTTCTCTTTGTGGTCCATCGTATGTTTAAATACCCTTCTCCAGCACCACAACGCAGAAGCATTGATTCTTTTCTGCCACCCTTAGGCATTGTCAAGCTCTCTGGTGCTTAACAAGTCTTTGTGAAGACTGTGTCCTGAATCAGGTGCATCTCAGTATCTAGACTGACATGTGGAGATGAGACAGGAGAAAAATCAGAGGTAGCAGTGACGATGAGAATGCTTTCACAACTATACATAGATTGTATTCTCCATCCGTTAGCCACTCCACTATTCATCTCACTTCTCTTTCCATTCATAATCTGAACTCACTGCTGTTGAGTTGATTTCAAATCACAGCAATCCGGTAGGACAACTCTGTGTTGCTGACATTGCTTCTTTGTGCAAAAAGCTGCCATATATTTATTGTATAGAGTGGCTAGGGTGTTAAAGCTGTGAAAACGGTTAGCAGTCAAGAGCTCAACCACTGTGGCAGCAAGCACTCTGTTGACCCCTTAAAATGAGTTTACTATGATCTATGATCAAGATGATACAGAATATGGTTCAGACCTGTTGGTTATAGGCATACAGTGGGTCTTATTGGGCTCATAGCACCTCACAGCAACACTATGATCTGTGAATTAGGAGCTATAGCTCTCAAGGGGTAGAAAATAGATGTCTCTGCCCTCAAAGACTTTATAATTTACAGGGAGGAGAGGGGTAGAGATAAATTCCAGAAAGAGAGTACTTTGTGTATTTAAAAGGGGGAGAAAAAAGACACTTGGATACTTGACTGAAGACAGACATTGCGTAAGAAAACAAATATACACAAAGGAAAGAGGGTGTGGTAAGCAATGCAAACTTCTGGTCAATTTACAGGAACGAATTAAGGAAGGATTGTTTATCTGATCTCTTTGTTTGTAAATCCACTACCTTCTTCTGATGTTCCCCAAAGGGGGAAAAATGTACAAGGGTGAAATTGAATAGCTAAATATAGGCAGTCCCCAGGGCAGGGATGTGATTCTTCTCTTACTATGTCTTTAAGAATTTGTAGGTAAATAGGAACAGATGCACACTGGTTCCACCTCCTCCCCCTGTGCACGTAGGGGCAAGCATTCAGTTCAAGAAAGGTACCTTGATGGTGTTGTTGTTGTATGCCCTCGAGTTAGAACTGACTCCTTATCTATTTGGACACAGCACTTGCTCTGGGAGAAAAAAAATGAGGCAGTCAGCAACCCTAAAAGTTTATATCCTCAGAAACCCAATAGGCTAGTTCCACTCTACTCTATAGAATCTTACTGAATATGAATCAACTTGATGGTGGAAGATTTGAATCTTTTTGTATTGTTCTCTTTGTTTCTTTAGTACAAGAAAGGTCTTGACGTTCTTTCAGAATTTAAAACTGCCTAAGTAGCAAATGAAGCTTATTGTGAAGATTGAAAATTTGTTCTGCTA
>NW_006399753.1:12733808-12750779 GCF_000299155.1 Elephantulus edwardii | reverse complement strand
GGGCTGGATCTATCTCATAAAAATGAATGCATATTTACATAATTAAAGGGCAAATAGGAGGACCCTGCCTGTGCATTAATTAGTTGCTACTCAGAAGCCTTCGTGGTATATGTGTTGGACTGCTAACTAGAAGATTGGTGGTTCGAATCCACCATCTACTCCAATGGAGAAAGGGCTGGTCCCCTCTGGTAAAGATTTATAAACTTCAAAATCAGATGCAGGGGTACCATTAGTCAGAGTGAACACTACGCCAATAGGTTTGGTGTTTAAGTTTTGGTAAAGAAGCTTCTCAATGAGAGGAATTGGCATGATCACCACAGCAATGAGCTTAAACACAGAAAAGATTGTAAGGATAGTGCAGAACCAGAAAATGTTTTGTTCTGTTGTACATAGAGTTTCTCTGAGAGGAACTAAGTCAGAAGAACCTAAAGACAACGGAAGGTCTTCAAAGAGCACTGGTGGTGATAAAGGGTGCCCTGATAGTGTAATCCTTAGGGAGCTGCAGTGATAACTCAAAGATGTGTCTCTAGCAATTCAAATACACAGGATGAGGCTGGACAATCTCCTCCCATGCAATTCACAACCTCAGAAAATGGAATGTCAACAATGAAGGTTCAATTCAGTGGCAATAAGAGGAAGAGAAGAAACGAGGGAGGGAGGGAGGGAAGAAGGAAGGAAGGAAGGAAGGAAGTTAGTTAGTTGACAACTAGTTGGTCAGCTGAAAACTGAAAAATTGGCCTTTGGAAACTACCAGTTACTCTGGGAGAAAAACCCTCATGATCTGCTCATATCACTATTACAGCCAAGGAAACCCTGTGTGTCATTTTTGCTCTGCCATGTGGGCTTGCTCTGAGTTGACATTGACACCAACGTGACTAACAAAAACAACAACAACAACAGGAAGGTCTTCAGTGTCTCTGAACATATGAATGGTTAACATACTTGACGGCCAAGCAAAAAGTTGAGAATTTTAGCCAGAAAGAACTTTAGAGGCCTGGTGATGTTCTTTATAGCCCTCAGGCACTGGAAAGTGTGTGGAGCACACAGACCTGCTCTGAGCCAGGGGCTTGTTATGGTCCTAGGTGAGAATCTGACTTGCCAGTAACTGGCTTACCAACTTGCAAAGGTTTTGACTTTTACCAACTTAGCTAGAATTTAAAACAGCTTGCAAGAAACCCATGACTTATCAAAATGTTTCCCTTTTCCAAAGGACACTCATGACTGTCAGAGTTTCTGGATCCTTTGGAACAACAACAACAACAACATTTAAAATCAAAATGTTTCCCTTTTCCAAAGGACACTCATGACTGTCAGAGTTTCTGGATCCTTTGGATGGCATGCTGTGTTTGGATCTCATGTTGTCAGACAGGCAATTATGGAGTTGAAGATTTAAAATTCCATTTCAGAGATTCCTCTGTCCAAATTCTGACAGTCCATAAAATGGAAATGTACAAATTTATTACCTCTTTTTTATGCTAAAAACATTCATGTGTTATACTTTATCTAGTGCATTTAACTTCACTTAGGAAAAAAAAATTCCTGCCTCATATAGGAAAGTCAAGTGTGTGTGGGGGAAATGGAGTGTGGAAGTATACTCCAAAAGAGACCGAGTCACAACAAAATGAGTATGTTGGGTGAGGTTTACTCAGCCAAAAGTTTTACCAATTAGGAACTAATTCAGTCTGATAAGGACAAATACTGTATAAGATCATTATTGTAGAATGTGTATGAGGATCCAAGGAGGGGCGTGGGGGGAGCAGAGGGGTGAGGATGGGAAGGGAAGTTGATCATAGGGTCACACAATTTGATGGGGGGGGAGGGTAAAGGAAATGGGAAAGATCCAATGTGAAAACCAATGTATGCACACTTAATAAGTTGTGCAGCATATAAGAAAAATATTATTTAAATTTAAAACCAACCCAAACAAACAAACAAACAGTTTCTCCAATTAGGAAAAACTAAAAGTAGAAATGTACTTTGCCAAGTTTCAACAATGCCTGGGTGTTATTGACAAAATACAGTAACAAAACTAGATAGCATATGGGGCTGCTTTCTGATAGAGGAACATTATGAGTCAGAATGCACTCAGGGCCAGTGGATTTAGTACACAGTTTACTATTGAACTGTGTTCAGGGTGGACTAATTTTCTGCAAAGGTAGATCATTGCAAGATTCATTAGACTTAGGTTTCAACAAAGACAATTTTAGGACTGCTGTCCACCCAGTCTCTGATGCTGTTTTGTCAAACACACAACCCCATATTCATTTCATCTAACACATCGTGGTGGTGTTTGTTGTTATGTGCCATCAAGTTGCTTGTGACTCATAGCGACCCTATGTACAATAGCTCTGAAACCTGCTCTATCCCGTCACAATCTTATTTTCTCTGACATAGCTACCCTCAATACCCCAGTCATGGAATCAGTCCATCTCATCGAGGGTCTTCCTGTCTTGCACTTTCCCTCCACCCTTCCGAGCATGGCTTCTCTCTCCAAGGACTGATCCCACTTTGCAACATACCCAAAGTACGTCAGATGAAGCTTCAGAATTCTTACCTCCAAGGAGCAGCCTCATTTCACCCTCTCCAAGATGAACTTGTTTGTTCTCCTGGCAGTCTGTGGTACATTAAACAGTCTTCTCCAGCACCACAACTCAAAGCCATCAATCAGTTTTCTTTCTATCAGACCTAGTCATTGTCCAGCTCTCTGACTCAGCAAGTAATTACAAAGAATATGGTCTGGATCAGGTGCAGCTTAGTCTCTATACTGACATCATTGCTCTTCAGTACTGTGGAGGAGTCCCTGACAGCTGACTTTCTCAATGCAATTTGTCTTTTGATTTCCTGGGTGCTGGTACCAAGAGTGTTGATTGTGGAGCCAAACAAATGGAAGCTGTTAACAATCTCAATCTCTTCACTGTCTATCATAATGCTGCCAGTGGATCCAGTGGTGAGAATCTTTGTTTTCTTGATGTTGAGCATCAATCTATACCGAAGGCTGCAGTCCTTGACCCTCTGCAGCAAGTACTTCAGGTCCTCCTCAGTTTCAGCAAACAGGGTTGTTTTATCTGCATAACATGGGTTGTTGATGAGTCTTCCTTCAATCCTGATGTCATACTTCTCCTCACAGAGTCCAGCATCCCAAATGATCTCTTTTACAAATTGATTGAAAAGGTCTAGAGATAGGGCACATCTCTGGTGTACACCCTTTCCAATTCCGAACCACGTAGTGTTTCCTTTCTGTTCTGACGACCGCCTCCTGGTCCAAATATATGTTTTATATAAGTACAATCAAATGTTCTGGAATTCCCATCCTTCTCAGAGCCAGCCACAGTTTGTTGTGATCCACACAGTCAAATGCCATTGCACAGTCAATGAAACACAGACATTCCTCTGGTACTTTCTTTTTTCAGCCAAGATCCATCTAGTGTTAGCTAAAATATCTCTAGTACCATAGCCTCTTCTAAACCCAGGCTGCACTTCTGGCAGTTCTCTGTTGATATGCTGCTCCAGTCATTTTTGGATAATTTTCAGCAGAATTTTGCTTGTATGTGATATCAATGATATTGTTTGATAATTTCTGCCCTCTTTTGTGTCACCTTTGTTTGGAATGGGAACAAATACAGATCTCTTCCAGTCAGTTGGCCAGTTGGTTGTCCTTCAGATTTCTTGGCATGACTTGGTGAGCACATCCAGGGCAGCATCTGTTTGTTGAAATATGTCAGTTTGTATGCTGTCAATTTCTGGGGCCTTGTGTTTTGCCAATTCATTCAGAGCAGCTTGAACTTCTTTCTTCAGTCATCACAGGGTCTTGTTCATTCTTCTGTCAGCCACTTCCTTTTGGTGCAGTGACTCTGTAGACTTCTTCTATCTTCTTTTAATGCTTTCTGGGTCATTTCACATTCTGCCGAAAGAATCCTTATGTATTGCAATTTGAAGCTTCAATTTTTTCTTCAGTTCCTTCAGCTTAAGAAATGCTGAGCAACTCCAGCCTTTTTGGTTTTCTGACTCGAGCTCTTGGCACATTTCATTATCATACTTTGCTTTGTCTTCCTGCGCTGCCCTTTGAAATCTTCTGTTCCGCTCCTTAATTGCTTTATTCTTTTTTTGCAGCAGGAAACATACATTAAACTATATAAGATATACAGTGACTAAAACAATGGGCAATGACTATGTATCAGAGGTAATGAAACTGTCACAGGAGAGGGCAAGATTCAACTTTTTTTCTAAACAGGGCCACTATGAGTCGTATACAACAGAGTATATTATAATAAGTATACATCTAACTTATTTGTATTGTGGAAAGAGATGTACTTTTAAAATTCCTTTTTGACACCACTGTGAAAGAAAAGTTTGTCTTGGTGGACAGAAGAAAAGGTAAACATCTAAGTACGGGTTTAAGCGAATGTTGCATCATGACCACAGTCAAGACATTCCTAGGTAAAAAGCTTTATCAATTTGAAAACAAAACAAAAACTTCAAATCTCATCTTATTAATGGAAACTAAGGCTTCTGTACATACATGATATTATTAAAAAGATTTCTTTTGCCCTTATTTGTAATTTTTTAAAGAGCAAGCTTTTAAAAAATAATTTTAAACAAATTTTCTACATCTCTAAGACACAACATTAATTTTTACTATAGATCATTAAAATATTTAACACTTTTGTTTCTCCTTTCATAACATCCATGAGTTTGTCTGGCAACTTCCCCATAATCCTTCAAAACCCAGCAGAGTGAGATTTTGTTTCCTTGACCATTTTTGTGTCTATTCAGTTATGAACTCAATTGAAGCTGGTTTTATCAGCATGCTGAGATCTCATGCTGATTCTCATATCTTTATTTAATCTAAGAAAAGTCAACTGTATCTTTTAAACAATGTTGTTGATGTTAGTTCTTATTCATGGGATCCATGGAGTAGAGTAGAACTATTCCACTAAGTTTTAAAGAATATGGCCTTCCAGAGTGGAATTAAAAATGTACATTAACTCTTCTCAAAGTATGGAACTTAGTCATTCAGCATCACTTTAGCACAGCAGAATTGCAAATTTTCTGTTCTATCTCAAACCTTCTGAATCAGAAATTCTGTTCCTGGATCAGCCTAGAATTTGAATTTTAACTATCCCTAAAAGTAATTACAAGCATTAAGATCAGAATTGTTAACATTAAGATCAGAATTGTTAACAGAAATATAGTTCAACCCAAAATTTCAAACAGCTTTAGTAAAATAGTAAAGCAGATGAAATTAATTTTAATAACACACATTGACAGTATACAAAATATTGCTACCTTTATTTGCAATAATATAAATATTAAGGAAGTATTTTACATTCTTTTTTATGGGCTAAATGCAGTAAGTTCAACATACAGTTAAAATTTAGAACATAACTCAGTAAATAAGAGATACAGTAAATAAAGTTGTATTCTATTGGGAAAAAAAGCATTTTGCTCTGTTTCAGTTTTTAAATTTAAAACAAAATTCTGTTCTTGAGTTGCACACATCATCATGTCAGTCGATTCATGGGCTGTGGCTGCCATATTGGATAATGGAGTTTAGATACTCTTGTTCAACACTCTTCTACAAGTTCCAAAGACTTTAGTTTTTACTTTTTGGTTGTTTCCCAGGCAACGGAATTGGAAGACATCAACAGCTGCTGCCTTTCCAACCTCTCCCACCCTGACCTCCAGGAATTTATTTGGCAAACTCTCATCATTCTTTACAACTCAGCTGAGCGATGATTTATTTCCTTGACTGGTTTCCCAGAATACACACCATCCCCCTCTGAAATAAGAGCAACAACTCCTTGACTCCCTGTTTGTGTCTATTTCTGGACAAATGTCCACTGCAGATTATGTAAGACTAAGATGTGTGTCTATTACGTTATGAGCTTAACTGAAGCTACAAAGACTGAATGAACTTTGTTCATCTCTGTTTTTTATGTGTTCAATAAATATGGGCTGTGTTCAATAGATCTTTTTTCAGTGTTGTAAAAAGTAATTTTTTTCAGTAGTTTATTTTTTTAAAAAAGATAAATCTCTTTCTATATATCTATATCTATTGTCTTTATATATCTATATTCTCTCTATGTATCTATATCTGTATCTATCTCTATCATCTATATCTATCTCTATCTCTCTATCTCTATATAATCTATATCATTTATATCATATCATCTATATCACCTATATCTATATATCATCTCTATCTCTATCCATATCCATATCTATATCTATCTATCCACTCCCCTCACTATGGATTTCATGCTTTTATTTCATTTCATTTCATTTCTTCAACAATATACACTCAGTTTGTGCCAGGTGCTAAGGCAAGTGGTAAGAACAGGCTAGGTTACAATGCATATAACCTGAAAATATTGTTCAAGCAATAAAAAAAAATAACTTCCCATTTGTGGGATCTGCTGTTGCTCTGCTGGGATTCTGTTCTATGATATATTCACACCAGAAGCAAGGCTAATGGAATTACTATCAGCAGCATTCCTGATTGCTGTCAAGGGGGGAGGTGGTTCAGAAATGAAAGCATGTTGACATGTGCTCTGACTATGCAATGTAAAGTGACACATGTCACCTTTAACTCCATATCTTTGACCAAAACAAATCGTACACACTCACCTAATTTATAGGAGGCAAAGAAGTATACAACCCTATTTTTTGCCTTTAACGTGGAAAGGCTTAATATGAGTGAGAAGCCAAGGTGCCCACAACCATGAACAGAAACAGAAAATCTCCTCATGGACCACATTGAATAATGGGAAATCCATTAATCAAAGTCTCACACATGGATGACTTTGAGGGAATACTATGAAGCATATTTGGCCACAAGAAACTAAAAGTTATAGGAGTTAACCAAATGAGGATGAAGTAAGTGTACCTTAGAAGAAGAATTAGTACTTTCAAAGGTCCTGAGATTAAAGGGGATCTGATAGATCCCCATATGGGAAAGTTCATTGAGACTGAAGTGTTGAAAGTGAGAGGAAATTGATGAAAGATGATGTTACAAATGTAAGCTCTACTGTCAAATGAATACATTTTTTAAAAAATATTTTAAGCTTGAGGATAGTGATCTTATTTTGAGTTTGTTTGGGTTTTTGTTAGTTTTGTGCTTTTTGGGGGTTATGTTTGTTTGTTTGTTTTACTTAACAGTAATAATTTTAGGAGAGTGGCTAGAATAAAAGAAATGAGTGAGGCATGAATTAAGGTAACAGATGTTGGCTAGAGAGAAAGATATGGCCAGGAAGAACACAGCAGTGCACTTTGGAGAAAAGCTTCCTCTTGTGTCAATCTGAGACTGAAAGGAAGCATAAATAAAGAGTAAAGGAGATGGAGTGCACTGTAGGTGGCTTAGTGCTTTCATCAACAGCAGTTAGGAAAGGAATGGAGATGGTCTCAAGTGTTTTATGTGGATCTGTGATATGTTTCACTTAATCATTACAACATCCTAGAATAGAAGGAAACACAAGCAAGCTCAGGAAGCAGGCCCACCTCCTCTCTAAGGAGGTCCCTAGTGGAGCGAAGATTTCACCTTAAAACTCTTGAGGAAAAGCAGAGAAAAAAAGTGGCTGGAGAAGATGATCTTTAATGTCATGAGGACTTTCCGAAAGATACAGACTCTACAGAGTTGGTTCTGGGGAGAAGAATTACATTAGTTCTTTCTGTGTGCAAACCAGCAACTTTCTCACACTCTTCTTTCATCACGAAGATGTTTCAGCCCCCCCCCCCCGCCCCCCTTCTGTTTCAATGAATAAATCCTTTTTTGTCTGTTGTGTAGAATTCATCACTAAATTCAGGAACTTGGTCCACTTTTACGATCCTTATGTCTCTACTCACCTTCTCTTGTCTCTGAACTCTTCTTATAGTAAATTTGCAGAGCACATTACCAGAAATTGCTTACTCATCTCATCATTTGCTTATTACTCTTCAGATCTTAGAAGCTGATTCATTGGCTGATCCCATCCAATCAGTAAAGGTCATAGTACAGCTACTGCTCCAGTAAGTGAATGTGTAAAGTGAGGTGATAGGTGGCTAACTTCACCTATATCTAAGTGTTAATCATGATGTCAAAGCATAGTCATGGATCTAAACTAAAAGAAGACAAAATAATGTTTTGGGCAGTTCTCTTCTTTTTTTCCTGAGCTGAATATGAAGTTTCATTTTCTAGTTTATTTTTTTTTCAGAGAAGAATTAAAATAAATGCACATTTACTTTCTTAAGTAGGTTTTATGCTTTCATCACAGTTTTAATTCTTTTTTACTAACTTGTCTGTATTGGTTTACTGAGAAATATTAGTAGATTTTGCTAGTTTCGTTACCAGCCATTCTCTACAATAAAGTTAGTATATATATTTATTTTCACAACACAATGGTTAAACCAAAGCTTTGGTGTAGAGTTGCTTTGAGTTAATTCCTGACAGCTTTTACTTATTATTTAAAATGTACACACATTATGTAAACTTTTCTTAGCCTCAGTGTACTCATCTATAAAATGGAAATATTAATAAAACATACCTTGTAGAGCTTAGTAACAAAACTAAAGGAAACAACATACATGTGTTGCTGTTGTTAAGTGATGTCGAGTCGCAGGCAACTCATAGCGAACCTATGAAGGAGAGTCCTTGATGCTTGGGTGCCTTTCATCCTCTCTCCAAGTTCATAGGGTTTCCGGAGGCAAGCTATTATGGAAGTGGACGCCACTCCTCCTTCCACACTTGTTCAATCGGGGAGCTCCACCCCATTCTCAGTCTACATTGTAGCCAACCATTAACGCATTTGACACATCCATGTCACAGTGTTCAGCCTCACAGCAACCACAAGTGACCGCGGGATGGCAACTTGTACACCAGGGCTATACGACCTAGAGGAATGTCTGAACAAAAACAATGAAGACTGTATAGTTTCCCTAATACTGCTTACTATTGTTCCTATTTGAAGCACATAAAAATAAATGAGTACAGAAGCATGTGTAGCTGGAGGTCACTTACCAAGATACTGTGCTACCCCGACATGTAGGAAACTGGAAATTAGCCAAGGAGAGAGAAGTCCTTGTGTTTTAGAAATTGAAGATTAGAGAGAACACATTTTAAACTTGTAGAAAAAGTCATGACTCGAAACTAAAAATTTTATCTAAGTTCAGCGCTAGCAACAATGATTGAAACACTCTTAAACGGAAGGTCCTCAATAAAACGAATTAACACATTGGCTACAACAATAGGCCCTAGCACAGCAACAAGTATGAAGATGACAGAGGTCAGGACACGGCTTCATTCTGTCCTCTCTATGTCATCTCGCCTGCACCTAACAAAATCAACAGCAATCTGTCTTTCAATGGTGATAATAATAAGAAAAGCAGCAGCAGCAGCCTACATTGCCTGATTTTTTCCTCGATACCAGCCACTGTGCTAAGAGCCTGGCATGGAATGACTCATTGAAACTTCACAACAACTAAGACTGAGGTTCCATTCTTTCTGTCTTGACACATGAGAAAATTCAGATGCAAATATCTGAAGCATCTCTGTGAAGGAAAGCAGGTCAGAGGAGAGCTGTTATCTAAGGTCATATGATGTTTGAGAATTAAAAATTGGAGTCAAGAAGAGTAGAATTAACTGTGTCAAGAAAAAAAAATATTAATATCTGCTCCTTGCTCGCCAGAATCTTTGGAAGGCTCTGGAACTTCCCCAAAATAGTTGAACAGTTATTTATGACATTTCAGTTCTACAGAAGTTTGTGAATACATTCTACCTTGAAATTGTCCAGAGCTTGTAAACCAGTACAGCAAAGCTTGACACATCTTATGAAGAAGCAGGTCCTAGAGGCTGGGTAGCCATAGGGAAGGAGAATTTGGCCCATCCTGAATTGTTAGAGAAGATGTCCTCTGAGAAAATGGCTTTGGTTGAGAATTAAATGATGAGTGAATGTTTTCTGGGCAAAGAGAATTAGTGAGGGTTGGATGACATTGCAGATGGAGGGGACAGCATGAGCAAAGACCTGTTATTCTGGAAACCATAACATTGCAGGCAAAACTACCACTTACTAAATAAACTGTGTAAAGCTATGAAACACGTACATGGGAGCACTCAAAGAACTTCTTGTTCATACTCTCTAGTTACATATTAAGGTATTATTTTCAGAGGAGCCTTAATTCTCTGCTTTAAAAATTTTCTCAGCAAATGGCAGCTGCAGGAGGGAAGGCGGTATTAAGAACAGATGCTCTCAAAGAAAGAAAAAAAATGTAAGCATAAAAGTTGTGAAAAACAGTCTTACAGGAACAGAGTCAGTAACTCCAGTAGAAGCACTGTCTAGTGTAACAGTCTCATAAGGATGTGTTCTAACCTACTGACTTGTTTGATGCTTGTTATGATGTTTTCTGCAACGTTCTGGAGGTATGATGGTCCAGTCATTTCTAGACACATGTCCCTGATCAGACACAACTCATCGTTTAGTGAGTTTGAGATCTGAGGAAAGTGTTAAGATCTCTTCTAGCTGTTGTTTGAGCAGTCATGGGCAATTCTGTATGGACTGAACACTGCATTAGAGAAAGACACCCGCTGAAGTTTAAAATTACCTGTGAGGTAACCATGGAAAGATGTGAAGAAAGCACTTTGACATCTGAAGCTTGTGGAGAAGTCTAGGAAAGCTATTTGGCTTGACTGGTCATTGGAACAATGACTGTAAGTAAAATTTTTCCCAAGAGATGTGTTCTAATGAGTGAGAGTTCGATGTCAAGCCTAAAGTCCTCCCCAAAATACAAGTATCAAAGGGTCAAGAGAACATTAACATGGTCTTTTAGTAATGAATCCTCCTTTTCTGATGTTCTGCAGCTTTCCCACCTCATCTTCAATGTAGACTCAAATAATGCCCTCAAACAAATAGCTATTTTAGGTCCGGAGCAGAGTTAAAACTTCACCTGTATTATTTTGCCATCTATGGTTCTAATAATGCAGCGTACGCCTGTTATAACGTTCTCTCAGCCATATCCTACTGTTGACTCATTTAGAATTTATAGTCAAAGTAAAACTCCTGAACTATTTTCTCTTTAACTGTTACAAAGCGAAGTTCCTGTGACTCCTACTTGTGCAGTGGGTACTTGATCTCAAAAATAAGACTTTACTTTTATCTGTATTAAATGTCATATTCTTTGTTTCTTTATTACTTTGACCCTGAAGAAAAAATGTTGTGCTTTATAACTTCAATGTAAGAAGTCAGTAAATCATCTCTAACAGTTATTCTCCAAAATATTTTCATTTAAAAAATAATGTGGTTTAAAGTGTTTAAGCTTCAATCATTGTTGTTGGTAGGTGGTATAGAGTCAACTACAATCATAGTGACCCTGTGAATGACAGCTTGGAGCTTTGCTCTGGTGCCACCTCCTCACAATCTTTTCCACATTCAAACCCATTGCCACAGTCACTGTCACAACTCAGCTCACTGAAGGCCTTCTTCTCTCTCATTGGTACTCTATTTTCCCAAGTGTAACTTGGAAAAATGGCTGGGAGGTATCTTTCCAACTAGCTTGGTGGTAATAAAATGTTTACCTTTTTTCATAAGTACATTATATAAGTATGTTCTAAATACATCTAATAAATATCCCCTAAGAATTTGTATGGCTAACCCAAAAGTAGGCAGTTCAAATCCACCAACTTCTCTATGGAAGATGGGCAATCTCCCGCCATGTGATTCACAGCCTCTGAAAATTACGTGCAGGGTCAGCTATGCATCTGTTTGGATGCAATGGCAATGAGTTATGAATGAGAGTGTAACAGCCCGAGTGGACTTCAAAGATCATATCCTCAAATATTATAAATGCACAGTAAACAGATTACACACATAAATTTGTAGTTGTAACTACCATAAATTCCATGATGGAAAATTAAAGGGTCTCAAGAGAAGGTACAATTGGGAGATTTGGTTTAGATGAGAAAAATTTGAGGAGGTGTCTCTGAATAAATGGACTTTGGCCAAACCTCAGAGGGTGAGTAGATACTAGTTAAGTGAAGATGGACTGTATTGGGGAAGAATTAAGACTATTCCAGGCAGAATTTTAAGCAAAAACTGTAACATCCTAAAGCAGGAGAGAAAATATTTTCTTTTATGTGTGAGGACTCAGAAAAGTTAAATGATTGACCGCAATGAGGGGGTGACCCCAGGTGAGAAGAAAACCGGGTTATCCTGGTGGAGAAGACAGTATTAAGAATTTCCTTTCATTCTGCTAAGGAGCCCGATGGCCTAGTGGTTAAAGAGGTTGGTTATAAATTGAAAGGTCAGTGATTCAAGCACACCAGGCATTTTGTGAGAGAAATAAAGACTCGCTGCCCCGGAGGCCCTAAAGTCTCACTCCGTCCTACAGGGTCTCCATGAATCAGTTTCCATGAGTTGATTCCGACTCAACAGAACACAACGAGTCAGTATAGACTCATTGCAATGGGCTTTGGTTTCCGTACGTTCTGTCTAGCGCACACTCTCTCTCACTGCTGTGAAACCAGAGTCAACTCCTAGATCACCCTACATTGGGTTTCCAAGGCTGGAAATGGAGCAGAAAGAAGTTTCCCATCTCTCTCCTTTGAAGCTGTTGGTGGATTTGAGTCACCAGTGAGGTTTAGCTTTAGGTTGGCAGAATGAGTCCCTACAGACTACACCAACAGAGCTCCCCTCTGCCTAGCAGAGTGAAAAGCAGTTAAGAGTTTGGCATGAAACATTTTCTGAAAGCATTAATCTGGGGAGATCAGTAAAAGGCACTAGGCATGGTTCAGGTGAATGAAATTGATGGATTGCACAGTGATAATAGTAGCAGAAGTAGAAAGCAGAGACAGAAAGCTTGATAATAGGCTTGGGAAGGAGTGTTGGAGATACATGATAGCCAGGTGTTTGGCCTGTTCACCTAGGTAAATAGAGGTGAAATGTACTAAGAAAAACAGTGTAGTAAATGATTCAGAAAGAGAGGTCAAGAATTCTAATATGTACATGTTTAGATTGAAAGTCTGTTAGAGTTAAATTAAGAATGTTAATTATACACACAAAATCTCAAAAAAAAAACCCAACAACAAAGTAAAAACTGCGCTTAAGAGCTAGACATACACATTTTCCAGGTTTTATCATAGAGATAAAATTGAAAGCCAGTGGATCAATTTGTGTGGGCAAAGAGACAGATCAAAAAACTGACCTGGACCCAAAGATTTAGCAATTCCAACATTTACAAATTGCACAGAGGACTTGTTTATTGCTGTTACTTTCTGCCGAGTCAGAGTTGACTCATAATCAACCCTTCAGTGGGTTTTCGGAGGTGCTAAATTGTACAAGAGGAGATTGTCCATCTTTCTGATGCAGAATGGCTGGCAAATCCCATAGAGAACTTAAATTGGCAAAAATAATTAAAAAGCAACAACGAGGAGAGAGGTGGAATGCCCAGAGGAGACGGCTTTGAAGAAAGATGATGTGATTAAATGTTTCTGAGAGGTCAAGTAAGATACTGTTGCATAACGTCTGCTTCTGTCATAGAAATGAGTTTCTTGTGGGTAGAGGAAACGTTAGTTCTAAGCTCTCCCTACAGCTTGCTTTACACACTCAAATTTTGTATTAATAACTAATTTTTGTAGAATCAATGGATCAATAAGGACAAAAATACATTATGGGTCTTAATTTGCAGTATTTTCTTAATGGATATTTAAAACTTGCCAGAAGGAAGGAGCTTGGTGGTGTGAGCACAGGAATCGTGGCAAGCTTTTGGAGTTGACTGCTTTTCGGGCATGTGTTTGACGTGCAGGCTTGCTCTGTCCCTGGGAGTGAGGCTAACCAGCCTGGGCCTAGGGTTTGAACCAGTAGGTAACTCATGGTTGCTGTGATGCTGAAGACTGTGACAGTGATGTGCCAACCATGGTAATGGGCACCCATGGTGGACAGTGTTGGCTGGAGCTTCCCGACTAAATCAAGCCTGGAAGCAGGAGCGGCATCCACTTCCGAAATGGCTTGCCTCCGGAAACTCTATGTACAAACAGTGCTCAGGCTGTTCGTTCATAGGGTCGCTATGAGTCGTCTACGACTCGATGGCATCAAACAATAACAACAACAACAACAACATTTAAAACTTATATAATATCATAAAGTCGTCGTTATTAGCCTTGTTTCTCAAGGGAGGAATTGACCTTCTGCATAAATTGTTTCCTGTAAGTCAAATATTTACTATTGTGGTACTGCCATGCCGTGTCTGAAATTAAAATCCCAGTTCAATGAGGGTGAAGGATCAATGGTGCCACATTACTGCACATTTACATATATTAAAATATAGATTTTTTGGAAGCGGGAGTGGCATCCACTTCCTAAACAACATGCCTCTGAAAACTCTATGAACTTTGATAAATGTTGAGAGTTGTAGAGGGGCTTCATGCCTTTTGTTCATAGAGTTGCTATGAGTCGTGTTCAACTCAAAGGTAATCAACAACTGCAATAACATTATAGATTGAACTGTATCCCCCACAATGAATGATAAGTTGAATTTTAAACCTTGGGTCCCTCTGAATGTGAACTTATTTGGGAAGAGGGTCTTTAAAATAGAGCTTTTATTAACATAAGTTCATATAAGAATAGTAGATGTTATGGTTAGTTGCCATTGAGTCAGAAACAACTCATAACTGAATCAACAGGGGTTTTTAAGAGGCTTTAAATTTCTTGGGAGCACTGGTGGCCTAGTGGCAAGAAACTGCTACAAGATGTATTGACTGAGATGGATTGACTCAGTGGCTACAATAAGGTCTCTATGAGTCGCAGGCTACTAGTTGGCACATAGCAACAACAACAAAGTCCACTGGAGGGTGAGCTAGGAGTAGCTTCCAAATCAGTGGCAATGAGTTTGAGTTTGCGTAGACAGCCCATGAAAATGTGTTTGTATGTAACTATATACATGTGGAGGGAACAATGGGGGCTTAGGGATAAGGAGCTGCACTGCCAGCTCAAAGGCAAGTAGTTCAAATTCACCAGCTGCTTTATAGAAGAAAGATGAGCAATCTTCTCCCGTGCCATTGGAGCATCTGAAAACTTTCTGGAGAGTCAGTCATGAGGGTTCTGACTCGATGGCACGCAATAAGTGTGGTTTAGGAGTCATGTGGTCAAGTGCTTAAGCTCTCGCCTACTAACTGAAAGGCTGGTGGTTGAAAGTGACTACAGCAGCGAAACATCTGGCACTTCACTCCTCTGAGATTGTAGCCGAGGATCCTGTGACTCTCCTGAGATTGTAGCCGAGGACCCTGTGATTCCTCTGAGATTGTAGCCGAGGATCCTGTGACTTCTGTGAGATTGTGACCGAGGACCTCATGACTCTCCTGAGATTGTAGCTGAGGACCCTGTGATGCCCCTGAGATTATAGCCAAGAACACAGTGACTCCTCTGAGATTATAGCTGAGGACCCTGTGACTCTCCTGAGATTGTAGCCGAGGACCCTGTGATTCCTCTGAGATTGTAGCCGAGGATCCTGTGACTTCTGTGAGATTGTGACCGAGGACCTCATGACTCTCCTGAGATTGTAGCTGAGGACCCTGTGATGCCCCTGAGATTATAGCCAAGAACACAGTGACTCCTCTGAGATTATAGCTGAGGACCCTGTGACTCTCCTGAGATTGTAGCGAAGGATCCTGGGACTCCTCTGAGATTGTGGCTGAGGACCCTCTGACTCCCCTGAAACTGTAGCCGAGGACCCAGGGAGCACTCCTACTCTGCTCTGTGGAGTTGTCATGAGTTAGAATTAATGATGGCACAAAACAACAAACAACATGTATATCTACATTTTTTTCTTTAATGCATATTTTCAACTTGATGAAAGCTGGACAGTTAATAACAAAAAGCAAAGGAATGTTGTTGCATATGCATGAGGCCCTCAACCAAGAGTATTGAATATGTTACACTCTGCCTGAAGAAGAAACCCATCTTAGAAAAAGTACAGCCAGAATTGTCCCCAGATACGAGGACGATGAGACCTCCTTTCCCACATTTTGACTATGTTATCAGGATGGACTTGTCTGTGAAGAAGCGCTGAGCGTAAAGTGAAGACAGACTCCTAATGAGATGAATGGACACGGCGTCTGCAACAATTGGCTCAAACATAGCATCAGTTATGAGGATGGCACAGGCCAGGGCCTGGGAGAGGAGTTTCGATCTGTGGTACACAGGCTCACTAGGAGTAGAAACTGAACTGATGGCAGCTAATAGCAACAAATATTTCCCAAAACTTGAAAATACAATCAAACTGAAAAAAACCTGGGATGAGTAGTCAACTCGCAGAAGTGACGGCTGCATTTCCCAGACTAGAGAAGCTTTCAGTCCTAAATAATAATAAGATCCTGGGGCAGCTGATGGGAAGGAGGAGGTCCCACAGCTGCAGACATTTGGTAACGAATGGAGCTGGAGGCCAAGAGCCACCACCATCAGAGAACAGCCCCTCGTTCTTGAAGACACTGCACAGAAGTGTGCAAAGAACTGCGGCTGTCGCACATCAGAAATTTTGGCCACATTCACACGGGGGAAACGAGTGCAGCTGCAGCCGTGTCTTCAGAGCGAGGACAATAACCTAGAGTGAGGGAATTAGTCATTCTCTCAGCTCTTTGTCTGGCATTGCTCGGTTGTCCTTAACAGTAGTGAACAGATGGAGAGATTGGCCCCTCCTTCATAATGTCCAGTTCCCCACACACCTGCCAATCCATGGGAACCAGCCCCAAAGGTGGGACGTGGGAAGTCCAGGGCATCAAAGATCCAGGAAGGTTTGCCTGGACCCAGTGTCCTGTGCAGCGATTTCAAATCAAGAAGCAGCTTCTTCAAACTCTTTGTTTGATTCCTTCCCAGCTGCTTCTGGGGGAATGTGTTCATAACTGATTTACCTTTCCTCTAGACTCACATTTACAAAGAGCAAGTTCTCAGGAGGACAGGCATTATGGTTCCTCCTCAACCCTGAGACTTACTACCATCTAGCTGAAATATGTTG
>NW_006399753.1:12724959-12732598 GCF_000299155.1 Elephantulus edwardii | reverse complement strand
TCTCTGCTGATGTGCTGTTCCAGTCGTTTTTGGATAATCTTCAGTAGAATCTTGCTTGCATGTGAAATCAATGAGATTGTTCTGTAGTTTCCACAAAAGTCCCTTTGTGACTCTTAGAACTCATATTCTTAGAAGATGGAGACTGTACCCTGTTACACAGGGTGTTTCCAAGTCCATGCTCCTAGCAAAAGTTTCTCCTGTTACTTTAGGGTAAGCTAAACGCAGTAAACTCAACCATCTTCATCTGTACCTCAGCGTGCACTCAAATGCAGTGGCTCTTCTTCTAACAGTTTCACGTGTCTGGACTATATTTTTCCAGCTGCCCCTTACATGACTTGTACTGGGATTATATTACGAACCAAAAGTAGCTCTGCCACTTTTCTAGACACAATAGAAAACTCAGAAAAACAATACACAATGACAGGCTCAAGACTCTTAGACACCACTTCTCAACACATGTTCAGTCCCTTGCGTGGTTCCCAACAGACTAGGTTCCACTGACAATGCTTTGGGACAAAGTCCAACCATTGGTTCTTCTTGACTATTCTTGGCTCTAAGAAAATCTGATGCTTAACAAACCAATTCAATCAACCATATGAAACCAAAAGAGCATCATTTGTCTGGGCACAAAAACCAGAAGGCAGTAAAGAAGTATTAGTGAGAAAGGGAACATAGAAAGGAAGTAGGAAGCGTATTATTGCATTGAGGGAATTGTAACCAGTGCAAGGAAGCAAACTGAGTACATAATATTGAATAGATAACTAATTTACTCTACATTTTTACTTAAATTACAAGAAAGAGTTAAACATACAAAAGAAATTCTGTTTAATTCATACTTTTCAAATTCTTTTGGCCGCAGACTTTTGAGACACTTTTTATTTCTGTGACAAAGTTGTGTTCTATGGAGCATAGATGTGATGAACCACAACCAGGGCCTGGTGAGAAGCTCTGAACAAATCTGGTTGCGCCAGCTTTTACACTCTGCCTTAGCTCTGCATCTGTGGCATTGGGCAGGTCATGTCAGCCTTGAGCCTCGTGGAAACAGTAAACATGCTTCGATGCCCTTGTTCAGTGAGGTAACGGACAAAGGGCCTGTCACAACACTTTCCATCCAGGAAGAGCCTACCAATAAAAGTCAACTGAGTCAGAATCACTGTGAGAAAGAATCGAAACAAAAACAAACAAGAGACACTTTCTGTAAAGATGAAGACTCTCATGCCAGAGACTCTCATGCTTCTTTTCGTGAAGCTTCAAATAGTGGACACGCTAAGGACGCATGTGACTATTTACTACCTGTTATGAAGTGAATTGCATCTCCCCCCAGCATAGGTGTTACCATATTTTGTGATGTTGGATGCTTGGATTTTCCTTGTTAACAGAACAAGGCAGAATTGCTGTAGGATGTGTTTTAAACCAATCTCATTTTGTGATAGAGAAAAGATTAAACAAGCAAATGAACAAGCTGAGATGTGGGAAGCTGGATGCCACGCCACCTGAAAATTGCCAAGGGGCCAAGGAACAAGGACTGTCCCCTAAAGTTGAGAGAAAGACAGAGAGAGGGAACAAGCCTACTTTTCCCCTAGTGCTGATACTCTGAATTTGGACTCCTAGTTTCTTAAAATGGTGAGAAAATAAATTTCTTTTGGTTAAAATCAACTACTTGGCGAGCTCTGGTGGCCTAGTGGCAAGAAGCTGCACTGCAATCCCAGAAGTGAGCGGTTCGAAACCACCAGATGCTCTGCTGGAGAAGGAGAAACAATATCCTCCTGTACTAGTCAGATCTGATTTGACAGGGCGCGCGCACACACACACACACACACACACAAAATCAGGTACTTGTGTGATACGTCTGTTGAAGTAGCACTAGATAACTAAGACACTGCCTAACTCGGTAGTATACGCCGTGGAAATATTTCAAGAGCTCGGCACACAGCTTTGCATTCTTTCAGTCTTATAACAAAGCTGGATCAGTGAAGAAGGCAGACATCCAGACTTTAGCAGTGAACTTCCTTGAGGGAAAGTATGTTAGAACTGGAGAGCTAGGGAAGCCATTGAAATATTTTGCCGGGGAATGAAAATAGTTTTCTGAATGATGAAAAGAGACATCATGACACTCACATTAATGTCATGTCTGGTCATGATGCTGGGTGCTTGGTTTATATCGTCTGCGATAGAAAAAAAAAAGAAAGAAAGAAAAAAAAAAAACCCAACCATTTTGCTAAGGAAGCTCTTGTGGGCTGACAGGTTCAAGTTTAAAAGGAAGTCTGATTTCCGGTTCTCTTTCACTTTTAAAGAGAGTGAATGCATTACTTGTTAACTAGCAAGGAATCAATTTTCCATTGACATCTAAACAGAATCTCCTTACATTAGGGAAGTCCAACTCAACCCTGTATTTGAAAATTAGCATACGGTTACCAGACTTCCGACCAGAGTGGAAATCCCTAACTGGTCTTTCGGCCGAACGGCACAATTCTCAGCCTTTGAGATCAGCACCCTGGCTTTCTGGGAAGAGTTAGCTGGTCCCTGCCTGAAACTGGAACGGATTAGTCACTATATTACTTTCTTCAAATCAAGCAAAACAGGGGTGGGGGATGAAATCTCTAGTTGGTCCATTTATTTGGATTAGAAATTGTCAGTCAGCTTCCTGAAAACGGAATGAGGAGGAGAAGAGACTGCATATGATGGGTGAGAACCAAGCCCAGCAACAGCTTCCACCTACGGGCAGTTCCAATTGAAAATAAAGCAAAACCAACCTTCTGCCTCGAGCTGTTCTGACTCATGAGCACCCTTGATGTGCTGTTCCTCTGGGCGCTGGGCTGCAGTCTTTACAGGCTGCCGAGTCTATCTCCTAAAGCGTCTCTGATTAAGTTTGAACTGTCAACCTTTAAGGCTAGGAGTTAAATGCAAGATCTTTTCCAAGAAAAAGTGGGTGATATTTTCCCCAGACAGGACTGGAGTCCATAAGAGATAACTTGTGTTTATAAACTACCTCCCTGCCTCTTTCAGCTCAGGCTACGGGTGTGAAATGAGCTATTGCTTATTGTTCCGATCAATTAGCAGTCATGATGGAGAGGTGAGGCACACCTCGACATGGACCAGACCAACTGTGAGGGAGGGTTCCCTCCACTGATGTGTTTGAAGCGACTTTGAATGAAAATCTGTCCAATCTATGCAGAAACCTAAGCACCTGAACTAGGCTTTGGAAGAGAGTTTAGAAGCACTGGCCATGAACTGTCACTGAGATGTATACTCGCTCAAGTCTCTGGTACAGATAGAGTAAGACCTCTGACTTCTGAAGAAAGAAAGAGGGTGAGGTGACGAATAGTTAAGCATCTACTTCATTCCTTGAAAGGAACTCTGGTGACACTGTGGTTAAGGCATTTAGATGCTAATTAAAAGGTCAATGGTTTGAACCTATCCACCACTCCACAGACAAAAATAAAAGTATTTGCTTCCAGAATCATTTACAGCCTCCTAAACCCTTTGTGGCAGTTCTATTCTGTCTTACAGTGTTTCTGAGAGTTGGAATCCATAGTGTGTTTTCAAGTTCTTGGAGACTCGCTATAATTTTCTTTGTTCTTATGAGTCCTAATCACAACAGAATGAAGTAAGCGTCATCATTGCCACCTGCTTTTTATGGATAGAGACAAAGAGAGTGTTAGCAGGCTCCAGGTGACACAGAGACATTCAGGTTCAGGCCTCATGACTCTAAGGTGAAACATTTCCCATCTTGTCTTAGCTGCTCCTGACATATGCTTATTAACGGAGGTTCAGGTATTGTTCTTCAGAACAGCATTCTTGTTGCCTATTTTCTTGAGTGCAGTCAGCTCATAGGTGTTCATTGGATGGCAGAAATAGTGCTAGGAACTTCACATGCACAATCTCTTTTCATTTGTATTATAATCCCTCACTTTATGGATGGGAAATGGAAGCTCAGAAGAGATAGGATGTGATAGGACCAGCATTTGACCCCAAGCCATCTAACTGTAGATCTGTATCTGCAAACACTACGTTATAGTTAAATAAATGTGCTACAGCATGGGTTTATTTTGCAAAATTGTTCTTATGTTCACCCTTCAGATACGTGGTTAGACAATTAATGGGACTGATAATTAACCTCACATTCACTCCCACACTCCCCCTGTCCATTTCCCAAATGATGAAGTTTGATCATAGAAATGTGGTTGATTTGCTAGTGAGCAGCTTCTCCTGGTTGATGAGCTATCATTAGGATGATAAACTTATCACTCAAAGTGCCTGCCCTGTGATTTGTGTGTTTATATTACAGGATCAATAATTTAAAATTCAAACACCGCTGGACACAATTGCACTTGTCACAAAATTTAGAGGCCAATGGATTGTAGCAGGTGGTTTGGATGAGCGTTCCAATGCACTAGACTTTCATTACAAGTACAGTTACCTGGAAGAGAAATGAAGGGCAGGCCTACTCTATGAAACAACAGACAGCTGCCCTCAAATCAGTTCTGACTCCTGCGGGCTCCATGCGCATCAGAGTAGAACTATACTCTGTAAAGCTTTCCATGGGTGATTTTCCAGGCACTTCTGCATTACCTGGTAATGTGTTCAAACCCCCAGTCAGGAACTGAGCACTCAACTGTACCGTTCAGGCATTCTCTACCTTCTTTTGACCTTTCCTTTCCAACAAATGCTTTATTGAAATAACTAGCCTGATGTATTCAGACTTGAGAAGTTTACTTATAAAGGATATCAACTGAACTATCACTAGGGGGTGAAATTGACACCCCAATTTGAAAGGTTAGATAGAAAAATTCAGGGGAGAGTGATGTGTTAATGGTGGAAGAAGAATTCCAAAAAGGAGGAGAAAAAGAATTACACAACTCAAAGAACGGGATCAGCATCACTGAAAAGAATGTACAGAAATTGTTGAATTGGTGTATATTTTCTTGTGTATATTTTCAACCACAAAACTTAATTCTTAAATAGCTAAGCCAAGGGAATGACCTCCCGAATACTTACTCACTTTTCTTAAATATTATTAATAACAGTTACAGTGGAATGTAGTCTTATGAATGTATGCTAGTCTGATTCACTTGGAGACGCCATGTGGATCTCAGCTGAACCTAGACTCTGTGTAAGAGCAGTGAGACTGGCTGTTTCTACTGGAGGAGGTGTGACCACTGTTCCTCTGTGAAAGGTGCTCAGCGGGAAAATGTAGTCATAAGCATATGACTCCATGCAGGTGGTAAAACCTTTGTCCTAGACATACAAAGAGTCATTTTCAAAACGCTTTAATAAAAAAGAGAGTAGATATCTTGCCCAAAATGAGTATACTAGATGCTCTGTTGTTTCACCCTTTCATTTAAAACGCTTTACATTTAAAAAGCTGGGTTTGCTTCTAACAGAAGCTTATAGCTTTTCTAACCTATTTTCATTTTATAAAGGTTTTCAGTGACTGTTACTCAAAATGATCACAATGTCATTGCTCCATTGCTTTTCCTGAATAGAGGAGTCCTAGGAGCAGAGTAGGACACAAAAGAGCTAACAGGACTCACCTTGGACCACAAGAATCGGAGCCGAGAAGAAGAGAGAATACGGGCTTGAAGTAATGGTAAGCCTCGGAAGCATGTGGGATCTTGAACGTCAGTTCCAGGGGGCCAGTCCTAAAGAAAGAAGAGCACACTCACTTAGAAGCCTTGCAACAAGGGACCAGCAATGCTTCGAACAGGGAGCCGTAACAGGTGACCTGAGTCAGGGTAAGCGTCAGGAGCCTCTTGTGGGAAGCCCAAAGCAAAGACCTGCAGGAATTTGCATGCACGTTTAGCGCTTCTTGAACATAAACTCTTCAAAACTTTGTGTTGCTGCCATTGCTATGGAGTCAAGTCTGACTGATGGAAAACTCATGCATGATAGAACAAAGCATTGCATGATCCTGAACCATCTTCACGATCACTGTCAAGCGTGAGCACATTGTGGCCGCAAAGGACTTTGCTTGAATCCCAACCCAAGGACACTCCTTCTGATTGTACAATAGACAATATTAAAAGCCTTTCTTTTTAGGTTGTTTTTGTCTGGAATCCTTGCTAAAAGCTATCTGCACGGATAACCTCACTTGTGTTTAAAATGTCACCAGGACAGCTTCTAGCACCATGGCAACATACAAAGCACCAGAGTTAAGACAAACTTTCAAACATAATTGGGCAGAAATTACATTCTATACCAGCAAAGCTTTTCTGTCAGATCTTTACATAGAAGTTCTCTGCTTTAACTAGTCTTTCCTTCCACATTTTCAGTATTGAGCTCTGTTGTCCTGATCCTCCTGATGTCCATTCAGGAGCTCACCTCTGTGGAACATGCCTGGTCCATCTCTGACGTCAACACAAAGAACTCAGGCAAAAACGGGCTACCAGCCAATGTTTACGTGACATTACAAACACAACACAGAGGACAGGGATTTTTTTTTCCCTCATTAGATCAGTTTATTTAGTGAAATTATTATATCTTTGCACGTGCTTTCATTGTCTTCCAAAAACTATGCAACTCTCCCAATTAGTGGAGTTGTTTGTTTGTGAATTACATATATGTGTTTCATAAGTAACCACCTTTTTCTCTGTTTGTGTTTGGACAGGTTCGAGCCTCAAATGGACAGGAGTTGGTGTGCGAAGGAGGCGATTCCACTTCCCTGTGCCTCTTGGGCAGTTTTAACATCCCTGTGGCTGCTTGGTGGGGGGTTGGGGGGGGGAAGATGGGCAAACTCCTCTCATGAGATTAACAGCTCTGGAAGCCAAAAGCAGGGTCATCTGTGGGTGGGTTCTCACTTAACAGCAGTGAGTGTGTGCGTGTCTCTACCTGTGTCAATGTCTGGCGAGTGCGGAGACCTGCTTCAACCAAACGAAGGAAAAACACACTCAGGAAAATGAAATCTGCAGACCACACAAGTCCTCACTGCAGTCCACAGCTTAACTCCTTTTCCAAGACTGAATACTTTTAACTCTTCTGCAGAAACAAGAAAGACTCGGGGTGTGAGAGGGTGATGAACAAGCTTTAATTTCTTCATTGAAATAAGGCAGTTAAGTGATTGCATTTTGAGGAAGAAATTTGAGGGTCAAGAATGATATACCCCAATTTTGACTGTTATAATGGGGGAATCTCTTGAGTCCTCACATCCTAATCCAACAAATAGGATATTAATCCTCTCTCTTGATTTGATGGTCTCACAATGGTGCTTTTGCATCTAGTAAAATGCTATGGAACTCTTCAAGATTAATGGAAAGCACAAGCAAACGGGAGTGACAAATACTGTCTTTTCGGCTTTTGCAATCTTTTCAGAAAAGATAATAGTTGACTGTGTACTCAAACAGGCAAGAGGTGGGCCGTTGTTGGGACTGCCGTGCACAGCTGTGCAGGCGTCCACTGTGCAGCTATGACTGGTGGCGTGCGGGTGAAGAGGTACTGCAGTCCGCGGGACACTCCAAGGTCCCTGGCATGGACTGTGCTAACCGTTTATATTAATTCACACAGAATGACTAGTTGGGTTACCAAATGTTTGGATGGCACATGAGAAGTTATGTTGTTGTTGTTATGTGCCATCGAGTCGCTTGCGACTCATAGCGACCCTATGTACAACAGCCCTAAACTCCGCTCTGTCCTGTGCCAATCG
>NW_006399753.1:12712680-12724859 GCF_000299155.1 Elephantulus edwardii | reverse complement strand
TGATTTTTAAATTATGCATTTATCCTAATGTCACTATAAACCTATGTGATTGTTGTTGTTGTTATGTGCCATCAAGTCGCTTGCGACTCATAGCGACCCTATGTACAACAGCCCTAAACTCCGCTCTGTCCTGTGCCAATCGCACTGTCTCCGACACTCCCATCCCTATTATCCCAGTCACTGAATCAATTCACCTCAGCACCAACCATCACATTAATTAGAATGAGGGAGCTGTGGGAGTCTAATGTTTTTAACTATAATGAGTATAACTAGAATGAGGGAGCTGTGGTGGTCTAATGGTAAGGGGTTGCACTAACAACCCAAAGACAGGCAGTTCAAATCTACCAGCTGCTCTGTGTGAGAAAGACAAGCAATCTGCTTTTGAGTGGTTGACAGTCTTGGAAAACCCGCTAGAGTGTCACCTTTGAGTCAGTTCTGACTCAACAGTCCATAACAACAACAACAACGACGACGACAACAACAACAAATTACATCATTCAATCATATACATCTCAAAATAAAGATTCAAGATCACAAAACCTGGATTGTACTGCCAGCTTTCCTGGAATTCAACCATTTAAAGCCATTTCCATAGCTACTCCGCTTTTTGACACATTTATTCATGAAGTGAAGACATTACCTACTTTACAATCACCAGTGTAGTTAAATGCAAATGCGTTTCTTTAGCCTCTAATGTAGACATGCTCTTCATTGAGTTCTCTAAATGCACCTTATCCAATTATTTACCTTATTAAAAAATTCCTGACAATCTGTAATTGGTTCCAAAGTACACCAAGCTATACCTTTAAAATCTTAAGATGCCATGTAGTCAACGAGTGACCACATGGTACAAAGGAGGCTGGGTGAGCTGTATCCTGAGGGAAACGACCCACACCCACCCTTTATCTTTCCCCATCAAGTTTGGTCTCTAAATTCCCTTACTCATCTCACACAGAAATTGCTAGCTGGCTATTGTGTAAATGATAATTGATTTAATTATTTTAGCCTAAACCAACAAAACCAAACATCATAGGATGGAATTACCCTCCTGGCATCTCCAAGGGCTGGAGTTCTAAGGACCTCAAATTAAATTGTTCGTAACCAGTGGGCTCACGTAAAGTGTGTTTGTGTAGGGGGCTGGGAGAGCACTGGGGATCATCAAGTTGAGCTTCTTCACTTTGTAAAGAAGGAGAACAGAGCCTGGCCCCACCTCACCCAACCATGAGAGTTAGCTTCGAATTAGAAACCCGGCATCTGCGTTTGGGTTCATTGCTTTTCCAGTGACCTCATGGCTTGGCTCTTGTTCATCCTATCTGCCATCTTCACTGGAGATCACTGAGCTCCTGGACCTCCCAGGGTGTATCCAGTATATTTGGGTAAGTGAGGTATAAATGACCCTTCCTCAGAGAGGGTACAGACCAGGGCACAAAGCAGAATGAACGGCTCCTGAGCTGGCACGCCAGGCTTTCCTCCTATACGCCACGCTTGTTTGCACCCTGGGGCCTTTGTACTGACTGATCCTTTTTCTTAGAGTGTTCTCTCCCTTGAAATTCCCATGGAAAACTCCTCCTCTTACTTCAGATTCTTCAAAAGCCACCTTTTTCCCTGAGAAGCCTACATATACCATTTTATCTAAAATTGTTGATCTCCAATTATTCTCTGTATTATTGGCCTGCTTTGATTTCCAGTAACACTTACCTGTCTTCAATATTATATTATTTATTTGTATACTTTATTATGATCTGGTTCTATAATTTAAAAGGAGTCTCATAAAAAAGTAGGTGTGTCAGAGACAATGAGGCTGGCACAGGCTAGAGCATGGTTTAGGGCTCTTGTACATAGCACTATGAGTCGCAAGCAACTCGAAGGCACACAACAACAACAACAACAACAACGACAGGATTTATGACTTCACTCCCCACTTCTTATAATAGTATCTGGTGTACAGTAGCTATTAGGGATATATTGATGAATGGAGGGATAAACAAATCTAGACTTCTTAGTTTCTATAGGGTTTGTCTTTATTCCGTTTCAGTAATATAAATTATAGAACAAAAAAGTAGAACAGCATTAATTCAGCCTCAAATTAACAATGTTTGGATGTCAACTCCCTCATCTTTTAACATTGACTTTTATTCTCTTTACTCTTATTTTACAAGGCTGTTTAGTATATATGCTGTGGTTGTTGTTGTTACATGCTGTTGAGTTGACTCTGACTCACAGCAACCGTATGTGCAACACCTCTGAACTTGGCTCCTGAGCCAATTTCATCATCTTTGACACACCCACTACAATTACCCTAGTCACTGAGTCAATTAACCTCATGAGGGTCTTCCTCTCTTGTGTTGTCCCTCCACCCTGCCAAGCATGACGTCCCTCTTCAAGGACTGATCTTGCCTTGAAATATGCCCAAAGTACGTCAAATGGAGCTTCAAAATCCTTGTTTCCAAGGAGCAGTCTGGTTTCACCCTCTCTAGGATGAACAAACTGTGGCTGACTCTGAGAAAAATGGGAATCCCAGAACACTTGATCATTCTAATGCGAAACCTATACTTGGACCAGGAGGCAGTCATCAGAACAGAGCAAGGGAACACTGCATGGTTCAAAATTGGGAAGGGCATACACCAGGGATGCATCCTATCTCCATACCTTTTCAACCTATATGCAGAACAGATTATCCGGGAGGCTGGGCTCTATGAGGAGAAATGTGGGGTCAAGATTGGTGGACGATTTATTAACAATATGCATTATGCAGATGACACAACCCTGCTTGCTGAAACTGAGAAGGACCTGAAGCACCTGCTGCAGAGGGTCAAGGACTGCAGCCTACAATATGGATTGAGGCTTAATGTCAAGAAGACAAATATTCTCACCACTGGACCAATTGGCAGCATCAGGATGGATGGTGAAGAGATTGAGATTGTTCACAGCTTTAGTTCGCTTGACTCCACAGTCAACACTCTTGGCGCCAGTAGGCAGGAAATTAAAAGGTGCATTGCCATGGGAAAGTCTGGTGTTAGGGACGTCTCCAAAGTACTGAAGAGCAATGGTGTCTCTCTGGAGACTAAGGTGTGTCTGATACAGGCCATGGTCTTCGCAATCACTGTTATGCATCCGAGAGTTGGACAATGACCAAGGAGGATAGAAGGAGAATTGATGCCTTTGCTTTGAGCTGTAGTGGTTCAGAAGAGTATTGAGAGTATAATGGACTGCTAAGAAAAAAAAAACAGATTTGTCCTGGAAAGGGTTAAACTGGGTGGCTCCTTGGAGGCAAGAATACTGAGGCTCCATCTAACATACTTTGGACGTGTTGTGAGGAGAGACCGGTCCTTGGAGAAGGATATCATGCCTGGGAGGGTGGAGGGACAGTGCAGGAGGGGAAGGCCCTCTATGAGGTGGATTGATTCAGTGACTGGTTTAATCGGGATGGGAGTGTCAGAGACAGTGCGATTGGCATAGGACAGAACAGAGTTTATGGCTGTTGTACATAGGTTCACTATGAGTCGCAAGCAACTCGACAGCACATAACAACAACAACAGGATGAACCTGTTTGTTCGTCTAGCAGTCCATTATTCAATACTTTTCTATAATACCACAACTCAAAGGCTTCTGTCATTCTTAGTCATTTTCCATCTCTCTGATGCATAGCAAGTAATTGCAAAGTCCATGTCCTGGATCAAGTCCACTTTAGTCTCTAGACTGATATCATTGCCCTTTGGTACTCTGAAGAAGTCCCTGACAGCAGACTTTCCTATTGCAATTCTTTTGATTTCCTGGCCCTTGGTGCCAAGAGTGTTGGTTGTGTAGCCAAGCAAGCAGAAGTTGTTAACAAACTCAATCTCTTTACCCTCTATCACAACACTGCCCAGTGGTGAGAATCTTTGTTTTCTTTATGTTGACCTTCAATACATATTGAAGGCTACAGTCCTTGACCTTCTGCAGCAAATAGATTCTCTAAATTTCTTTCATGTAGAATAAGACTTCAGAGATCTGGTACTATTTTTGTGTCATATTTTTTTCAAAGTAACTGAAAATAAGCTTCAGCTTGTCTTTATAAAATATTTTAAGCTGTGGATACTTGTTTCACAGTACTCTGTTGCCATGTAGAACATCCAGAAATGTTCTAAAGCCAGAACCAAGCTTTTTCATGTCAGTAGGGGTTTGAGTGAACAGTGTCACATTAATTACATGGTCTAAGTTAAGCTCAATGTCAAGAAGACAAAGATTCTCACCACTGGACCAATTGGCAGCTTCAGGATGGATGGTGAAGAGATTGAGATTGTTCACAGCTTTAGTTTGCTTGGCTCCACAGTCACACTCTTGTCACCAGTAGCCAGGAAATTAAAAGACATATTGCTATGGGGAAAGTCTGGTGTTAGGGACGTCTCCAAAGTACTGAAGAGCAATGGTGTCTCACAGGCTATGGTCTTTGCAATCACTTGTTATACATCAGAGAGTTGGACAGTGACTAAGGAGGATAGAAGGAGAATTGATGCCTTTGAACTGTGGGGCTGGAGAAGAGTATTGAGGGTACCATGATTGCTTAGAAAACAGGAGAAGGTTAAACCAGGCTGCTCCTTGGAGGCAAGGATTCTGAGGCTCCGTCTAACATACTTTGGACATATTGCAAGGCAGGACCAGTCCTTCGAGAGGGACATCATGCTTGGGAAGGTGGAGGGACAGCGCAGGAGGGGAAGGCCCTCTATGAGGTTGATTGATTCAGTGACTGGGAAATCAGGAGTGTCAGAGGCAGTGCGATTGGCATAGGACAGAGCAGAGTTTAGGGCTGTTGTACATAGGGTCGCTATGAGTCACAAGTGACTCGACGGCACATAACAAGTTAAGCTCAATGTATTGATGGATAATGGATTAATGGTCCCAGCAGAAACATACCAGAAGGACTCCTTATCTGTTATGATGTTTTTATTTATTCAGTTTTTCTTTTCCTTTGCCACTTTCTTTAGAATAGAAGAGTTATTATTTACAGTAAGAGAATTCTCCTTTATCCTCAACAAAAAGACGATTTTAGAGAGTGTACAGTTGATGCAAGGGCAAATACAGAAGCAATCCAAGCTCAGCTCTGGTCTCTAAGTAGAGCCAGACCCATATCCAACAGAGACGAAACAGCAAAGTGCAGTCTTTAATTTGTTCTTGCCCACAAAGTGTGGTTTTCAAAGGAGGAAAGAATTCTGGTCCTTCCTATAAATGTCTCCTTGTATCTCAGGGACTTCTTGTATCTTTGGGGGAATATTTACTTGCAAGTTAAGGCTTCCTCTGTTTTATTTTAATATATGTTTTAATTTCACATAAATGTGTGCATGTTTATGTGTGTCTGTTCATTTCTTAAAACCTTTTTCAATCAGCTATTCATAAGTCTGAGCGAGAGCTCCAAAGGGAAAAACTAAATGTGATCAATATCCAAGTTTTATATCACACTTAGCATGGCCTTTTCTCTATAGCAATTGTTACTGAAGTAATATATGAATGCATTAATGAGTTCATGCTTCTTAATGAATGTTTGTAATAAAGAATTAAAAAAATAGTATTTGGATATAAGAGGGAAGTAATGAGCGATGGATGGTGGAATCAGAGGACTAATACACTTATTCATGTACAAAATGAATATTGTTTATCCGTTCTGTATCAGAAGAGCTCTGGTAAAGTAGTTTGCTGCATACTGAGTGCTAAGGTCAGCTTTTGCAATCTGCTACTGGCTGCTTCATAGGAGAAAGATAGGAAGTTTCCTATCGAGCAGAATTACAGCCTCAAAAGCCAGCTGAAGGGTTGCTATGAGACAGGATCAAATCAATGTCAGTGGCTCTATGCTTGTCATCAAAGAAAGGAAAATAAATAAGAAACGAGAAGAGACCTGGGAGATGGCATTTTAACCAAGTGGTCAAGATTAATATCAATAATAAGTGAAAGCTATAGGATGCACCTCCCCTACAGGGACATTATGTGAAAGGCATATCATCTTGGATGGCAGCGTGTTTAAGTGGATACCGTGGCCTGCCCCCCAGAAGCCACTCCAGGAACACCATGCAATGCAATGAGTTGCCAGCACCGACTATGAACAATGAGTTGTTCAGCATGGATTCTTAGCTGATCCTCCAGCAACTTTTCAAAGACTATAAATTGCATGAGAGCAGATTGCTCAGTTTTTCTTTTTTTTTTTAAATTAATTTCAATGAACATTTACAGAGATTCTGGATTTCCATTCATTCATTGTTGTACTTTTCTCCCTGCCCACCCCTCCCACCCAGTTTGCTCCTGTCTTTGAAAAGTAAAAGAAAAATCCCTTCATTGATTCATTGGTGTACAATACACCCATCCACATCCCCACACAACCCCACCCCAAGTACACTTCACCATGCAACCTTCATTCTGGACTCCTGTGATAACCATAATACCAATCATAATCTGTTCATTTAATCTGTTCTTTCCCTCGTCTGTTTTAATATACATAATTTATCCAGTTTTTCTCAGTCTTACCCCAACCCTGATGTCAGTCCCATTCTACAACAGTGACACTATGCAGTATTTGTCCCTTTGTGACTGAGATATTTCACTCAGCATAATGTCCTCCACGGTCACCCATTTTGAATAATATTGCATGAGTTCCTTGTTTTTCAATGCAGCGTAGTATTCCATTGTGTGAATATACCACAGCTTCTCTATCCATTCGTTCGTTTGTTGATGGGCACTTAGGTTGCTTCCAACTCCTTGCTATTGTGAACAAAGCCGCAATAAACATGTGTGTGCATATATCTGCTTGGATGGCAGTTATGGTCTCTCTGGGGTATATTCCCAGTAATGGAATTGCTGGGTAAAATGGTATCTCTATTTGCAACTTTTTGAGAAAGTGCCATACCGCTTTCCAGAATGGTTGCACCATTTTACAGTCTCACCAACAGTGAATAAGAGTTCTAGTTTCTCCACAACCTTGCCAGCATTTGTTGCTTGTTGTTCTGTTAAATTTTGCTATTCTGACTATGATATCTCATAGTTGTTTTGATTTGAATCTCTCTTAGAGCTAGGAATTTTGAACATTTCTTCATGTGCTTGTTGGCCATTTGAATGTCTTCTTTGGTGAAGTGTCTGTTCATATGCCCATTTTTCTATTGGATTATTTACCTTTATCTTACTGTGATGCTCAAGTATTTTATAAATTCTAGATATAAGTCCCTTATCTGACTTGTCATTACCAAATACTTTTTCCTAGTCTGTGGCTTCCCTTTTTACCCTGTTGGAGAAGGTTTTGGATGTGTATAGGGATTTGATTCATAGAAGATCCCGTTCATCTATTTTATCTTCTCCTGGTTGTAGGTTCTTTAGGATACTTGGATGACTATTTATGTTGTGGACTAGGGCTACTAGAATGCTTCCAAGCTTTTCTCTAATGAAGTTTATAGTCCTTGGTTTTAGTTCTAGGTCCATGATCCACCTTGAGTTGGTTTTTGTATATGGAGTGAGGCGTGGAATCTTGCTTGAGTCTTCTGCAGATAGCGTTCCAATTTTGCCAGCACCATTTGTGAAAAAGGCTGTCATTTTCCCACTTAATTGATTTCATCTCCTTGTCAAAAATCACTTTACCATAGGTAGATGGGCTGATTTCCGGATTCTCAATTCTATTCCACTGATCCACGTGTCTGTCATTGTACCAGTACCATGCTGTCTTAACCACCATGGCAGTGTAGCAGGATTTGAAATCAAGGAGGGAGATTCCTCCTACCTTTGTTCTATTTTTAAGGAGTGCTTTGCTTATTCAGGGCTTCTTTCCATTCCGAATGAAACACGAGATTACCTTTTCCATCTTATTGAAGAATGGGATTGTTATTTGTATTGGGATCACATTGAATGTGTAAATTGCCTTTGGTAGTATTACCATTTTCACAATATTGAGTCTTCCTATCCATGAGACTGCTGATTTTTTCTCCTATGATGCAGCTGGTAGGTTTGAACTGCCTACCTTTGGGTTGGCAGTACAACTCTTTGCCTATTAAGCCAAAATACAAACAGAAATTGACGGTTGGGGCAACATCTATCTGATGACTCTTTGATACCGGCTTATTGTTATTGTTATGTCCTATCTGGTTACCTGTGACTCACATCAGTCCTATGTACAACAGCTCTGAAACTTGCGCTGTTCTGGGCCAGTCTCACCAACTCTGATACATCTATGCCCAGTGCCTTAGATACTGTATTAATCCATCTCATCAAGGGTCTTCCTCTCTTGTGCTGTGCCTCCATTCTTCCAAGCATAATCTCCTTCTCCAAGGACCAGTCCCTTCTGGCCACATTCCCTAAGTATGTGAGATGGAGTTTTAAAAATCCTATAATTCAAGGAGAAACTTGGTTTCACCTCTCCAAGACAGAAATATTTATTTTCTTGGCAGTCCATGGTATGTTCAAGACTTTTCTCCAACACTACAACTCAAATGCATCAACTTTTCTTCTGCTATTCTTAGCCATTGTCCAGCTCTCTGATGCATAGCAAGCGATTGTAAAGACCATGGTACACCTTATATCAGGTACACCTTAGTCTCTAGACTGACATCATTGCAATCTCAGTACTTTGGAGAGGTTCCTAATAGCAGATATTTCCAGTACAATTAATCTTTTGATTTCCTGATGCTGGTGCCAAGAATGTTGATTGTGAAGCAAGCAAGCAAGCAAGCTGTAATTGTTAACAACCTCAATCTCTATCTATCATGATGCTTTCAATTGGCCCAGTGGTGAGAATCTTTGTCTTCTTGCTGTTGAGCTGTGAAAGTTGAGATAATGCCTGGCCTATTGATAGACATGTTAGTTGTCTCTCTTTGTTAACTATCACAAATCAACTTCATCCTATTCCCATCATATCTTGACAGTATGGCTCCCAAATGCACTTGCAATAAACCTTCTGGATGAAAATCTCTCTTAGCTTCCCCATGTATGCAGAGTAGAATCTCATGTGGTGGTGCAGGGGATATTCAAGGCTATCGAATTTGGGAAGTAGATCTTCAAGCCCATGTTCTGAAGCCTTAGAGTATGTTCAAGTTACTAACCTTTTCATTCACAGTTGTCCTCTTAAACATTTGCATCGTGAAGGAAGGGGTAGAGGGACATATTTGCTCCTCAGTAGAAGTCCAAGGGGGTTGTCAGTTGAGGTATGGAATGAAATGATGAATAACCACAAATGCAAAAGGCATCTGATTACAGTAGCCAGACGAAGAGTGAGAAGGCTTTTCTGTTGATACTCGCTACTCTCAGGTCAATCCATCTTGAAGTGGGAGGAGAGGCAGCAGAATGTGGAGATTGTCCAATGACATTCTGAATGGGGAAGTTATCAGGAACACAATATAGAAATTTTCCATGGCTACTTTGTTCCCTTGGGTATGCCCCTGGCATGTGCACCATTTAAGATCCATTGTATTTCGAGAATTACTTACATCACAGAAGGTCTTCAAGAAATATTTTCTAATTAACAGATGTGTAAGTGAATAAAAATTGGTACTAATTTATATCAATACATTCTAAATATGTGTGTTAAAATGATGATGGATTGAAGTATAATTTGTAGTTAGGACTAGCTTGACCTGCTTGGACAGCTACGGAATCTTTTGATGATGACATTACAAAGCATAAATGACAAATGACCCCTTCACGTGAGCATTAGTGCCATACGCTTGGTGCAATGGAACCCTGATCTGATTGGTGTGCTTTCTGTTTTGTATTTAATTACTAAGCAAAAGAAGTGTTTCTGCCAACATCTCCAAAGAAATATTCTGAGCTCTTCAGTACTGTATTTGGAAGTGTTGCCATGAGTACGGTGACTCATAGTGACCCCACAAACAAGAGTGCTGTATCGTTCACCATCGTCACAATCTCCACCATGCCCAAACCCATTAGCACCACAATCCATCTCATTAAGGGTCTTCCTCTGACCTTCTGGTTTTCCAAACATAATGTTTTCTTTCCCCTCGAGGACTGGTGCCTCCTAACAACATGCTCAAAATATGTGAGCTGTTTCACAATCCTTGCCTCCAAGGAGCACTTGGCTTGAACTTTCCCCCAAGACAAACTTGTTTGTTCTTTTGGCATTCTATGGGATCATCAATACTCAGCCAACATCACAATTCAAAGACAGCAGTTGTTTTTTCAGTCTTCCTTTTCCATTTTTCTTTTCAGCATACAGATTGAATGCTATTGTTGTGTACTGTAGAGTCAAAACAGACTAATTGCTGACCCTTTGGTGGGTTTTCAAAAGCAAGAAATTATACAGGAGGAGACTACCTATCTTTCTCCTCTAAACCAACTGGTGGATTCAAACCATATGTTTTAGGGATGGCAATGCAGCTGCGTACTGGTAGGCTACCAAGAGCGCCCTACAAATTGAGCAAGTATGGAAACCTGATACCCCCTAACTCACAACTTTCCTGAATTTCAACCATATAATATCTCCTTGTTCTGCTTGAATGAATGCTTCTTGGTCTCAGTACAATTAACCATTCTGAAATTCTCATTCTTCTCAAGGTTATCCATAATTTGTTATGATCTACACAGTTGAATGCCTTTGTACAGTCAAGAAAACATAAATAAATATCTTTTCAGTATTCTTTGCTTTCAAGCAAGATTTTCTTTTGACAAGGAAGTGGGAGTTCAAGGATAGAATTCTGTCCTGTCATTCAGGTGACATGTGTTGCTTGATTCCTGACCAGTGTGCTGCAGGTGTAGTCATTTCCCATCTATCAGTGGAAGTGCGTTAATTGCTATGATATTGCCAAGGACCTCTTCAAACATGTTGTCCCGAGGGGCCAGGTTTTGGAAGGGGACATATGCTTGGAAAGGTAGAGGGTCGGCAAAGGAGGGAAAGACCATGAATGAGACTAATTGATACAATAACTGGAACAATGGGCTAAAACAGTGGAGATTTCTAGAAGAGTGTAAGATAAGGCAAGGCTTTGGTTTTTAGTACTTAGCAGGGCTATGAGTCAGGGTTGGCTTGATGGTAACTAACATCAATATCCAATTGAATATACTAGTTGGTTACATCAGAAATGACTAGGATGGCACAGGATAGGACAGGATTCAGATCTACTCTTCAAAGGATGGCTATAAGTTGTTCTCAATTTGATACTACCTAACATCTTTGACATACTTCCATCCGTGCATCTGCCTTTCCATTCATAAATATATTCTGTGCTTTTTTTGATAGATAGATAGATAGATAGATAGATAGATAGATAGATAGATAGATAGAGAGAGAGAGAGAGAAAATGGGTCATACGTAGTCATTTAGGGCTATGGGTAAACTAGCAATATTTTCCAAAACTGCTAGAATGGATTTAATCAGAATAAACTCTACCATAGTCAGTGAGAGATAAACTATACATTATTATATACTAATTATTATAATGATTGTGTTGTTGTTGTTGTTGTGGTTGTTGTTAAGTGCCATTGAGTTGTAGGTGACTCATAGTGACCCTATGAACGAAAGAAAGTCCTCTACCCTTGCGTGACTTTCATCCTTTCTCCAGGTTCATGGGGTTGCCGGAGGCAAGCTATTTTGGAAGTGGATGCCACTCCTGCTTCTAAATTATACATTATTATAACTAAGACTTGAAGCACTTAATGATGAAGATTGAAGACTACAGCCTTCAATATGGATTACACCTGACTATGACGAAGACAAAAATCTACACAACCATGACAAAGGGAGAAAAGCGGAAGTTGTCGAGGATTTCATTGTGTGTGGATCCATAACCAACACTGATGAAAACAGCTGTCAAGAAATCAAATGACTTATGACCTTGAGCAAATCTACTGCAAAAGGCCTCTTTAAAGCTTAAGAGCAAACGTGTCACTTGGGAGACTAAGACATGCAGCATCTGATTCTGTCAAATGGCTGCTACGAGTTGGAACTGGCTTCCTGGCACTTAGTTATGGTAACATTTAAGCCATTTGACCAAATTAAGTTGAATTGGTAACACGGGTGTATAAAATATTTCTTTTTTTAAAAAATTTAGCCTTAAGCATGAAAACGTCAATTAACCAAGCTAACACATGAGAAAGTTATCATTTATCTCATCATAGGAGTATTTCAAATAAGCTCTTCTGACATATTCAAGTGTAAGATTTATTTTATGAAATCTAGTACACATACATCCCTGGCGTACACCCTTCCCAATTTTGAACC
>NW_006399753.1:12711118-12711625 GCF_000299155.1 Elephantulus edwardii | reverse complement strand
ATTGCCCATCTTTCTTCTGAGGAACAGTTTTTTGTTTCCTCTCTTATTTTCACTATTCTTGCCAGGGTTTTAGTCCAGACTCTTGGTTTTCTCTTCTAGGATTGCAACAGCTTCATAAATTATTTTCCTGCCTTAAAAGACATTCCCTGTCAATTCATTTGTTATCATTATCTGTTGATTTTGAAAAATAAATTCCATTTTATAAGCCCATTCTACTCTTTCTCATTTCCCTTAAGCTAAAGATGTAACCCCTTGTCTTTTTCACAGCACACATACCTATTTTGATCTTGTCTATCTCACTTCTACCAACCATACCACTCACACCAAGATGGTTAATTGAACTTCTTCCCAATCCCTGAGTTTCCTTGTGCCTCTCTCCCTTTCAAAAAACTCTCTCCCTGTGGGAAACACTCTTTTCCTATTATCACAAACTGAATCCTATTGGGTATTTTCACGCACCTCATATGAATGTAAAACTGGGCAGTGAATACGGAAGACCAAAGAAGA
>NW_006399753.1:12705255-12710828 GCF_000299155.1 Elephantulus edwardii | reverse complement strand
GTACCGTCAAATTGGATCTGACTGCTACAGGAGGAAATTGTCCCTCTTTCCCCGACAGAGCATCTGGTAGATTTGAACCATGCACCTCTGGGATTACAGTGCATCTTATTTCCACTAGGCTACCAGAGCTCCCCTAAATAGCAATGGTTTTGAAGATAGTGCAGGAGTGGGCACTATTTCATTCTGTCGCACACAGGGTTCATTTCAGTTGGAACCAAATCTACAGACAACAGCTGATCCTCTGATCAAATGCCTCTTCCTCCTCCAGGAAGCCAACTCTTCCATTACCACAAATCTACCTCAAGCCACTGTTTCACGGAGGTTCCTTTCTTACTTGCTTACAGCATTCTTTATATTTCTTTGATTTGATGCTTAATGGACTACATTGCAAAGATCTGAAGATTTCTTTAACCTCCCCCAAGTACCCTGTAAAGAGTGAGGGCAAATGTCTATATACCCAATACAGTGCATGCATCCGGCATTTACTAAATATGTGCACGGTTCTCTGGTGGCGTATTTTGTACCATGTTGGACCTGTAACTTCAAGATCAGTGGTTTGAATATGCCAGCCACTTTGAAGGAGAAAGATGGACAGTTTCTCTTCTCTCAGGATTCACAGCCTCAGAAACCTGATGGAGGGTCAGAATGAGCTGTCATGGACATGAATGAAATGAGTGGACCCTTGAAAGCAATGGCAAGTTGGTTGTCACAGGAAAATTTCAGATAAAGAATGAATACATACAGAATGAATTGTCGGAGGGCTGGTTTTGCCTGTCATGTTGTATCAGTGATCAAAGGATAGAATTGTTTCCTCTAAAAATGGAAAATAACTTTGTTTTTACTGTTCCTTCATCCCTCATATTAAAGAGAGCTTTCGTTGCTGCCTTTACTAGAACATGATTGTCTCTGTATTCATATCCCTTGATACTTTGTTTTTCACCATAAGTCAGCAGGATCAAAATCTTCTCCTAATTACCTTCACTACGTGCTGAAATAACTGATGCTGGGAAAGTGTCAGTTGCTTCCACAATTACACTGGTGGTAACGGCACAGATTCCCACGGGGCAGGTGATGATGCCTGGACTTCAAAGAGTGACTGTAGTTCAATTAAAGCATAATGAAGGCAGCACGGTGCATTGTGACTTCTGCTTGTGTCAAAGATCACCCATTCTCGTAGTGCATACTGTCAGCTCTGCAGTGACTCCAACACGAGATGACAGGGAACTGCTCTTAGCTCCTCCAGCATTCATTTACCTGAACGTGGCACTGGGCTGGAAGTGGGGTCTGAATCACTTCAGTGCAGGTGTCATGAACCACTGCGTTATGAATTTCTCAAGGCTCCTCTGATTTGCAATGGTTTTCCAACTCCTGTTTGCTTGGTTTTCAGAGAAGTTACCTGAATCTCAGAAATGCTGTGTGGTATGCCGTAAGTCATGAGATGTGCCACTCACTATGTCATGTGAGTATGTGTCGTTGCCTAAGTTTTCTAACCTCTGAGATTCAGGGTTCTCATCAGAGAACAAATTGTCATCTCTGATCTGTATGTAATATGCACGTATGCAGGTGTACACACACATCAAGGAGATATTCAATATAACTGGTACTTGTTGTTCTTGTTGTTAAGTGCTATTGAGTTGTAGGTGACTCATAGCAACCCTATGAATGAAGGACCTGAACACTTGTATAACTTTCATCATTTCTCCAGATTCATACGGTTTCTGGAAGAAGCTATTTCAGAAGTGGATACCACTCCTGCTCCCAAGCTTGTTTTAATCAGGAAGCTCCACCAACCACTATCCACTATGGGTGACTATTCTCACATTTGACACATCAGTGTCACAGTGTTCAGCTTCACAGAAATCACGAGTTACCTCTGTTAGTATGGTACTTAGTAGATTTTAACTGTTGTCATTTTGTTTTAATTTTCAAAGACCTCTATAGCAGGAGCAGGTGACTCATTATCCTTCTAATGCTCACCTGTCTCACATTGGGGCAATAACGTTTCACTGGTAGAATTCTTTCCCATGTGGGAGACACGGGTTCTAGTCTCAACCAATGCAATTAGTGTGTAGCCAACACATGTCTGTCAGAGAAGGCTTCCCTATTGCTACGAAGCTGAACAGTGTTGCTGGACTGAGCTGGAGTAGGAAGAAAAGTTGGATGGCCTCCTGCTGAAAGTGAGCCAGCGTGAACCACCCAGGGTGTAATGACCCACGCTGTGACCGATGGCAGGGATGCCTCCACTGAGGCAAGGTGTTGTTCCTTTAACACATGGGGGTTTGCTGGGAACCAAATATCCATTTGACAAGCAACTAACATCGACAGCAATGACGTAGTAACCTCCACATTCTCCTCATTTTATCAAGAAACAAAGCACTTTCACTTGGTGGGCACCTTAGATGAATGAAAAACACCACACGGAGCTCCTCCAGCTCAGAGAGCTGGGGCTCAGATAGACACTTGTGGAAGACAGAGGGCTGTTTTTGGCCAGTAACTGACATTCTAGTGTACCCCCAGTGGCTGGGTAAAAGGCTCTCTCCTCACTTCAGTGTTGGAACTGACTTAAAGCTGACCCTGAAGTACTGGCTTTTGAGGCTGTAAATCTTACAGGAAGAGATGGCTCGTTTCTTTCCCAAGCCATGCGTGGTAGACTCAAAACACCTTTGTCTTAAGAGTGCAACTCTAGGGACCATACAGGCTCTCCTTAAAAGACATTGACTGATTCACTATACTTACGATCTCAGGTTCAAGAGTTAGAAAAGTCTAAGTTAACATTCAGACTCTATCATTTAATATTTGCATTATGTTGTTGAACTATAAAAATTCCCAGAGCTTCAGCTTACTTTTTTTATAAGATAATACCACCTGCTGTGTACAACCATCACAAAGATGAGGCTCAAAGATGAAATGAATATACATACATGTGTGTGTATGTATGTATGTATATATCTTGGCGTTATCTGTGCCACATTCTCAGAATCCAGTAAATAAAGTTAGCATCACAATTACTCATCCTTCCTTTCCCTCATCTCCCCTGATCTCATCTCCTTTCACATACACATACTCACAACCTCACAGACCTCACAGCCACTCCAGGTTTTCAAATATGCTCCACAATACTATGATAACATGGAACAAGGGAGTGATGGGCGGAAATGACCTCTGGAATCCATCATACCCTCATCTTTGCATTTCTAGAAGACTCACATCTATCTAGAGGGTCATATGGTGTCTGGCTGTTAGCCGGGCAAAAGCTGCAGTGAGAACTGGACCATCAACTCTCAGCCCTTTTAAAAGTAAAGTTTCCTAGCTCTCATAATGAACCCAATTTCAGGGTGTACAGAGTACTATCAGGGAGGAGAATCGGAGCCTCAGAATCATCAGCATCAAACTAGGCTGAGTTGCATGGGAGAGAGCTCTGACTAAGATCCTATCACTTCCTGTCTACAAGACAACAAAGATAGCGCAGTGGCTCCTGGAGCCCTCATTGAGTGTCAGAGGTGTCAACAGTAGCCTGGCATGGAATCCTGTTAGCATGTTAACTGGAGTAAGCTTTCCTGCAGTACACACTGGCTTCAGTCCTGACGTGAAGATTTAAGAGAAACACATTCAGGGAACAGAGCGTTCTGTAGTGGAGGAAAAAAGAGCAATACACGGGAGGTGTGGGAGGACACGCAGACAGCCTGAGATGATTGCTGCTCAGATACTTGGTACTACAGGACTATTTTCTAAGTATTTGCTATCTGTTAAGAGCTTGCATTTCCCCCTGATAGTTACAATACCCTTTCAGCAAAGAATATTCAAAGACAATTAAAATTTTAAAAATTCCAAACCTTCAGTGAATTCTCATAAATGGTATTAAGGTTGCAAGAAGAGTCTCTTTATGAAAATATTCTTTATGAAAATCATAGTAGGCAAAGAGAAATTTGAATAGTTGACAAGTTTTCAGCTATTTAAAATTTGCAACAAACCCCCCAGTTTTCTGGAAATAAGTGTTTCTATGGGACCAAATCTTCCTAATAACTTAGAATTCAGTCTTTTAAATGCTATTTGATTGTTGGATGCATTTTCTCCTAAAATATTTCCTCTCCTTCTCGATTTTGTTGTTGTCGCTCTTAGGTCAATCTTAGCTGAGTCAGAAGTGACCCACAGCTGACAATCCAGAGGTTTTTCAAGGGCAGTAAATTGCACGGGAGGAGACTGCTCACCTTTATTCTGAGGAACATCTGGGGGATTCAAACTGCATACCTTTGTGTTGGCAGAACAATTCTTTACCATTAAGTCACTAGCACTCCCTCTTGATTTTAGAAGCCATGATAGATTCCTTCAGGTAAAATGACTCTGACCTTGATAAGTGAACTTGTCTTTTTATCACCATTGTTGTTCCAAGTGGGAACTGACCTTCCAGCACGCTTTCAGAGGTGGTGACTCAAATGAGAGGCCAATGACCGTATTTCTCCCATGGAGAAGCTGGTAGATTTGAACTGCGTGCCTTTGAATTGGCAGCACTTTTCCATACCACTAAGCCACCAGAGCCCCATTATCACCATCTAAAACGGTGCCATACTGTGTCTTTAGGGTAAGAAGTACATCATTTGTTTGCCCTATGCTGGCTGGCCTGGGACTTCTAAGTATTCGGAGTATGGTTTGGGTTTTTCCCCATGAATTTCTCTTTTGTTCCTATCTGTGAAGTTCTTGGTACTCATCCACTGTTTTGGACAATGTGTCTTCCTAGAATAGAGCTATCTACAGACTGCTCTCTCCAGTGAGGTTGAAAACAAAATAATCAAGTCTTCTTTTATTTTCTTTCCAATAGGAATATACCAGAGTTGCCACTGTGGAGATAAATGAATCAAAGAAATCTGTGGGCTAAGGAAAGGATCAGTCATTTGTGAAATGAACGTTACTGTTAGGTGCCATCAAGATCATTTTAACTCATAGTCACTCAGTGTCTCAGAACAGAACCGTTTCATAGGTCTTTTTAGGGGGTTGCAATCTTACAGATTAACTGCCTCTGAAATCTCACCAGAGGGTCAGCTATGAGATGGTTCTGATTCCCTGTACACAACAGCAACAACAATCTTCACAGGAACATAATGGCAGACCACTATTCTATGAAATTTCTAGGTGAGTTAACACCCAGACTCTTAACTGTTGAGGCACTAGGACTTCTAGTCAATGCAATACAGATCCTGATATTGAGCAAGTGCTCTGATGAGAATCTTAAACATGAATCTCTATAGAGCCTGACTGCATGAAGAAGAGGCACCTGGGTCACATAGGAACAGAGGTGACGATCCTATAGCAGCAGGTCTGGCCATAAGAGCTGGTCCCAGTTCTTGCCCATGTGTGGTCATAAAAATGGAGGGCCCGGCTTTGGTAGTCAAGACAGCATGGTACTGGTACAATGACAGACACATAGGTCAATGGAATAGAATTGAGAACCCAGAAATCAGCCCATCTATTTATGGTCAATTGATTTTTGACAAAGAGATGAAATCAGTTAGGTGGGGAAATGACAGCCTTTTTAACAAATGGTGTTGGCAAAATTGGAAATCTGTCTGCAGAAGAAT
>NW_006399753.1:12702530-12703904 GCF_000299155.1 Elephantulus edwardii | reverse complement strand
AAAAAAAATGGAGGGCCCAGTGTGAACAAATCTTCATGGTGTACATGGTAGTTTTCTAATTTCAAAAATCACTGGAACTGCTTGATAAAATGCTGCTTGTTTGAGATCCTGGTTACAATGGAAATGAATGAAGGACTGTTTCATTACAACAGCATAGTCAGGAAATAGTTATTAACCAATCTCTGTCTTAGCAGGAGGAGTCTGAAGGGGTAGAGAAAGGGAAGGCCAGGATTCAGTAGGCTTAACCTCCCGTGACATCTTTTACATGTAATTTATTTCTATGTCTGTTTTTCCTAAGCGGAGTATAAATTCCTCAAGGACATGTATTTAGCTTTCTCAATAAATATCTACTGAATTTAAAAAAAAAATTTAAAAATCCCAAACCCAAACAAATGAAAAATCCATAAACCTCAGAGAAAGTGAACAGCATTTAGTGCGTAATGTGAATGTGAAAACTTGCCATATGTATGCCCTTGTTTCCTTCTTTATTACCTTCATTTATTCAAAAAACAAGTGAGAGGGTCTACTATGCTCCAGGTAGTGTCTAGGTGGTGGAAATAAAGCAATGAACCAAAAAGTAAAACCTCAGCCCCTGTTTTACATTCTAGCTGGGAAGACAGAAAATAAACAGATTAACTAGACACATACACATATGTACCACTGTGTATTTTGTTGTTAGTGGCTATGGACTTGACTCTAATTCACAATGACATCATGGACAGCAGAAGGAAGCATTGTTCATGCTGGTCATCTTCAACATTATTGGTATATGTTAGCTCACTGTGGTGGCCACCATATAAACTGTGTGCTTTCCAACTGTTTGGTCAAAGAAAAGGGCTTATCTTCCAGTGCTATATGGAACAACACTCTCTTGATCCACAAGGTTCCTATTGATTAGTTTTTAGAAGTATGCCACCAGGCTTTTAGGCTTCATTTACCTTGGTCTGGAAGCTTCACTAAAATCTGTGAACCATGGGTAACTCTAATAGTGTTTGAAATACTGGTGGCAAAGTTTCTAGCATCATAGAAACACACACACAAGCTACTCATCATGCTAAATGTTTGACCAATTTACGACCAAATGCAGTTTCTGAATTCACATATCTTTCAGAAGAGCAAGAGATAAAAACTATATTCAACTGAGATGCTGACAGGAAAGGCCAGCTAACCCATCATCTGCTCTTAGGAAGGAGAAGTGGGAATCTGTTTCTTTGAGACCCCATAGCCTTATGGGGAAGTCCTGCTCTGTCCTGTGGGGTCACTGCAAGTCAGACTCAAGGGCAATGGATTGAGTTTTGGTAGTGTTGTTGTTGTTGTTATGTGTCATCGAGTCGCTTGCGACTCATAGCAACCCTATGAACAACAGCCCTAAAC
>NW_006399753.1:12678013-12702029 GCF_000299155.1 Elephantulus edwardii | reverse complement strand
TTGATTTCTTGGCTGCTGGTGCCAAGAGTGTTGACCATGGAGCCAAGCAAAATGAAGCTGTGAACAATCTCAGTCTCTTTGCCATCCATCCTGATGCTGCCAATCGGTCCAGTGGTGAGAATCTTTGTCTTCTTGACATTGAGCCTCAGTCCATACTGAAGGCTGCAGTTTGGGTGTAGTTGTAGCAAACCCAAACTTACAAGATGGCAATAGTAGAACATAGTTGATATCTCAAGTTTATTCAAGCTGTGTGTAACTAAGCTTTCGGTAAGAAGTAAAGGAAGAAAGGGTATAAGGGAGGTCACAATGTTATAGGTGACAGGAGAGGGCAGGGTAGGGTGGGGAGATGGTCTTGGTGTAAAGAAGTGACTATTTAACCTTTCTGTCTTCTTTATCTCGAAAATGAACCTAACGCTGTAGGAACCAGAGTTGTTCTGATTAAATGAAGTAACACAAGTGAACATTTCTACATCCTTCTCTGAGCTCAGTCAATCCTGGTTCCTAACTGAAGGCTTCTGTTTCTTGCCTTCAGATGAGGTAGTATGTGCAAGTGTGTGTACATATGCATGCATAATTTTCAATATTATTCTACCTAATCTTAAAACAAATAAGGCAGCCCCTGATCCCTCCTTAAAGTTGTAAATAATGGTAAAACCCAGAGGCATGACGTTTATTTTCTCTCTATCTGGGGCTGTACATCTTAAGGAGAGAAGATGGCCTTATTTTCTCTCTTGTGGAGTAGCTGGTGGATTCAAACCTCCACACTTTTGTTTAGTAGCCTAACACTCAACCCATCAACTGGACAGTTCACCATCAGAGCTCTTTTTAAGGCAGTGTTTATTCGAAACTAACATATTTTGTGCTTGGGCTTGTTTCTGTTCAAGAATTCTTTTAACTGAAAATTCTTTCTACTGAAAACTTGGCTGGTTTGTCTGGAGCATTGATTCAGATGTAAAGGAAATAACATGAGTGAGATTTGTTGGCAGTTCCAGGTCAGGATGAAAAGCATGCTGGACAGACGTCCCCTGTGCAGGTTTAGGGAGCGCCAGTAGCTCTGAGCATGGATTCGAGAGCGTATTGCTTTGCAGGCTGACCCTGGTTGAACACTTAGCCTTTTCAGATCTCAGCTTTCTCATCTTTAAAGCGAAGGGCGTGCTAACCTTCCCTGACCTCTCAAAAGCTCTAGAAGGGAGACATAAGTTAATGTTTGGAAAGGCCTGTGTGACCCTTCGAGCCAAAACATTATCAAAGTACAAAGTAAATTACAAGGCCTGTTTGCCATCCCATTAACAACTCAAATAGTACAAGGGGTTCCTCCTCCTCCCAGATCCTTGTAAGTCAGGCCTGTAATGTTAACTGGTTTTGTTTACCAGGATAGAAATGAAAACAGAAGGGTGGGAAGCTCTCTTTCCAGGTTCCCTTTTAAAAGATTTTGCAGTCAAAATTCCTTTGGGCGCAGGCTCACTCTCATGGAAGCCTCAGTAATATTCAGACCCAGTTCTCCATCAAGTCCAAGGAGCCTGGAAAGAAGACAGGGTTTGGAGCTTGGGACCCGGGTCTAAGATTTTTCAGACCCTGGTAAATTTAAGCTGCTCAGGTACTCTGGTGGTGCAGTCCTCAGAGAGTCGTGCAGCCAACAGGAACGTGGTATTTCTCTGGCAGTTCAAACCTACCAACGGGTCTGCGGAAGAAAAGCAGGCAATCACCTTCCTGTGACTCACAGCCTCAAAAACCTGCTATGAGCTGGTTCGGACCAGATGGCAATGAGACTAGTAGCATCCCTGTCATTCTGCTTTTGAATGTATCAGATGAGGATATTAATAATAGTAGTATCTTATTGCTTTTTGTGTTTCTGTAATAAAACAAAATAGCCACAAAACCAAAACAAACATAAAGCAAATCTGTTGACCTTGACTTGATTCCAAGTACTGCATTAAACTACTCCCTATATTTCTCTTGTCTGTTACCAGGCTTTTTTTCACAAGGCTGTGGGTGGATTTGAACTGTCACACTTTAGGTTAGCAGTTAGGTGTAAACTATGTGTGCCATCCAGGAGCAAGAAAAGTGTGTTGTTAAGTTCCACTGAATTGCTCCAACTCATAGCAGCCCCACATAAAAGAGAATAAATCCCTACCTTATCACGTACAATTCTCATAAACTCTGTTGTGCTGAAGTGCTTGTTGCGATTACTGTGTCAATTCATCTCATTGAGAGCACTCTCTTTTTTTCACTGACCCCCAGCTTTTCTTAGCATGATGTATTTCTCCTGTGACTTGCTGTTGTTGTGTTCCACAGAGTCAGGACCAACACATAGCGGACTGTCCTGCAGGTTTATTAAAGGCAGTTAATTGCACAGGAGGAGATTGCCCAGCCTTCTCCAATGGAGTGGCTGGTAGCCTTGAACCATGTGCCTTTGAGATTGCAGCACAGCTTCTTGCCTGAGGCCACTAGAAACTAACTCTTCCTAATAATAAATCCAAAGTGTTACATTCTAGAAATAGTTTCTTAAAACATGCCAAAGATCTTAGGAGGTAAAGAATCTTCTTAATTTTCAGGTAAAGAAATGAGGCTGTGGAAAATTGGGGAATGTACTTATTGAACAATCCTTAAAGCAGAAGGTTCGGATCACTAATCCATAGTTCTAAATCCAGGCTGGAGTGCTGAACTGCGCACATCATGGTCTATACAGTTTTGTATGCACTGATCTTGCCACGGAGAAGTTCACACCCTACCAACATTAAGCAGCTGTGGAACAAGAAACACTCTGTGGATTATAAAGCAGTACTGAAATGATAGCATTAAGATTAGTGCATTTCAGCAGATCAGATGTGCCCACTGACCCTTTTTTTTACAACTCAGCAGGAGAATCTTTTAATAAAAATTACTCATAAAAATGCCAATAAATTCCAAAGAGTAAGATATTCATTCCTTGTGTCCACTTGGGGGGCGCAGCCTCTGGGACACACAGGCCTTCTCTCCAGGGTACAATATGCTTTGTAGCCATAGATGATGCTTTATGTAAATAAGAAATGTATTTAAATCAAAGGGGAGCGCACTGGCCCTTTATTCAAGATGGGAAACCCAGAGGCACCCTGATACATTTTATATTCACCTATTTAGCATCATGTGGACACTTCTCTAGGTAAGGAGAGCAAGGTTGTTGTGAGGTACTCTTGAGTTCGTTTTGATTCATGGTATCACATGTAGTGCTTTACCTTACTTATTGGGAAATTGGATCCTGGCTCGAACAACTGATCTTTTGGTTCACAGATTAATGCTTAATTGTTACAGTGCAGAGCTTCTTAAAGTGAGGGTTGTATCTCACTATATCAGACTGATAGTTGAATGGCCCAAGGATTTCTTTCACTCACTGCTGTCAAGACAGTTCTGACTCATTTTAAAGCTACATCGAGTTTCCAAGGCTGTAAATTGAAACTAGAAGGGACTGACCATCTTTATCCCAAGGAGTTGCTGGTAGTTTTGATCCACCAAAGATTTTCAGACTTTAGGTTTGCAGTGCAACTTGCAATGGGCTATGCCACCAAAGCCCTTTCCCAAAGGTTTCATCAGCTTTTAAAAAAATAAACAAGGTACTGTTTTAAACCAAATTATAGCTGCTTTAACTTGTAATTAAATTGGTATAGAAAGAATGTTAGTTAAAAGACTAATGTGTGCCTGATCCAAACCACAGTATTTTCAGTTACTTCCTCAGCATCTGAAAGTTGGACAACAAATGAGGAAGTGAGAAGGAAAAAACATCAGTACTCTTGAACTGTGTGGTATTGGGGAAGAGTATCAAATACACAAGGACTGCCAAAAGAACAAACAAATCTGTCTTGGAGGAAATGCAATCAGGGTGAATAGTAAAATTTCATCTTCCATAGTTTTGGCATGTTGTCAGGAAGGATGTGTCCTTGGAAAAGACATTTTGCTGGGAAAAGCAGAGGGTCAGAGAAACAGAGGAGGACTATCAACCAATGGATTGACATACAGATGTTATGGGCTTAGCATATCAACGATCTTGATGATGGTGCAGCAGAGGGCAAGGTTCAGATCTGCTCTTCCTAGGGTCACTGTGAGTCATAGTCAAGGTGATGGCACCTAGACAACACTTAACAACAGTGTGTTATGTGGTGCATTGCCAACCAAAACGTCAGTAGCTTGAATATAGCAGCTGCTCTGAGAGAAAGATGAGCAGTCTCTTCTATTAAGATTTATATTCCTGGAAACCTAGTGGAAGGTCGCTAAGAGTTATAATTTCATGTAACACTGAAAGAAAGTAAGACTTGGGTGTTTGAGGGGTAACAGAGACATATGATAAAAGCAACAGAAAGTACTGTGTCTGAACATTTACTACCAAATAGACTTTCATTTTCAGCAATCTTTAAAATGTTTTAGGTAGTAACTCTCACTTAGCATGCATGGGATAGTACCCTACACCCAAATTTCAAGCATTGATTGATTGACAAAGTAGTTTGAATGGAGCTCTAATATTTCTACCTTTCCTAGTCACTTTGTGGTAAATAGCAAATTTGACTACATGTTTACGAGAAAGGCAAGAAGCCAACAATTGAGACTTTTTATTTAAATTTTTTTTTCAACTTTCATATGTAATCTCTTTGGGATAGGAGAAGGAATGAAGGTAAGTGCTAAATGCTCATTACCCCATTCATGTATCCTGTAGGAACTGATGGGGTGGACAAGGGGTGATGAGGTAAAAGGAATGATGTAGTGGAGGGCTGTTCCAAGTCCTAAAAAATAGTATAACCATGGAGACCAAGTATTCTTTTTAATTCCAAAGCATTTTCTACTTTGACACACAAACTGGACTTGGATAAAGAAAATGGATAGGAAACCCAAAGAGAATGGCTTAGCGTCCACTACAGAAATCTTCTCAAATGTATATAATTAGGGGTCATAGGAGTAAAGAGACAGTACTGTTCTTTTCCATTTCAAGGAGAAAATGAGTGAAATTTAAAGTGATTTCTCAGTTTCTGACTTTGACTTTCTACACTTACCCTCTATCTGGTGGGATCCCATCATGAGTAACATTCTTACAAAAATTTAAATACAATTCTCAAAAAAAAAGATGGAAAGAAATAGTTCATGTGATTGTTCACCTCATCACTACAGGTAGAATAATGCTGGAATAATCTGCCATTTACTGAACAGAGTATTACCAAAGATAGAAAAGTGTGCTCCAAAACTATCTGTCAATTTGGAGGGCCATCATTTTCTGTAGTTTGGCAGTTATATAAATGGTATCATTGGACAGTTATGTAAAAATGTAGTTTGACAGCAATGTAATTAAAATCTATTGTGATTTGATCTAATTATCCTCTGTGTATGTTATAAATGCTGACCTGTTGTTTTTATATATTGTCAAGTTGGAACTAACCCATAGCTGTTGTTTAGAGGTAGTTAATCACATGGGAATTTTCCAACTGATAGACTCAAACTACATGCCTTTAGATTGACAGCAGAACTCCTTGACACTAAGCCAACAATGAGGCAGAATTTGGGCTGTATACAACATTCTGACCTAAATCACCACTTTGATTCCATTCAAGGATTTTTTTTCCTGAGTGTGAATTTCATTACTTTTTTTTAAAAAAAATTATATTTATTTTAATACAAAGTTTGTATACATTGTGTTTCAATGCATCACTTTTTGAAGTGTAAAATATGAAAGAAGAGAGAACTGAGCAAAAATGAGAAATTCAATCTATCAAGAAAAAAAGCTAGAAGTAGAACTCATCCTTTGGGCCTGTTTCCCTGTGCTGAGAACCTTCTAGACCCAGGGGAAGATAGATACCAAGACAAACACAGATTTCAAGAGATAGTGAAACCACAGTTGCTAAAAGGAGAAAAGACTTTTCTTGAGAAATAAGAAACAAAGCATTTTGCTAGAGATGGTTTTCTGAATTTGAACTTCTAGCCTTTTCAACTTTGAAAGAATACATTTCGGTTGTTAAAAATCACTCACTTAAGGTACATCTATAAGAATAACATGAGATAACTAAGACTGGTATCAGCTGAAGAAATATGATATTTTCTGTAATAAACAACTAGGAATGTTTGACTTACTCCCTTGAAATAATGATCTGAATTTCCAAAGAGGCCTTGGACATTTTAATTTATTTTCAGGATATGCCAGAGTATGAACTTTTTTATATCTGATCCACTGACTTTAGAACTTTATTGTTGTTGTTGTTGTTAACTGTCGATGAGTCGAGCATGACTTGTAGAGACCCTATGAACAAAAGACCTGACGCCTTTCTAGTACTATCGTCATTTCTCAAAGTTAATAGAACTTTATTAGTGAGATTCAGTTCTATTGTATGACACCCATAATGATATTTCAACATGAAAGTTGGAGCATATGTCTCCCTAATCAATGTGTCGTTATTATTTATTCCACAAATATTGAATAGACATGGACTATTCTGTAAAACACAAGAATAAATAAAACAGAAAAGATTCCTTTTCTCACAGGGATATTATTTCAATGGAAAAAACTCAAAATAGATATAAATAGATATGTATATAAACAAGATTCTTTAAATCATTTAAGAGAATATAAAACAAGAGATATGGGAGAAGAAAATCTTAAAATGGTGGATAAATTTCAGATTGAATTGCAAGATAAGTAATGTCTAAGGAAATATTTATAAAGCAAATTAAAAGAGTAAGTGAGTCATAGAAAGCTCTTGGGCAGAGAGTATGAGAGGCACAAGTTATCACAAAGACCCCAAGGCAGGAAAGAGTTTGGCATACTGGAAAAATAGAAAGTCAACAAAACAGCCTACACCTTCAGAAGTATCAGCCACTGGTAAAGTCTTTCATCAAATAAAAGCACCACTTAGTCTGCTTCTTCTCCATCTTTCAACATTCTAACTCTATCTTCTGGTTTACTTGAATTGCTTGAAGAGTTGTGTGGGTACCAGATTACTCATGCCTCCATTCATTAGGACATGAAGTTCTCTCTACTTGAGGTACACTTGTCTACATTGTCACCTCATGAATGCCACTCATCTTTTAGGACGAAGTCTCCTTTTAGTCCCTGTGGAATAGCAATGGGAATTATTTTGCATATTATCCATTGCAATGAAATGCTCTTAACTATTTTTTTAGTGACTGTTTTCTAATTTTATAGACTTCTTTTTTGCTCCAGTTTGATTTAGGCTGATATTTAGCATTCTCCTTTATAATGCAGACTCCATCTGATAAGACTCCTTTCTTGTGTATAACACTGGCATTCAGGAAAATAATCAGTGAGAAAAAGAAAAAAAAATTTTCTTTCCTTTTTTCATCGACTTTTCCCTACCTCTAGTTCATTTCTTACTATATTTAGACATTTTTAGATCTTTTTCATCCCTTGAAATAATGTAATCAGAAAGTTATACCGTCTCTGATTTAACATCCTCCATTTATTTACTTCATCAAATGCATGCTGTAGAGTTCTCCCCTCTCGACATCTGTGTTTTGGGGGATTCTACCTTCTTCCTTCTCTATTATGCTTTCTTATAGCTTTACATTTCCTCTTTCATTTCCCAGAGACTGTTTCAAACACCCAATCATGCAAGTTAACTCTGTCTTTGCTCTTTATCCTATCTTTATGTCCTTCGTGAGATAGGAAAATATTTTATTCTTGTTTAATAGTTCATTGTTCATTATTTCTTCTTGTTTTAACTTAGAATCACTGAGATTAGGAATTTTGCATACTTCGCTCACCATTATAGCCCACCATTCAGCTTACTGACCACACTAACAATGTTTGCAGTCCACTGTTGGATAATTATATGCGTGAATGAATGAACAAGCACATTACTTGAGCACATTTAGTGTGTCACTAAACACTGTGTTAATTAACACGAGTATAAGAAGTTCAAGCCATGGTCTTTGACACTGAGACCCTCTCTCCTTCCTTGTAAGTCAGCTCACTTTCTTTTTTACTTCTGTTCTAATGATAAATCAGTGCAGTGAGTTATAACCTGGGCTAGGTAACGATGTCTTTCAACAGAGGTCATGAGCCTTCTCATGAAGACAACCAGTTATGTATGTCTTGAAAGAGTCCCTCATCTGGAATACTCATTTTGTGGTCACCTGGGTTTGAAAATGAGATGGTTTGAGCAGATTAGATCTTCTATGCCCCTTAATTAGCTCTCATCACAGGGTGTTGTGGTTAATGGTTTACATACCCACCTGTATTACCTGACTATAATACTCAGTAGCATCTAATTTATTTTTGTTTCTACTTTTTGACCACAACAGGCCTACCTACAAGCTGCTTGGTTTGCTTTTTCATAAAGCAACAATGATTAAGTAAGGCACATGTTTAATTATTTTTCAAGAATGCTGGGAGCTATATTAATTATGTTGGCTCTTTTCTTATTTATCATGTGAGAATAATGGAAGAGGTTATGTTCAAAGTAAGTGCCAGAGATAATCTTGTGACTTGGATAGATGGCTCTAAGACTTCTGGGTTTCCTTGGGCTCCTGGTTCAGACATCACAGATAAGAAGAAAGTACTATTCTTGGGAATCATGCTGGGTTGCTGAAACCTCTGCTCTCATGGGGCAGGGAAGCAAGCAAGAGGTTAGAAGCAAGTGCTAAGGTGGCATGAAGGGATAATATTTCATGGAAAGAAGACTCTAGGCATATGCCAATTTGACAGCATAGAAATCCTGCATATTCAGAGATTGTCATTGACAACAGGCTGCTGAGAGCTGTCACTACATCTCTCTATCAGTGATGCTGGGTTGGGGGAGAAGCATTCCTTCTGGAAACTGGCATGTTCACAGTGACAGTACGAGATTAGACCTGGGAACAATCTGAAAACAGTAAGTGTAGCTATTTTTTATCATCATTAAAAAAAGGTTAGTATTTTTCAAAGAAATATCATGCAGCATTCTAACTCCTAGATAAATAATAGTTCTTGTAGTTGACATATGCCAAATGTTGTGGACTGCATTATGTTCCCACCAGAATCCCTCCACCTATGGATTGACAGTAACTGTAACAATGGGCATAAGCACAGCTTTGATTCTAGGGTGGTGTCGGATCATTCTGTTACACACAGGGCACCTATCAGTCAGAGCTGCGGCCAGGGAACAGCAACAATCCTTGTGAATACATTCCCATTTGAGACAAGGGTTTTCTTTGTTATGTTAATAAGACCGTATGTGTATAAGGTATGTTTTAAACCTATTCACTTTTGTGCTATAAACAGTGCCAATTAGACACAGAACAGCACAAGATTATCAAGAAATCACGGAATGCTGAGTGTATAGAAATGGAAAGAGATCTTCTTCTAGAGATGACAGAGATCATCTTTCCCTAGAACTAACACCTGAATGTACACTCTCAGCTTCCTAAGCTATGAGAGAACACATTTCTGTTTTTTCAAGTCACCTAATTCTGGTATTTCTTTTATGTTGTTGTTGTTGTTGTTGTTGTTGTTGTTATATGCCGTCAAGTCACCTGCAACTCATAGCAACCATATGTACAACAGCCCTAAAACCTGCTCTATTCTGAGCCAATCTTACTGTCTTTGAAACACCTACACCCATTACCCCAGTCACTGAATCAATCCACCTCATCGAGGGTTTTCTTCTCTTGTGCGGTCCCTCCACCCTCCCAAGCATGTTGTCTCTCTTTAAGGACTGGGCCCTCCTTGTAACATGTCCAAAGTATGTCAGACGAAGCTTCAGAATCCTTGCCTTCAATGACCAGCCTTATCTCACCCTCTCTAGGATGAACTTGTTTGTTCTACTATCAGTTCATGATATATTAAACACTCTTCTCCAGTACCACAGCTCAAAGCATCAACTTTTCTTCTATCATCCCTAGTCATTGTCCAGCTCTCTGATACATAGCGAGTGATTGCAAAGACCATGGTCTGGATCTTTCACACCTTAGTCTCCAGACTAACATCCTTGCTCTTTGGTACTTAGGAGAGGTCTCTGACAGCAGACTTTCCCAGTGCAACTCATCTTTTGATTTCCTGGCTGCTGGTACCAAGAGTGTTGACTGTGGAGCCAAGCTGACTAAAGCTGTTAACAATCTCAAGCTCTTCACCATCTATCATGATGCTGCCAATCGGCCTCATGGTGAGAATCTTTGTTTTCTTGATGTTGAGCTTCAATCCATATTGAAGGCTGCAGTCCTCGGCCTTTTGCAGCAAGTGCTTCAGGTCCTCCTCAGTCTCAGCAAGCAGGGTTGTGTCATCTGCATAATACAGATTGTTGATGAATCTTCCTCCAACCCTGATGCCACATTCCTCCTCATAAAGACCCGCCTCCTGGATAATCTGTTCTGCATATAGATTAAAAATGTACAGAAATAGGACAAGTTCATGGCATACACCCTTCCCAGTTTTGAACCATGCAGTGTTTCCTTGCTTTGTTCTGATGACTGACTCCTGGTCCAAGTATTGGGTTTGCATAAGTACAATCAAGTATTCTGGGATTCCCATTCTTCTCTGAGTCAGCCACAATTTGTTGTGAGCCACACAGTCAAAAGCCTTTGCATAGTCAATGAAACACAGACATTCTTCTGGTACTCTCTGCTTTCAGCCAAGATCCATCTGACATTAGCTATAATATCACTAGTACAACGGCCTCTTCTAAATCCAGCCTGCACTTCAGGCAGTTCTCTGTTGATACCAGTAAAAAAAAAACCCTAACACATTAACTTAGATGGAATATTCAATAAACTAGAAAATCCTCATTTTCCCCCAGGTTCTAGGGAAAATATTTCTTTTAATTCCTTAAGATTTATGGGAACCAAAATTCAAAAGAAGGACATAAAAAATTTAGAGTCCAGCCTGTACTGGCCATCTCTGTCCTGAAGGGCTGTCTGCTAACAGACATAGTGGACTTAATTGACTAGATAATACATGGAATCTTTTTCCAATCTGTAATGTCAGTTCTCTAGAGGTCCTATGGAATTACTTTACTGTATCAACAATCAGGTTCCTTCTGACATCTCAACAATGCACATTCTTGGCCTTTGTCTAGTCTTCTGATATGCTTCTCCTCCCTGCTCAATGTCTTCATGCTGGCTTAGCTAAGGATTGCATGCAAAGGTCAGACAACAGGAATGAGGTCACCACCCATCTGGACTTAGTAATCTTTTCTCAAAATCTGTTGTAGTATCACAAACAATGTGCAGTAGAGAAAAAGAAAAGTAACCTATTTTCTAAGACAGATTTTATTCTAGTTTTATGCCTCTATTCCTAGATATGGCAAAGGGTACTTAAACTTACCATTCCCTACTAATCAGAGGATCTTCCTTGTTTATTTATTTTTTTGCTTGTAGTTGGAAAAATATTCTATAAATTCAAGGTTCAAATCTTGTATTAAGGCAAATTTTTCTCTTCTTCAAATGAATTCCCCTTCTCTAATTCCTGTCTTGATGGCATCTGAACAAAAGGAATCTTCTACCCTTTTTTACCGTCTTTTTGGGGTATGCCTTTTATGGGGTATGTTTGCTTTTATGGAGAATGTTTGCACTGTATCTGGAACATGTCATGGTTTCTCTGAGGGTTTGGGTACTACTAAGGGCATTGCCTGCTGAAGGTGAGGAGGACCTGAAATGTTTGCTGAAGAACAAAGACTACACCCTTCAATATGGATTGTATCTCAATACACACACACTCACACACCACCACCAACAACAAAGGTCCTTACCACTGGATAAGTAGGCAACATTGTGGTTGAGAAAGGACTGAAACTCCCAATGACTTCATCTTACTTGGACACACAATCAACAACACCCTTGGCGCCAGTAGTAAGGAGATTAGCAGGCAAATTGCATTGGGAAAGCACACTGTCAGGGACATCCCCGAGATACAAAAGAACAATGGTGTCATTTTGAAGGCTAAAGTGTACGTGATTTTGGGCATGGTCTTCTCAATCACTTGCTATGCATATGAAAGCTGGAGAGCTAATAATGATTACAGAAGAAGAATTGATACCATTGAGTTGGGTGTTAGAGAAGAGTATTGGGTATCCCATGGACTGCCGAAAGAATGGATATGTCTTGGAGAGAGTGCAGAGTCTTCCTTGGAGGCAAGCATGGTTAAGCTTCATCTCTCACAGTCTGGACATGTTGCTAGAAGAGGCTATTTCTTGGAAAGGGATATCATGCTTGGAAAGGTGCAGGGTCAGCGAAAGAGAGAAGAGCCCTAATGATATAGATTGGCATGGTGACTGAGACAATGGTTTCAAGTATATCAGAGATGATAAAGATGGTACAGGATAGGGTCCCTATGAGTTATACTCAACTTGATGGTACTTAACAACAAGATGATGTAATGTTAGCACAAATGATTCTGAGATGCTTCTGAGGTGCTAGTCCACATTACAAGGAATCCACCTTGGCCCTTACAAATGCTGTTACATATCTCAAATGCAGGCTGTACATCCCCATTTAACACTTGAATTGGAAGACTACCCAGTATTCTAATATATTGTGGCTCTTACTCATCTGATGGCCTAGTGGCAAGAAGCTGTGCTACAATCCCAAAGGCACACAGTTCGAGGGCATCAGATGCTCTGTAGGAGGATGGGCACTCTCCTCCTGTGTGATTAACTGCCTCTGAAAAGCCACCATACTGTCAGCCATGGGTCAGTTCTGACTCTATGGTATTCAACAACAACCCATCACGAACTCACCTTCCAACGTTCCTATGAGCTTTTGAATCCCTTTTAATGGACACTGATGACACAATAGTTAAACAGGTGATTGTTAAGCCAAAGATTGACTGTTGGAACCCATCAGCTACTTGACTGTAGTAAAGACCTGGTGGTTTTCTCCAGTAAAGTTTAAAACAAGAAAATCCAAACTCATTGGTCTTGAGTCAGTTTTTTCTCAGATCAAACCTCTACTGGGTCTCTGAAGTTCTAAATCTTTATAAGAGGAAACCGCCTGACATTTCTCCTTGAGAGGCTGGTGGGTCCAAACCACATCAACCTTTGGGTAGCAGCCCAACCTGTAAACAGACTACACTACAGTATGACCTCTTTCTATAAAATTATCACTTAGGAAATCCTATGAGGAATTTTCACTCTGTTCTACATGGTCACTATGAGTCAGAATCCATTCAACAGCCCACAAAACCGACAATACATGCATATTGAATGGAAGAACAAATAGCTTTGTAAATATTTACTCAACTTACCATTGTTGCTGTTGTTGCTATCTGCTGTTGAGACACTTGCAACTCATAGCGACCCTATGTACAACAGCCCCTAAACCCTGCTCTATCTTGTGCCAATCCTATTGTCTCCAACACGCCTATTCCCATTACTCCAGTGATGGAATCAATACATCTTATCGAGGGTCTTCCTCTCCTACACTGTCCCTCCACCCTCCCAAGCATGGCGTCCTTCTCCAAGGACTGGTCCATCCTTGCAACATTTCCAAAGTATGTTAGACGAAGCCTCAGAATCCTGGCCTCCAAGGAGCAGCCTGGCTTCAGCCTCTCCAGGACAAACCTGTTTGTTCTCCTAGCTATCCATGGTATATTCAACACTCTTCTCCAGCTACACAACTCAAAGGCATCAATTCTCTTTCTATAAAGAAAAAACCAAACAACAAACCCAAACCCACGGCATTTAGAAATTTTTAAATCTTGTTCATAAAAGTGTTGTACAGACCTGTCAGTCCTTGTTCTGTCATTAGTTTTCACACTACCATTGTATCAACTATTTTATTCTTTAAGACAGAACTGGGAAAATAGTGTCCTCTCGGCCTTCAGCTTCCTTCATGTCCTACTTCGGGTTTCTGTCTCTGAATTACCTACCTACCCACATCAGGGTTGAGACTTTGAGTGGGCACCTTGAGGCTCTGAGGCTCTGTGAGATAAAAATAACATCCCTTCCCTATTTTTCATTCTTCAAAATCTACAGTCTCTCATCCACAATGTATAAAAGTGTTCTACTTCCTCTTGACATAGAAGGAACTTCTTTGACCATATGCTGAGTTATCTTTACCCACCACTTAAAATACTATTTTACGTTCATATCTCTAAGACTTAACTTTTATTGTAAAGAGGAAGATGTTTGAATTTAGAAATTTCTTTTTTCTCATGCAACAAAATATGCTTTCAATATTTGTTTTCCCATGAGCGTTTTACATTCTCTTCTGAAAGACATAAGCTGAACAATATCTCTTTTTCTAATCTTTTCCTACAATTCTGGCATGTCTGGAGACAATGGATACCTCTGATTTTATGAAGAAAAAAGAAATAGCAACAGGAGGAAAACATGTAAAAATTTATCTCGGAATAACTATATACATTCCTCTTATTAATGATAAACATACATTTCTAACCCTCAAAAGGAGGAGTGAACCACATAGTCTTTACATTTTCTATATCTCTTTGAACAATATTAATTATACTAGAAATCTTCATAGTAAGAGGCATGTGATTTACAAGTTTTATTTCAATGGAATGAAAATCAGTTCAATGTCATTGCAATCAACAAATATTATAGTGTATCTATTGTTCACAGCTTCAGTCTACTCAGCTCCACAGTCAACAGTCTTGGCACCAGCAGCCAGGAAATAAAAAAACGTATTATGATGGGAAAGTCTGCTGCTAGGGACCTCTCCAAAGTACTCAAGAGCAACGGTGTCTTTCTGGATACTAAGGTGCATCTGATACAGGCCACGGTCTTTGCAATTACTTGTTATGCATCAGAGAGCTGGGCAATGACTAGGGAGGATAGAAGGAGAATTGATGCCTTCGAGCTGTGGTACTGGAAAAGAGTATTGAATGTACAATGGACTGCCAAGAAAACAGAGTCATCCTGGAGAGGGTTAAACCATGCTACTTCTTGGAGGCAAGGATTCTGGGGCTTTGTCTGATATACTTTGGACATGTTGTAAGGAGGGACTAATCCTTGGAGAGGGACATGCTTGGGAGGGTTGAGGGACAGAGCAGGAGGGGAAGCCCCTCTATGAGATGGATTGATTCAGTGACTGGGGTAATTGGGATGGGTGTGTCAGAGTCAGTGTGATTGGCACAGGATAGAGCAGGGTTTAGGGCTGTTGTACATAGGGTCGCTATGAGTCACAAGAGACTTGACGGCACATGGCAACAACAACAACATCTACACTATTATGTGCCCAGTACAACATTAGAGTCAGCGAAGGTTGACTGAGAAGATCCTTTTATCCTCTTGGTGTAGTAGCTCAAGTCTATTAGCAGAGCAGAATTAGGAGTAGATGATCGACTTAAAGGTAAAATAATTCAGTGTGATTATTTCTAAGAATCTAGACAAAGCCATAGGAGAAGTCTTTTCCCTGTAGAGAGAGTAACTATAGAGTTGTGGCATCAGAAAATTCAGAGAGGCCCAAGAATCAGAATCATCAGAGGAAGAATGGTCAGGGGAAGCAAATGTCTGAGCTGATTGTAAAGGATGACTCATTAAATGCACAGGGAGGGAGGTGTCTCTCTTGGAAGAGCGAGTGATATGTAAAAACCAGTTAGTGCATACCCTGGATGAAAGGACACTTGAGTTTCCAAATTCTCACAGTAGGCAAACATTTGTTCTCATACAGGTTAAATGTTGAGTAGACAGAAGATAATAAAAGCCAGTCTCTCCTTTCAGGACGCCAGGTTTGGGCACATGAGTGAGGGGCCTAAATTAATAACTGAAATTGAGATGAACACAGGGTCTATGGTAAAGTATAGGACGGTTGGTAGGGACACATTTTGCCTTTTCTAGGCTGACTGCTTCTCCTCGACCACCTCTAGAAGGCACGTTAGAGGGAGCAATACGTTATGGGAAAGTAAATCCAGAATTTGGAAAGATTTAAGCAGCATAATTGCAGGATGAGTTGATGCAGCTCCCATCTTCATGGTTTTCCTAACAACATGATTTTTGCCAGACATCATTTTGCATTATCATTTAGTGATATGTTGGGTAGAATTTTTTTTAAGAGTGAAGATAAATGAATGTGACTGAGCAAAAGAATTAATCAACTTCAAGGAGAAAAATAACTTCTGGAAACTTTATTCATTAAAAAGTGACTGATTTCACATCTGTTATCACATGGAATTTTTATCTGCACACTTTGTAAAGATAGCATTCTCAAAAGTATACACTGTACGTGGGTAGAAGGCAAAGATTTAATCCTTATGAGTACATCGTGCCTTTGAGTTACTTGGAATCAACCCTTCTCTGACCCTTCAGTGGGTTTTCAGAAGCAGTAAATTCCATGAGAGATTGCCTGTCCTTCTCCCACAGAGACAGAGTAGCCGATGATTTTGAACCTCATCCCTTTGGGATAAACATATTGGCAATATTTAATAATAATTCATTGTTAAAGATATAAAAAATGATGGAAGGAATATAGAGTCATTGTATCAAAGTAATTGGTTGATGTGCAGTTTCTACTGAAGGAAGAATTGAAGCTGTGGATTTAAGTCGTTTGAGAAGAGCAAACCAAAATCCACTTCCTCTGGGCCAATTTTTGTTCCTACAACACTGCAGAACAGAGTAGAACTTCCCAGGTGGCTTTGGGCCTTCGGCAGTGTATAATGAAGTTGGAGAAACAATAGAAGCATTGTTAAGCAAATTAACCCAGGTGTCATATGAAACTCTGACCTTGAACCCTCAATTCATGAAACCAAATCTCAAAAGGACTTTGATCGTACATATGCAGTCACAGCTAATGAAATGTATCTTTTGTTTTTAATCTGTTGTTATTAGAAATATATTTGCCATGCAAAACAACTTAAGAAAAAACAAACCCACGAAACCCAAAACAAACGCAAACCTTAAAAAAAGAAGAGAGGGAGAAAACTTTGGTGATCAGGTGGTTAAGGAGTTTATAAATATATCCGTCATACAGTTTTGCCAATTTCACTTTTTTCAAGTACTCAAGTTATTGATGACAATTCCTACAATCAGCTGTGCAATCTCACCATTACCTATATGATACATTCTTCACTATTTACAATCCTTTCCTCTCATTTCAGAGCTGACCCTCCACTGATTTTCCCAGGCTGTAAATCGGCCCGAAGGAGATTACCCATCTTTCCTTGCAGAGCAACTGAAGAGCACAGTGTTGATTTATAGCACAGTTCCCTCTGGACAAAACCACCAACGTTCCATTCATCCTCTCTACATGCATCTTTTTAAAATATAAATCAAATTCTAAAATATTTTCCTTTTGTTATTGGCTAGTTTTTCTCAGATAACATCTTAAAGCTACAGCTTTATTGTATGTATTGGGAGTTCATTTTTGCTACTGGTCAAGGCATGGCATTGTATATTTGTAGCGCATTTTGTCTGTCCAGTCATCCCTGATAGGCATTCAGGCTGTCTCCTTATTTTGGATATTGTGAACAGTGCTGTAATGAAGCCTGGTGTACAAATCTCCTTTTCGGCTTTCAAGTCTTTTGGGTACATAACTAAGAGTTGTACTGTTGACTCATGTGGTAGTTCTACTCTGTTTTTGAAGGTGTGTCACATCAATTTCCACAATGGCTCTATCATTTTACATTCCCACCAACAATGTATAAAGGTTCCCATTTCCCTACATTCTCATCGTTTGAGCCTCATTCCAATCTTTGTTAGGTTCCCAGGCTGTCATATTTCCAGGTGTCCCTGGTGTATTTGAACAGTTCTCCTGACCTTTCAGTTAACAGTTCAACTGCTAACACTCTACACCACTTAGCAGTTTTCAAAATCAGGAGGTGCAACAATGAATGAATGGAAATCCAAAATCTCTGTAAATGTTCATTAAAATTAATTAAAAAACCCCAAAAAACCCAGGAGGTGTAAGTCCTACTTTCTTCTTCTTTTCCAATATTGTTTTGGCTATTTTGTGCCTCTTCTCACTTGATGTCATGTTCAGGATGGGGTTTCCTCATCCTATAAAGAAGACTCTTGGAATTTTGCTTGGGATTATGGCAAATCTATAGATTGCTTAACGGGAGATGATCCTCTCATCTCTTTCAAACCATATTTCTGACATAGCTTCCTTTTAAGTTAAGTCTTCTTTAGTCTCCTTTAAGGAGCTCTGGGTGCCTTGTGATAAACTTCACTGGAATCCCAAAGCCACATGTTTCAAATCCATCAGCTGTTGTGCAGGAGAGTGATAGGCAGTCTCCTCCTGTGTGATCAACTGCCTCTGAAAACCCACTGGAGGGTCAGCTGTGGGTCGGTTCCAACTCAATGGCACACAACAACAGTAGTGTTTTATAAGCTTCATGGTAGTAAGTCTTTCACATCTCTGGTTAGATTTCATTCTTAGGTAGTTTATGCTCTTAGATATTATAATGCTTGGAATTATTTCCCCAATTTTTCTTTTGTATTTCTTATTGCTGCTTTGTAGAAACCCAGTTGTTTCTTTGTTTATTGTTATTGTACCTTGCAATTTTGTTAACTTCTTCTTCTATTTCTATGTGTTTTCCTTGGATTCTTTAGGGTTTTCTATAAAAAGAATTATATCATCTATGAATAGAGATAAGTTAATTTCATCAATTCGAATATCTTTTATCTCTTTTTCTTATTCTCTTAGCTAGGACGTCTAATGTGATATTGAATGTAGTGAGACGAATCATCCTTGTCTTGTTTTCAAGGATGAAAATCTGCCGTCTTTCTCCATTAAGTATAAGGAGGCCTGTTGACCATTCATATACGCCATCAGTCATACGGAGAAACATCCCTTCCATTTTAATCTTGTTGCGAGCTTTCATTAAGAAGGGGCGATTTAATCTGATAGTTTCTCTAAATCGATAGAGATTATGTGGTTCTTGTCCTTTGCAGACCACTATTGATGCTTCATTCAAATGCTGACCCACCTAGAGTTGAGCATTTGTTAAGTTTTGTCAAATTTGCCAAAAGACCAAGTTCAAGAAGAAGCAAAGAAAGTTCCCTGGATTTGGGCCTTATGATATGAAAGATAAGTCTATTTATCTCAGTGGGATTCAATCCCATTTTCAGAGAGCAGTTTAAACTTGAAGTGATTTGGCCAGGATACAAATAGTACACATTATATGCAAATTTCCCAAGCATATGAACCCAATCACATTGACAGTTGGAGGAAAGTGAAACAAAAATCTTTATATATCTGCAAAATCACTTATTGTGATAAAAATAGTCGCTTTCAAGATACCTCTTTTTTTCTTTTTTTTTTTTTACCCTGTGGATGGAAAATAAATGTGTACCACGGCCATTTGTGGCACTAATGATCAATTGCAAAATTATGGCATAAAAATGTAATCTGTTATTTCTTTCTCCTTCTGAGCAATTGATTTTTGAAAGCATAGAGTCTGCTTCCTGTTTCCAAGCCTTTGAGCAAATGTGATCGTTTTAAACACCTGTTTGGCATTTAAATTGTAAAATTCAAGATGATGTATGGTGATTCACGGCTTCTACCCCTGCCGTATTTACCACGCTCCTATCTTGGGGATAGTTCCATTAGACAAGGCGGGGAAGGATTTTATTTGTTGGTTTTGATCCGCAAACATAACTGGTATCTTCACAGTTCAGGGGAAAAGGCTGTGCCTTCTCTTCAGAGCGTGCCTCAAAGCTCTCCAGCGTGAATAAGGTTCAGTATTGTGAGAAGAGGGCAAAAGGAGTGCCAAGCTTTTTATCTTCTTCAAACTCCCACACCCATTTGGCTTCCTCTCCCTTCACTAGTGATGGAAGCAATCAAAACAACTTTACGGCCTATAAAAATGTTTTTCCATGCTGCTTTTCTAGAAATACTAGCACAGAGAAAAGTTTGGTAGGTGTTCTTTTAAGAAGCATGTTTTTCCTGCCGAAAAAAAGGAGAATAGAGACTGTGTATGCCCAACTTCCTTTCCTCATTACCACCATTCAATATGTAATGGCAAACTAAGAACGGAATGATCATGATATGTATTCCTATTTACAAGAAGGAAGAGTTGGAGACACATATCCCAAGTGGTTGTGCACTGCCTTGAACACTTTTCAGGATAGAAATCTTCACTCCTTTGGCTGCCAGATGTGTCAGATGCTAAGGGCTCAGAACTGGGTCCTTTCCAGGACCTGTTGTCTGAAAAACTCTGCCTTGACAAAAGTTGTGCTCCCTCGCAAGGCATGTTGCATCTAATGTGAGATTCAAAGTGAAGCATCAAAGCTTCTCCCTTGATTGACTGCACCGAATCCACTCAGAAGGACTCTGTCAGTGGGGTGGTGACAGTTGTTTGAAGCCTCTGTTACAATTACTTTATCAATGCCTTTTCTTTGACCCAGTCCTGCTTCCCTCACCTCTTTCAGATCTGCATTTTTCTTTTTACACTCTACAGACCTTTCCTTGAATTCTCTTCAGGACTGAATTGAATTGAACTGATTGACTCGGGATGTTTGTTTTCCTGTTGTTGTTTCACCCAGCTGATAAGTTTCCCTGAGCCAGTGCATCTCAAAATCCTTTAAAAATATCACATCTCATTCTGTTGTCCTAACTGTTGCGTGCCACCACATAGGACAGAGTGGAACTGCCACAAGACATATTCTAGGCTGAAATATTCACAGTGATAGGTTGTTTCTCCAAGAAACTCCTCCCAACCTTTTTACAGAGGAGCTGATGGTGAGTTTGAAGCCAAGACCTTTCTGCTCATAGTCAATTACTTTACCATTGCACTACAGAGGTTCCTCATCTTTCTTTTCTGGATCCTAGACACTTGAAGAATCAACTTTGCAAATCCTGAAACACTGAATTTCTGGACGTTCTCCATTCAATTTCTTTTCTTCCTTTCAATCATGGACTTCTTTGGTGAGCTCATGTCTTATAACGTCTTGCCAAAGTAGCATCCAGCACACACTACTCAAGTTTGCTTTGCAGGGTTTCCTGCTAAAGCCGAGTAGGAATGTGGTCTGCATCCCAGAAGACCACAGGCAGACATAAAACCGGGTTTTTTTTTTTGCATTTGCACAATCCCTAAACTATCCTTCCAGCATCCTATGTGGATTACACTGATGCTCAATGCTTAGCCAGTCCCAGTTATTTTAGCTTTTTGTCAGGCAGAAGTCCACTTCAAAGTAGGTCTTTCTGTATTAGATTATATAATCAATTTCAAAATCTCAGTAGTACAGCACACACAGCGCAAGAATTCTTACTCTTGCCAGAGTTTGTTTCAAGGTGTATATTTTTTCCTGAGCGAGCTGAATCTGGAATCTTCCATCATGTGACAGCTCTCTCTGAATTCTTTTGTTCCTAGCCATATGGACGGGGGAAGAGAGTGTGTCAAACGTCTTGTAGAAGATTTTAAGGTCCTTGTTTGGAAGTTCTTTATGTTATTTCTGCTCACATCTCATTGACCAGGGAATTCTTATGGTCAAAGAAGTCTTGAGAGTGCAATGATTAAAAACTAGGTGGCTAACCAGTGGCAAACTGTCCAGCCTCAATAGAGGGAAGATCTGATAACGTCTTCCTAGAAAGATAAGGAGATATTGGTCCTTGGAGAGGGATATCATGCTTGGGAGGGTGGAGGGCAGGTGCAGAAGGGGAAGGCCCTCTAGGAGGTAGATTGATTCAGTGACGGGGTAATTGGAGGTGGGTGTTTCGGAGACAGTGCGATTGGCACAGGACAGAGGAGAGTTTAGGGCTGTTGTACATAGGGTCACTATGAGTCACAAGAGACTCAACAGCACAAAACAGCAACACAAAGATTTTAAACCTACTGCTATTGAGTAAGTTCAACATCCTTTGAGTTTCTGAGGCTGTAAATCTTCCCAGGAGGAGACTCCCTCATCTTTATCAGGAGGAGTGACAAATGGATTTGAATTGCTGATCTTTTGCTTGGCAGTCCAATGCTCTGCGTGCTACATCACCAGGGCTTAGGGAACTCTATGAGGTAGTTATACTCCGTCTTATAATGTTGTTTGAGTTGGAAGCTACTCAAAGGCGCACAACAACATGTAAAAATAAGAGCAGTCATGTAGAACAAGGAGGAAGGGGAGAAAAGATTAGAGGATTGCTTACTCACTTGCTTCCACGTGTCCAAATTCATAATCTTTAACCTAGGTTGGTTTTCCCCCCAATCTCTAATTGAACACAGATATTTAAAGATACCCAAGATTTACCTGACATTTCAGTTTGCAAAGTGCCTTCACACACATTGTGTCATTTTATCCTCATGCAACTTACACTTCTAGTCTTGCTTTATAAATGATATTGCTGAAACTCATGAATCCATGCTTTTCACATTCATTGGCTACATATGCTACTATATTTGCTGGAGACATAGTCCATAGAGAATAACACGGTGAACCCCCAGGTCAGACACCTGGGGCATTTCAAATACACCAGCATCTCCTCAGGAGAAAGGCTGGGTAGTCCCCTACCATTAGGATTTACAGCCTCAGAAAGCCAATGGAGATTCTTCCTTCATTGGAACAGAACTAATGGAAGTGAGTTTGAGTTTTGCTTTATAGTATATTCTTATGACTATGAATTAATCTATTGTTTTATTGCTACTGAGTATATCCCAACTCACAGAGACTTTACAGGACAGGAAAAAACAGTTACACAGGGTTTCTTAGGCTAAAATTTTTATGATAGAAGATCACTATTAATTACCCCTAGACAGATTAAATTCACTATTCTTATGTGTATACTCGCATATGTTGATGTGGTTATGTGCCACTGAGTCTCTTGCAACTAATAGCAACCCTATGTACAACAGCCCTAAACCCTGCTCTATCCTGTGCCAACCTCACTGTCTCCTCTCCAACACACCCACTCCAATTACCCCGATCACTAAATCAATCCACCTTGTGGAGGCTCTTCTCCTCCTGCGCTGTCCCTTCACCTTCCCAAGCATGATGTCCCTCTTCAAGGACTGGTCCTTCCTTGTAACATGACCAAAGTATGTCACACACAGCCTCAGAATCCTTGCCTCCAAGGAGCAGCCTGGTTTAACCCTCTCCTGTTTGTTTTCTTAGCAGTCCATGGTATTTTCAATACTCTTCTCCAGTACCACAGCTCAAAGGCATCAATTCTCCTTCTATCCTCCCTACTCATTGTCCAACTGTCTTGACACATAACAAGTGATTGCAAAGACCAAGGCCTGTATCAGGCACACCTTAGTCTCCATAGTGACACCATTGCTATTAATTAAATAGTAACATTAGTAAGTTTATATTTACAAATGAGATTAATTCTTTGTATACAAATTATGTGATTGTCCAAGAAATTTCTTTTTGGTGCAATGAAAATATTCAAAATAGATTATCGTGATAGATAATACAATTCTGTAAGCTTATTGAAACTTTAATTATGCTACTTTTATGGTAAATAAATTATGTCCCAATAAAAATGATATAAAAAGGAATACATTTATAAAAAAACACAAGATGATTAATTCAGGCTAAATGGACTGGAAGATAAGAGGTACTATAGAAAGTCATCCAAAGTAGGAAAGATTACTACACTTTCAGTCAGATTGTCAGTCAATTCTGTTGGAATATTTCTTTGATACATCAGGAAATAAGGGGGGAAATGCTACTTTAAAAAAAATCTATGCTAATTCATTATTTATCCTGTACAAGGGTGGATTATGTTAATGATGACACCATAGAAGTCTCACTTTTCCCTTGATGGTGACTTCTGTAGCAGAAATAAATTTTGAAATAGTATAATGTAATTTTTACTTGTATAATTGGTGTGTTATTAGTTGTTAAAATGTATTTTCCTTAGTAAAAAAGATAGGTATTGAAGAAACAAATTTTTAAAAAGACAGACATTGAATTTAAAAAATACAAAGCAAACAGAACAATCTAAACAGAGGATCTCACCAAAAGGTGTTTTTAGAGAATAGGCTCTTAAAGTTACCATCTAACAATAAAAGGAGGACATAAGAACTTGTAAGGAAAATAAAGAGGGAGGTCGATTCTGAACAAGCATCATGAAAGGACTAAGAAAGTATGACTGAAGAATCAAACATTACAAGGGCTGTTGCTATGAATTATCACACATTTAGCACGTTGTTGTTGTTGTTGTTATGTGCCGTCGAGTCGCCTGC
>NW_006399753.1:12669051-12675588 GCF_000299155.1 Elephantulus edwardii | reverse complement strand
CCTCTTCCTTGACTCTGGTTGTTGGTGCATATATTTGAATGATAGTGGTATTCACTGGACTTCCTTGTATGCGTATAGATATTATCCTGTCACTGACAGAATTTTATTCTCTTATGTTTCTGGAGATTAGAAGTCCAAAATTAAGTTGCTGGTGGGGCCTTCCTTCTTGCAAAGACTGAGGGAAAATCCTTCCTTGTCTCTTTCTAGATTCTAGTGGATTCTTGCAGTCATTGGTGTTCTCGTCTTTTTAGCTGTTTTCTTCCAATCTCTGCCTCTACCTCCATATAATTATTTGTGTGTCCATTTGATTTTTGCTTTCCTTGTGAATACACTAATCAATGAAGCAAGAACCCACCCTAATCAATTATAACCTCATTTTCACTAATTTTATCTGTAAAGTCAGATTTTCAAATAAGTTTATTTTCTGAGGTTCTACAGGTACATAAAATCTGAAGGAATACTATTTAACCCTCTTCAGAATAGGAAGGGAAATTAGACTGGAAAAGCCAGCAGAGATTTCATCAAATTTTTATGTCAAGTTAAGTCTCTCATCTCCATCCCGAAAATGTAAAGTATTTTTGCCTAAGTTCCACCGAAGGATTTTAAGGAAGTAAGCAAGGCTAATTTTGGAAAGATTTTCTTTTTTCCCCCTATAGTGTCACTCTCCATAATTTAAATTACTTGATTAAGGTCAATTTTAAGTGATAAAGTTGAGCTCTTAAATTCAAATCATCTGGCCAAGGAGGTCGGTCGCTGAACATTATGAAATATAGTTGGAATAGACAGAATAGGTTAGATTGACACTTATGGTCAACTTAGGCCAGATCAGTACCACTGGGTAGCTGTGTACATCTTGTGAAGCAAATCATATACTCAGAAGTATATAACCATAGTTGTTGTTAATTGCTGTTGAATTGTAGACAACTCATAGCGACCCTATGAATGAAAGATCTGGACACTTGTATAACTTTCCTCGTTTCTCCAAGTCCATAGTGTTTCCAGAGGCAAGCTATTTTTGAAGTGGATGTCATTCCTGCTTCCAAGCTTGTTTTAATTGGGGAGCTCCACCAAACACTGTCTATAAGTAACCACTATCACGTTTGACACATCAGTGTCACAGATAGAGCAAGTCAAATTTCGTTACTACTGCAATTGTATAACTCCATGAGTGTTAAGACAGGGAGCTGAGAGTTCTGAAGTAGACCCCCTGAAAGATTTTCCTCTAGTTCAATTATTAACTCAAGGCACATCTCCAAAGAACAAGATAACTTTAGGGGTTCTATATTTACCCAACTCACTCACTCATTGCCAGAAGTTGGAACAGACGTATAATTGACCCTTCAGAAGGTTTTGGGGAGGTTATAAGTCATGCGGGAGAAGAAAGGGCAATCTCGTCCCTTGTGATTAACCACCTCTGAAAACCTGCCAGAGGGTCAGCTATGAGTCAGCTCCGATTCGAAGGTATGCAACAACAACAACAACAACAATCATATAGGAAGAGACTGTCTTTCTCTTGAGGGGTTCCTGGCAAATTTGAACCACCAAAGAAGATTTGGATTCACAGTGCAACTCTCTATGGACTACACCACTAGAATTCACAGAAATTTTGTTTTTATTTTTAGTTTACTCACCAACGTCAATTTTCTATTTACTTTGTTCACTGTAGAATTAAGGTTGCATAGAGACGTGTACTCGGTGCAGGGGTGGGGTGGGGTGAGGGGTGGAGAAGGGATGGGGGAATTGTATACCAATGAAGGATTTTTTTTTTCTTTTCAAAGAAAGGAGCGAACTGGTGGGGAGGGGTGGGCAGGGAGAAAGGTGCAGCAATGAATGAATGGAAATCCAAAATCTCTGTAAATGTTTATTAAAATTAATTAAAAAAAGAAGATTCAAAAACAAAACAAAGCAAAACAAAACCACACTAAAATTACGTTAAACCTCTCAAGTGTGCATCTCTGCTCTGGACTTCCCATGGTTGATCTTTTTGGTCTGCATTAACATTAATTATACAACTGCTATGCTTTATCAATCAACTCTCAGCCCTCACCCAAGCTCCCTTCAACTAGAGAGCAACGTTTATGAATAGACCTAGTTCAATGTGACTATGAAGAAGGTGTAAAGATTTTTTTACTATTCAGCAAAGCACTCTGCCTTCTTTTCCTCCAAAAACCCAAGTGTGGACTGGCAGAAGCTTTACGGGGAATGGGTAGAATGAATGAAGTCATTTAAAGTGGGTACTGGGGAAGAAGTGTAAAAGATGTATGAGTCAGAAGCTCTGTGAAACTTCTTTGAATTGAGATTTTGTATTCAGACATGCAGTAAAGGGGGTTTCCCATTTCTCCCCAACTATCCTGGGAAAGTCTCCAAACCTACCCAGTTACCTTCTATCTGCTCCACAGCTGAGGTCACTGGCGAGGGGTGGGGTGGGACTTCATATGGGTTATAGTTCAGAACACCTAAAAAAAATAAAGGTGTCGTTTCAGATCTTTCACTGAGCTAGGAACATTACACGTGTGATGTTTTTAATCTTGATAACATTACTGTGTGAGTACATGGCTGTCTTTATTTTATTCATGAGAAATATAAGTCAAAGTAGTTACCTAACACAGTAAAGATGGGACCCACACAAAGTGGCAAAGTGAGGATTAAGCGGAAATCTTTCTGATACTGACTTTTTTTTTTTTTTTACTTATACAGTCAACACTAAACCTGTTGTCATCAAGTTTATTCTAACCCATGGAAGCCTTATCTAGATCAGAATACAACTATGCTCCATTGAGTTTTCAATGGCTAATTATTGGACTTAAACTTCAAGTCTTTCTTCCAAAGTGTCTATTGAAGTTTTGAGTCTTAAACTTTGTGCTTAGTAACTAAGACCATTAACTGTTTAGCTCACGTGTTGTTGTCTCTAATTAAAATTTACAATGACCTCAAGAACAGGTTAAAATCTTACACTATCCTATGCCATCCCCACAATCACTGACTAAATGAAACCTGTTGCTGCAGTCACTGTGTCAATCCATTTTTTGGAAAGTCTTCCTCTCTTTTGCTGTCATTCTGCTTTTCCCATTACGATGCATTTTCCCAGGTCCAGCCCCTCCTGATCACCTCCATGAAGGATGTGAGGAGACATTTCACCACCCTTGCATCTAAAGAGCTGCTGGTTTCCACTTCCTTCAAGGCAGATTTATTTGTTCCTTTAACAATCCCTGGGAATATCAATACTCTCTGCCAACACCAGAATTCAAAGGTCAATTCTTCTCCTGTCATCCTTATCCATTGTTCAACTTTCAGATGCAAAACAATTGAAATTACCATAGATTCTCTTTAGTCTTTAAAGCTACATCTTTGCTCTTCACCATTTTAGGAGGTCCTGGAGAGCAGAATTGACCAAATCAACATACTTTTTGATTGCTTGATTGCTGCTACAGTGGGTGTTGACAGTGAATAAAAATAAATCTTTGACAATTTCAGTTGTTGATAACATCAACCTTTTCTCCATCAAGTTGTTGCTGCCTTTTTTTTTCCTGATGCTACAATGTAATCCATGTTGAAGACTATAATAGTCTTTGATCTTCTTCAGTAAGTGCTTCAAGTCATTACTTTTTACAAGCAAGACTGTGCTGTCTACAAAACATAGGTGGTTGATGAGTCTTCCTTCAATCTTTAAATTACATTCTTCTTTATAGAGTCAAGCTCCTCAAATGATTTTCTCAGCATACATATTGAATAGGTATAGACAAAAGATAGTAACACACATTTCCTGACGTCGGACTAAACAGTGTTCCCTTTTTCTGTTTGAAAAAAAAAATCTTGGTTGAGGTATAGGTTTTGCATGAGTACAATCAAGGTTCTGGAGTTCCCATTTTTCTCAATATTATCCATAATTTGTCATGATACACTCACTGAATGCCTTTGCATAGTTAAAAAATAAAACACAGATAAACATCTTTCTGGTATTCTCTACCTTCAGTCAAGATCCATCTGGCAGACATCAACAGTGATATTCCTCTTTCCATGGCTTCTTCTAAATCCAACTTGAATTTCTAGTAGCTCTTTATCAGTGTACTGTTCCAACTCTTTGAAACTAATCTTCCTCCAGAGTTTATCTATATATTAATGATCTGTCCTGAAGAGGGTGACACCAGGTTGCTCCTGAGAGGCAAAGACTATGAGGCTCTGTCTCATATATTTTGGATATGTTTTCAGGAGGGACCAGTCCTTGGAGAAGGACATCATGCTTGGAAGGGTGGGGGATCAGTGAGGACAGGACAACTCCAGATGGAATGAATGAATACAACAACTGAGGCAATGGGGCAGGTGTGTCAGAGACAGCGTGACTGGCTCAAGATAGGGCACGGTTCAGAGCTATTTCATAGGATTGTTATAAGTCTCAATCAGCTGGATGGTATATAACAACAACAACAAAAGGATTTATCCAACCTCTCCTTCCCATGCTTACCCCACTGACACTCTAATCTGTGTTGTCCAGAGAAAGACAATAGGGAAGAAAAACAAATTAATTATTTTAATATATGTACGGATGCCTTGAATACAAAGAAACTGCATCCAATCATTCTTCTGAATCCAAGAACAACATGCACCGGAAAGACAGGAAAGACTGGTATGGGGCTAAGATTCAGACACACATAATAGAAGGATAGAATCTGAGATTGGGTTCAAACCCTAATGCCATTCTATTCCACATCACTAATTTGTAGAGGAGATGTGTTAATTTGCATTAATCTGAAAACTATCTTTGTTTCTTTTTTGTCCTTCATTTCATATAAACATCAAATTACTGTGTTTGTGATGTGTCTCATATATCTCATCAGTGAAATGGGGATAGTAGCATTTTCCATTTACTTCTTGGTAGTATGGCAGGTATATGATTTTAATCTCTGTCCCTCAGGTCTGCTTTTAATTGTTTTTGGTCAAACATTCTTCTAGGTCGTATAGCACTGGTCTGTCCATTTGCTGTACAGAGGTAACTCATGACTGCTGGAAAGCTGAACACTGTGACTCTGATGTGGCAAATGTGATATTGGTCACCCATGGTGGACAGTGTTTGGTGGAGCTCCCCGATTAAAGCAAGCTTAGAAACAGGAGTGGCATCTACTTCTGAAATAACTTGCCTCTGGAAACCCTATGAATTTGGAGAAACGAAGAAAGTTATACAAGTGTTCAGGTCTTTCATTCATAGGGTCGCTGTGAGTTGTGTACGACTCAATGGCACGTAACAGCAACAACAACAGTTTGGCCGTGGATAATGACATGATATTTTCAAGAGGTCATGAAGGGACAGACTAGTGAGGAACAAGGATGCAAGCATTTATTGAAACTGACTACATGATGGATAATGTCATAGACAATGTATTGAAAAGGCAAGGAGATAAAATTAAGTAAACAAACTCTTCAAAACCTCACTGTAATAAAAGTTTACAGAACCCTACAGGGCATCCACACACACACACACACACACACAAAAAGACTCAAGTATAAAATATGCAAAAGACTTGGAAAGACTTTACACAGAGATGACCAACATAAAGATGGAGCTATGCTTAAAATCACTGGCAATAAGAGAAATGTAAATCAAAATCACAATGAGATACATTTTACTCCAGTAGCAGTGGCAAAGTTTAACAGGAAAGAATGCAATAAATGTTGGAGAGAATGTGGAATAATAGGAGCTCTCATACAATGTTGGTGGGATTGTAAAATGTTACAACCACTCTGGAAGGTAGTTTGACATTTCCTCTAAAAGCTGAACATAGAAATTCCAAATGACCCAGCTATTCCATCAATAGGAATATTCCCCAATAAAATTAGAACTATTTGTACACCATATTCAAAGCAGTGTTATTCGCCATCCCAAGAACATGGAAACAGCCCAAATGTCCAATGACAATCGAATGGGTTAGAAATTGTGGTGCATTCACAAGATGGAATACTATGCAACACTCAGAAGCAATGATTTTGAAGATTACTACTTTACTGGGGAGGAACAAGAGAGCATTATGCTGAGGGAACTAACTTAGTCTCGTAAGAACCAATACTGTATAAAACCATTATTGTAGAAATAGAAAGCCACGCTGCTCAAGCGCGTTGGGCCGCAGCGAGGGGTGGGGCCGGCTAGCGGGGTCGGACCGCGAGATCCCCCTGCCTGCCGGGCGTCCGCGCGGATGGAAAGGCGGCGGGAAAAAAAAAAAAAGAAAGATAACTAGCAAAACATGTATGAGGATTCAAGGGGGAAAGAGGTTAGGAGCAGAAAGGACTGCTTGTAATAGAAGAGGACTTGGTTCAATGTTGATTAATTTTATGAAGTATAATGAGCGCAGGGAAGAATTCAAGATACTAAAGAGTTGAATAGAAGAATTCAAAAGGCAGCACGGGATGACAAAGCAAAATATTACAATGAAATGTGCAAGAAGTTGGAGTCGGAAAATCAAAAGGGCCGAACTCGCTCAGCCTATCTTAAGCTCAAGGAACTGAAGAAAAATTCAAACCTCGAGTTGCTATAATCAAGGATGCTTT
>NW_006399753.1:12650731-12667557 GCF_000299155.1 Elephantulus edwardii | reverse complement strand
AGGAGCGGAAGACCCTCTATGAGGTGGATTGATTCATTGACTGGGATAATTGGGATGGGAGTGTCAGAGACAGTGCGATTGGCACAGGACAGAGTGGAGTTTAGGGCTGTTTTACATAGGGTCGCTTTGAGTAGCAGGCGATTCGACGGCACATAACAACATAATGAGTGGGAATGATAGTATGAAACACAATGTATATTAACTTTGTAAGTAAACCAGTATAAAATAAAAATGTATTTTTTATTAAAAAATCCAAAACACCGCTATAAGGGAGATGATACATTATTGAGATCCAAGGACTTAATTTATGTAGAACAAAGAGCCATCATATCAAAGATTATGCTTTAAACCTGAAAGGCCATATGCTCTGAAATGAAGAAACAGATCAAATGGAAAACATTTCTCTAACTTCAGAATAAACCCATAAACAGTGGATTCTAATACACAGTGTACCTGTGTGTCAGAGGAGAAATCTACTCTGTAGGGGTTTTAGTGGCTGTTCTTTATAGTAGATTGCTAGGCCTTTCTTCCAGACAAGTCTGTATAAATTCAAGCTTCTAATATTTTTTGTTGGCACCTGAGCATATTAACCATTTGCATCAGCTAAGATTTCATCTCCTTTAGAATTCCCAAATTTCTCCCTAAGGTTCTGGTCCTTACTCATACAGGTATTAAGTCTGGATTTTCAGCCTCTGATTTACAAAAATAATTGTTGAATGGTTCAGGATTCAAGTGCATGCAGAAGTAAAGTCAATGATAAAAGTTTTCCCTTCTCTAGAATCAGACACCCTGAACTTCTTGTTGTCTAGAAATGTAAAAAAACAGTAAAAAAAAAAAAGAGAGAGAAGGGAATGCCACTTAAGACAGAGGAAAGAGTAAATGTAACAGCCAAAACCCCACCAAGTGGTATGTGTGTGTAAGTCGGGGAGGTTAATGCTCAATTCAAATGTTTACAATAGGTAAATGAATGGAGCAGAGAGAAGTGAAAGTGTATAATGGAGAATCGTGTTTATAGCAAAGATTGAGAAAAACTGGGAAACATATTCTCCTTAAAGGGCTTAGATGTTGTGTAGCACGGGCCAATTATTGTCACAGCAGATTTATTTTTAAAGAAAATATTATGAAATTGTTTTCTTTTTAAATTTAAAAAACTTCCATATGTTTTTTATTTTTTTTAAACTTCCATATTTTTAAAACATTGTTGTTGTTGTTATGTGCCATCGAGTCATTTGTGACTCATACCGACCCTATGTACAAGAGCCCTAAATGCTGTTCTATCCTGCGCCAAATTCACTGTCTCAAACACATTCACACAGAATCGATCTATCTCATTAAGGGTCTTCCTCTCCTGCACCCTCCCTCCACTTTCCCAAACATGGTGTCCCTCTCCAAGGACCAGTCCCTCCTTGCAACTTGCCCAAAGTATGTCAGATGAAGCTTCAGAATCCTTGACTCCAGGGAACATTCTGATTTCACTGTCTCCAGGACAAACCTGTTTGTTCTTCTAGCAGTCCATGGTATATTCAACACTCTTCTTCAGCACAACTCAAAGGCATCAATTCTCTTTCTATCATCCTTATTCACTGTCCAACTCTCTGATGCACAGCAGGTAATTGCGAAGACTATAGCCTGGATCAGGCGCACCTTAGTCTCCAGCCTGACATCGTTACACTTCAGTACTCTTGAGAGGTCCCTCACAGCTGACTTTCCCAATGCAATTTGTCTCCTGATTTCCTGGCTGCTGTTACCAAGAGTGTTGACTGTGGAACCAAGTAAATAAAAATTGTTAACTATCTCAATCTCTTAACCATCCATACTGATGCTGCCAATTGGCCCATTGGTTAGAATCTTTGTTTTCTTAATATTCAGCTTCAATTCATTTTGAAAACTGCAGTCCTTGACCTTCTGCAGCAAGCCCTTCAGGTCCTCCTCACTTTCAGCAAGCAAGGTTGTGTTATCTACATAATGCAGATTGTTGATGATTCTTCCACCAATCCTGATGCCACATTCCTCCTCGTACAGCCCAGCGTCTCTGATGATCTGTTCTGCATACAGATTGAAAAGGTATGGAGACAAAATATATCCCTGGAGGACCCCTTTCTTGATTTTGAACCATCCAGTGTCTCTCTGCTGTGTTCTGACGACTGCCTCTTGGTCCAAGTATAGGTTCCGCATTAGCACAATCAAATGTTCTGGGATTCCCATTCTTCTCAGAGTAAGCCATAGCTTGTTGTGATCCACACAGTCAAAAGCCTTTGCATAGTCAATGAAGCACAGATAGACATTCTTCTGGTATTTTCTGCTTCCTGCCAAGATCCATCTTACATTATCTATAATATCCCTAGTACCACAACCTCTTCTAAATCCAGCCTGTACATCTGGAAGTTCCTTATTGACATATTGTTCCAAACGTTTTTGGATAATTTTCAGCAGAATCTTGCTTGCATGTGATATCAATGATATTGCTTGATAATTTCCACACTCTGTTGGGTCACCTCTCTTTGGAATGGGAACAGTCAGTTGGCCAGCTAGCTGTCCTCCAGATTTCCTGGCACAACTTAGCACATCCAGGGCAGCATCTGTTTGTTGAAATAAATCAATTGGTATACTGTCAACTCCTGGAGTCTTGTTTTTGCCATTTCCTTCATAGCAACTTGAACTTCTTCATCACCATAGGTTCTTGTTCATGTTATTTCATGAAATTCCTCTGTGTCAGCCAATTCCTTCTGATATAGTGACTCTGTGTACTCCTTCCATCTTCTTTGAATACTTCCTAGATCATTCAACATTCTACCCAAACTATCTTTAAGTATTGCCACCCCTGGCTTGAATTTGTTTTTCAACTCCTTCAGCTTAAGAAACACTGAGTGAGTCCTGCCCTTTTGATTTTCCGACTCCAGCTCTCTGCACATTTCATTATAGTGTCTTACTTTGTCGTCCCAAGCTGCCTTTTGAAATTTTCTATATATTCAGCTCTTTGATTTCTTCCTTTAGCTTTGGCTTCTCGGCACTCTAATGCAATACTCAGAGTCTCATCTGACATCCATCTTGGTCTTTTCTTCTTCTTTAGCCTTTGTAATGATCTTTTGCATTCTTCATGGATGATTTTCTTGATATCCCCCCAGAGCTCATTCGGTCTACGCTCATTGGTGCTCAAGGGCTCAAACCTGTTCCTGAGGAAGTTTTAAAATTCGAGTGGGACAGAGTTTAGGTCAAATCTTGGTTCCTGTGGACTTGACTTAATTTTCCTCAACTTCAGCTTGAATTTGTATATGAGTAGTGGGTGGTCTGTCCCACAATCAGCACCCAGCCTGGTTTTCACTGCTGATACTGAGCTTCTCCAGCGTTCAAGACTGCATGCAGTCAAAACTAAGGACTGCTTGGCATAGGCCAGTCTTTTGGGTTTTTTCAAATTTCAAAACCACTTTATTGTTCTTTTAAATCAGTACTAAAGGGGTATATTTAAAATTGGATGTTACAATCTCAGGATGAATTACATTTTTCTTTTTAAAAAAACTATTATAAACCTACAATGACACAATTATAATACACTTTTGGAATGAGGATAAGTAAGAATATCTCATGTTCGGCTAACTGTAGGCAATATCAGATAATATGTAGACTCTTCTTACAGGTAATTTACCATTCTGTGCTTTTTTTCTTTTTTTTAACATGGCTATTAATGTGAACACAGCGCTTATAACTTCAAGGGACAGTTTACTTATAATTATAGACATTCTCAAATGGCTTTATCCATCACATGTAAATAAATTTTCTCTTGTTTTAGAAACAAATAACCTTATTTGGGTGCATATGTTTATAGGACACTCTCATTATAATTCGAAATATCTAATTTAGGATGTTTAACTGAACTTCAATACATGGTGACTCAGGGATACTCTCCCAGCTACTTCAGTCAGAAAGCCACTTGTATGACACCCAAAGACACATAACCACAGGCATGAGGCCTGGGAAAGCGTTGTGGAAATAGCACAGGCCAGTCTTAAGAGGCTAATTTTAGAAAGTGGACTGATATTTTAGACTTGGTTTTATTTTAAGATTAATTAGTTTAAAACATTGAAGATGGTTGCGAATCTTACTAAATGACACCTATTTCCACTGTTGTGGTTGTTAAGCTCCATTAAACTGGTTCCAGCTGTTAGTGATTCTTAAAACTGTTGTTCTATGTTTATTTCAGCCCATTGTTTCAGCCACTGTGTCAATTTTACTGAGAAAAACATGTTCATTTAAAATGACTCACTACTTAAAAAATACAATCTCTCTCCACAGGAACATACTAATAATATTTTCCAAAAGAATTCAGATGAAATCTTACTCTTCTTGCCTCTAAGGAGCAATATAACTGATCTCTTTTCCAAAGCAGACCTGTTTCTTCTTCTGACAGTCCATGGTATATCAAATATTCACTCCCACCACCATAATTCAAAAGTATCAATTATTTTCTAGTCTTCCTTACTAATTGCCACACTTGCATATGTGTGTGTTGTTGTCATCAGGTGCATGTAAGTTGCGTGTAATGCATACTAACTCTATGATAAACAGGTGTGAGCCTGGCCTATCTGGTGCCATCCTCATGATCTGACACACTTGAGCTCATTGCCGCCGCAGTCATTGTGTCAATCATTGTGAAGATCTTCCTCTCTTTCACTGACTTTCCGTCTTTCCAAGCATAATACCCCTTTCCAAAGAACAGCCTTTCCTAGAAAAATGCCTCAAGTTTGTGAGATAAAGCTTCCCCATGTTTGCTTCCTAGGAGCACCTTTTACAAGACATGTCTGTTTGTCTTTTTGGTACTCCATGGGATACACAGTACTCTTCTCCAACACCACAACTCAAAGACATCAATTCTTCTGTCATCATCATTCACTATCCAGCTCCCACATGTATAGCAAGTGACTGACAAAACCAGGGTCAGGCACGCTAGTCTTCAAACTAACATCATGGCTTTTCAGTATTTTGGAGGGATCTCTGACAATGGAATTGTCCAATACAATGCTGTTATTGCTATGTGCTGTCCTTATCTCCTGACTACCGGATGCCAAGAGCATTGACTGATAATTCATGTAAGATGAAATCATCAACTATTTCAATCTTTTCTTCATTCGTCATGATGTTGCCTGTTGGTCCAGCAGTGAGTACCTTTGTTTTCTTGATATTGAGATGTAATCCATGTTGAAAGCTTTAGTCCTTGACCTTAAGTAGCATGCACTTCAAGTCCTCCTCACTTTCAGAAAGCAAGGTTGTCTCATCTGCATAATCCAGGTTGTTAATAGGTCTTCTTCCTGATGCAGAATTCCTCTTTAAAGAGTTCAGCTTAAAAAATTATTTCCTCAACATAGAGATTGAATAGGTATGCAGAAAAGATGCAGTCATGAAACACCTTTTTCCTGATTTTAAACCATGCTCTGTTTCTTTATTCCATTCAGATGAAAACATCAAAAGAAGATGGAAGGTTTACACGAAGTCACTGTACCGTAAATAATGGCTGACATAGAAAAATTTCAGAAAATACTATATGAATAAGAGCCGATAGTAACGATGGAAGTTGAAGCTGCACTAAAAGCATTGGCAAAAATAAGGCCCAAGGAATTGATGGGATTCTAGTCGGCCTGTTTTAAATAACAGATTCAACCCTGGAAGTGCTCACCAGTCTATATCAGGAAATTTGGAGGACAGCAACTTGGCACTGACTGGAAGAGATCCGTACTTGTTTCCATTCCCAAGAAAAGTGATACCACAGAATGTAGAAATTACCAAATTACTATCACATTCAAGCAAAATACTGCTGAAAATCATACAAAAATTACTAGAACAGTATGCTAACACAACTGTGAAATGCTAAAGTGGGGTTTAGAAGAGGCCTAATGTCAGATGGATCCTGGCTGAAAGCAGAGAATACCAGTCATTTTTGGTGTGTACCACAGAGTCAGAATCAATCCATAGCTGACACTCTGATGGGTTTTCAGAGACAGTTAATCATATAGAAGGATATTGCCTATCTTCTTCAGCTGAGCAGTCAGTGGACTCGAACCGTGTGCTTTTGGGATTTTAGTGCAGCTTCTTACTACTAGGCCAGCACAGGTCCCTTGAAAATACCAGAAGAATGTCTATTTGTGTTTTATTGTCTATGTGAAGGCATTTGACTGTGTGGATCATAACAAACTATGGGTCACTTGTATCTGAGTTGATTGAAAACATCATACCTTCGACCAAATATGACAGAGTTCTCAAAGCAGCATCTTTGCTCTTACAGCTCTCCAAAGAGGTCTTTTGTGACTCCTTTGTACAATGCAATACGTCATCTGATATATGATGGTTTCTTCCTTGGTGATTGGTTACAGATCCAAAGAAAAAGAAATTTTTGCAAGCATCATTATTTTTAACACTCACCATTTTACTTATTGGTTCAGGTGTGAACGTTTTTGCTTTATGTTAAGATGTAATCCACATTGAAGGCTATCACTAAATGCTATCTATGTTTTCTTTACTTTCAATAATCTAGGTGCTGCCAATAATACTAATCTAGGTTGTGAATAAGTGTCCCTCCGATCATAATGCCGCATTATCCAGCTTCTTGACTCATTTGCCAAAATGTAGATGGCATAGCTGTGGTAAAAGATGCATACATTTCTTGATTTTTAAACCATGTCATATCTCCTTGTAACATGTTGGAACACTTGCTTTTTAGTGAATATATAGGTTCTGTATGAACACCATCAAGCGCACAGGCATCCCCACTCTTTGTAAGATTATCCATAGTTTGTTATGATCTACAAAGTCGAAGACCTTTGCAGTCAATAAACACAGGTATTCATCTTTCTAATACTGACTGCTCTGAAGACCAGATGCATCTATTATCAGTATTGATATCCTGTATTCCAGCTCCTCTTCCAAATCCTGTCTGAACTTACAGAAATTATCTGTTGTTACGATAGTGAATAATTTCAACATTTTTTATCAGCAACATTTTACTTGCCTGTGATATTAATAATTCTTCAACATTTCACATTCTGCAGGATCACCTTTCATTAGCATGGGCACAAATATGGGGGAGAAGCATGGTGTTAGGATTGGTGGACGATCTATCAACAATCTGTGTTATGGAGATGACACAACCCTGCTCGCAGAAACTGAGGAGGACCTCATGCATTTACTGCAGAGGGTCAAGGGCTGCAGCCTTCAGTATGAACTGAGGCTCAATGTCAAGAAGACAAAAATTCTTACCACCGGACCAATCGGTAGCATCAGGATGGATGGTGAAGAGATTGAGATTGTTCACAGCTTCAGTTTGCTCGGCTCCATGGTCAACACTCTTGGCACCAGCAGCCAGGAAATAAAAAAAAACAAACGTATTGCGATGGGAAAGTCTGCGGTTAGGGACCTCTCTAAAGTACTCAAGAGCAACGGTGTCTCTCTGGAGACTAAGGTGCGCCTGATACAGGCCATGGTTTTTGCAATCACTTGTTATGCATCAGAGAGTTGGACAATGACTAGGGAGGATAGAAGGAGAATTGACGCCTTTGAGCTGTGGTGCTGGAGAAGAGTATTGAATGTACCATGGACTGTGAAGAAAACAAACAGATTCATTCTAGAGGGGGTTAAACCAGGCTGCTCCTTGGAGGCAAGGATTCTGGGGTTTCGTCTGACATACTTTGGACATGTTGTAAGGAGAGACAGGTCATTAGAGATGGACATCATGTTGGGTAGAGTAGAGGGACAGGGCAGGAGGTGAAGACCCTCTATGAGGTGGATTGATTCGGTGACTGGGGTAATCGGGATGGGTGTGTCAGACGCAATGAGATTGGCAGAGGTTAGAGCAGGCTTTAGAGCTGTTGTACATAGGGTCGCTATGAGTCGCAAATGACTCAATGGCACATAACAACAACAACAACCACAACCAGTTGATTGGCCAGGTTAAGTGTCTTCTAAATTTTTTGGCATAAAGAACTGAGCACCTCCAGGGCTGCATGTCTTTGTTGAGGTATTCCAATTGGTATCCATCAATCCCTGAAGCCTTGTTTTTCTCCTCTATCTTCAGTGCAGCTTGACATTTTTCCATAAATACTATAATTTGTTCTTCATATGCTACCTCCTGAAATGGTTAAATGTCAACCAATCCTTTTTAGTACAGTCACGTTTATATTTTTCCCCATCTTATTTTCATGTTTCCTGTGTTATTTAAATATTTGCTATAGAATCTTTCAATACAGCTACTATTTTAACTCAAGCCTTGAATAATTTCTTCATTGCTTTCAACTTGAGAGATGCTAAGTACATTTTGTTTGTTTGTTTTCTAACTTCGGGTATCTTAAAATATCTTAAAATACGTCCCGCATTTGCAGACAGGTTCAGTGAGGTGTCTCACAAGCGCTGAGCATTGTCTTCTGGATTCTTAGAAAGTGGTAGTATGTGTATGCACTTGCCTTCCTTGAACTAGATAATTTCCAAGTCCAGAGCTAGCCGTGAGTGTTTAGAACAAGATTTAATCAAAGGTGACCTCTATTTAATGCTTCAGAAATTATTCTGAGGTCTGCATTATGAAGATCAGTGTCAATGAAAGATTGATTAATGGAAATTTCCGTGTGACAGATCATTGCATAAATCACCTTTGTCTGGTCTTATTCTTATGCTGTGTCCACATTCAGCACTTCACAGAACAGGTTTATTAACTAAGTTATCTAATGTCATTAATTTTTACTATGCATGATGAAATCGTATCTATTTCATTTTGGTTTAATTTAAGGGACACTGGATTCTGGGCAGTACACATATTTAAATACATTCTGATGAATAGCCCTGCAAAAAAAAAAAAAACCCACCAAAAAACCAGTAAAAGGGCTACCAGACATGCAGTAACAGGAATACATTAATACACAGTGAAGTGTACAAGTGCAGAGGCCTCCACCAACATGTCGCAAACTTTTTCCACCCAAAGTGAAGGGAAAACTTATCTACATTGAGGAATTTGAAACCATAATCCATAGCAGTTGAAAGCATAATTAGTGATCATTTAACATGTAAAAATCTGAACAAATATCTTTCATGAGCTTATGGTTTTTTCCTAAGTCATGTTATTAGTGTTTGCTGTTGTTACATGGCATCTAGTAGACTTTGACTCTACTCTGTGAACAACAGATCCAATCCTTGCCTTAACCTATTCCATCTTCATGACCTTCAATATGCTCAAGCCCATTGTGGCAGTCCATCTTGTTGATGTCTTCTTTTCGGATTCTCCACCTTTCCCAGTACGATTCCTTTTGCCAAGGACTCTTGACAACTTGCTCAAAATATATTACAAGTATTTCTATCCTTGCTCCTTGCTTCTAAGCTTGTTGCATTTCATCCAAAACAGACATATATGTTCATTTGCCAGCTCATGATGTATTCACTACTCTTCACCAACACAATTCAAAGGCATTGATTAATATTCTACCATCCTTATTCATGGTCCGAACGTTAAATGTATTGGAAGCAATTGAAAGTATCGTGGCTTAGATCTGGCACACCTTGGTCTTTAAACTGATCACTCTTTAGCACCTAGGAGAGGTCCTTTACAGTAATTTTCCTAAAGTAACATATCTTTTGATTTCTTGTTTGCTATTACCATGGATGTTGATTGTAGATCCAAGTTAAACGAAATTGTTGACATCTTTTAGTCTTTTCTCCATCTGTCATGATGTTGCCTGTTGATTCCAGTGGTGAAGATTTTTGTTTGCTTGATGTTTAGATTTAATTCATATTAAAGGTATTAAAAACATTTTAAATCATTTTTTGAACGAAAAAGGGACAGACTTTATGTATCAATTTTTAGGCTCTTCACACATCTGTAGAGGTCCAGAGATGCAGTTGAACAAGATAACTAAAATGTAGTCATCCAATACCTCTAGACATTCACAGATCCAGCTCAAGAAAGATAACTAAGAGTAGGAAGGATTAGAGAATGGTGGGAGAAGTCATTAGTCTTCTCAGGCAAGGAAAATGAGGGAAACCTTGTGGATGACATCACACTCTAGCAGAGTTCTTCATCCAAAGGAGCTTATGTAAATTCAGGACAGGAGAATTGGTGATGGTTTAGCTCTCAGCTGCTCACTGAAATGTAGAGGGTTTGCACCCAATCAGCAGCTCCATTGGAGAAAGACCTAGAGATTTACTTCTGCTAAATCCATGGAGAATCTCTGTGGAGCAATTCTACTCTATTCTATAGGTTTGCTCTGAGTTGAAATTGGTTCAATGGCACATAACAACAGCAACAGCGAAGACAAGGAGGCATCAAATAGGTTAGTATGTTCAGAAAGTTTTAAAGAACTTTATACTGTTGGGAGTTTCAGACTGAGAATGGCATGAATACTGATAGAAAGGGAGGAGTTAATGTTGAGAACAAGCATCTTTGTGAGAAACTGTACATACTTCTAAATAGGAATTTTTCATAAATATCGTATTTTTATTCTGGATGTCTTAGGTCTCTTATGTCTTTGAGTCTCCCACCTCTTTAGATATTATGCTGATAACCATTTATTCACCACAGTTCAAAATTTTTCTTTTCATTCTTGCTTAATTTCCCACTTACAGACCAAAAGGCAGATCAGATAGAGCATTTCCCCTTCCTCATTCATAAATTTCACTTAAAACCAAAGCGGCTGTGGCAAGCCTGTGTTTGGCCTTGGCTACCTATCAAAGAACTCTTCTCACTCGTGATCAATGGTTCCTCAAGGCTGGAACTGAGCCAAAGAGGAAACAGCCCTTGATGAAAGAGGGAGGCAGCAGTGTAGTGAGAGTGAAACGTCCTGACTGGACCAGAATGCAGGGTGAGTGTTGCGTCTTAATTAAAAGCAATCTGCCTGTCTAGGGATCATGTACTGAATGACCCGCATAGGAGTGGTGCTGTTCTCTAAAGTCGCTAACAGCCCACCTTCTGTGTTCAATCTATTGATATTTTTGCAGAAATCTTTATAACAGAAACATGGATGATGCTTTAAAACACCAGCTTTACTCTGAGGGTCTATAGAACAAAAATCTTTGAAGATAACCTTCTCTCTGCTTCCCTTGGAAACAGCTCATAATGACCCCTTTCTTATTTATATATTGCATTCTCCCTAGAAAGAACTTCTAGAAGTCTTTGCATTCACGGGATAAGCAATAACAATATTTTTCTTCTAGCAAATCAAAAGGACTATGAACAATATTTATGATGAGCAGGATATCTTTAGGGAGCCCTCGTACCATAGTCTGTAGCAAGTTCTGTTGCTAAATTAAACGTTGCAAGTGTCTGGTGTTCAAATCCACCAATGACTCCTCAAGAGGAAAATGGGAAATTTTACTTCATTTCTGCAATCTACAACTTTAGAAACCCAGTTGGAATTCATTAACAAAGAGTAAGTGAGTAATATCTTTGAAATACCACTGGGTGGCATGAATGGTAGGGCACCCAGCCACTATCGGAAAGATTGACAGTTCAGTACTACATACGGCACTTCAGAAGCAAAGTCTGTCAATGTGCTTCCAAAGAAGACAGCCATGAAAATGCCATGGAGTGCTGATTGCTTTATAATACATCAGATCACCATGACTTGGAATAGATTCTACAGTAACTTGATGGTGGCTTAATTGTATCACCAAATCAGTTTGACATGTTTTGCATCTTATAGACCACTTGCAAGAGTGTCCACCAGGGATATATTCTGTCTCCATACCTTTTAAATCTGTACACAGAACAGATCATCTGGGATGTTGGGCTGTACAAGGAGGAATGTAGCATCAGGATTGGTGGAAGATTAATCAACAACCTGCATTATGCAGATGACATAATCTTGCTTGTTGAAACTGAGGAGGACCTGAAGTACTTGCTGCAGTAGGTCAAGGACTGCAGCCTTAAATACGGATTGAGGCTCAACATCAAGAAAACAAAGATTTTTCACCACTGGGCCAAATAGCAGCATCTTTACGGATGGTGAAGAGATTGAGATAGTTAACAGTTTTTGTTTGCTTGGCACCAGCTGCCAGGAAATCAAGAGATGAATTGCACTGGGGAAGTCAGCTGCAAGGGACCTCTCCAGAGTTCTGAAGAGCAGTGACGTCAGGCTGGAGACTAAGGTGCACCTGATCCAGGTCATAGTCTTTGCAATTGCGTGCTATGCGTCAGAAAGCTGGACAGTGATTAGGGATGACAGAAAAAGAATTGATGCCTTTGGTTGGTAAAGTAGTGGGTCAGTGAAAAAGTGGAAGACCTTTAATAAAATGCATTGACACGATGGCTGCAATAAAGAGCTCACATATAGCAATGATTCTGAAGATAGTTTTCTATCTTTCTAGCTGTCTAGTCTGTGAATTGTTCCCATATTTGTTCCCATTCCAAAGAAAGGTCATCCAACATTTTGTTTCCATTCCCAAGAAAGCTTATGCACCATTCTCAAGAAAGGTGATCCAACTGAATGTGGAAACTACTGAACAATATCATTAATATCATATGCAAGCAAAATATTGCAGAAGATCATTCAAAAATGGCTAGAACAGTACATAGATAGGGAACTTCCAGAAGTTCAACTAGGAGTTAGAAAAGGATATAATTGCTATTGTCAGATTGATCCTGGTTGAAAGTAAAGAGTACCAGAAGAATGTCTATTTATGCTTTATTGACTTTATTTATCCACATGACTGTGGATCATGACTAGTTACGGCTGACACTGAGAAGAATTGTAATTCCAGAGCACTTTAAGTGTGCTCATGCAAAACCTATACTTAGACTAGGAAGCTGTTGTGCAAACAGAGCAAGGGAATACCACATGGTTTAAAATTAAGAAGAGAGTGTGTCAGGGTTGTGTTCTCTCTCCATACCTATTCAGTCTGAATGCTGAGCAAATTATCTGAGCAGTCAGACTCTATATATGAAGAGAAGTGTGACATCAGGACTGAAGGGAGACTCATCAATAACATATGTTATGAAGTTGACACAACCTTGCTTGCTGAAAGCGAGGAAGACTTAAAGCACTTGTTGCAGAAGATCAAAGAATACAGCCTTCTATATAGATTGCATATTAATGTCAGGCAAACAAACATTCCTACCACTGGGCTGAAAGGGAACATTATGATGAATGGAGAAAAGATTGAAACTGTCAACAGTTTCAGCTTACTTGGATCCACAATGAACACCCTTGCTTATCAGCTGTCAGAAATCAGAAGATGTATTACATTGGGAAAATATTCAGTAAGCTCCAAATTATTGAATAGCAATGATATCAGTTTGAAGTCTAAGGTGCATCTGATTCAGGCCATGGTATTTCCAATCACTTGCTGTGCATCTGAGAGCTGGACAATAAATAAGTCTGACAGAAGAATTGATGCCTTTGAACTGTGGTGTTGGAGAAGCGTAATGACTATACCATGGCCTGCTAGGAGAACAAATATGTCATGGAGAAAGTGCAGCCAGAGTGCTTCTTGGATAATTGTATGTCTTACATCATTTAGGTATATCACCAGAAGAGTCTACTACTTGGAAAGGGAAATCATTCTTGGAAAGGTGGATGGTTAGTGAAAAAAAGGAAGACCTTCAAACAGATGGACTGATACAGTGGCTGCTGCAACGGGCTTGAATATGTCAGGATGTGTGAAAACGGCATAGGATAGGATAGGGTTCAGATCTGTTGTTTATGGGGTCATTATGGGTTGTATTTAACTCGACAGCACCTAACAACAACAACAACAAGCTGAACACAGAAATTCCATATGTCCCAGCTATTCAACTGTCAAGAATATATTCCAATCAAAACAGGACTAAGACACAGAGATTTGTACACCAATGTTCATAGCAGCACTATTCACATTACCAAGAACATGGAAATAGCCCAATTGTCCATTAAGAAATAAATAGATTAAGAAATTATGGTACATTCACATGATAGAATACCATGCAGCATTCAGGAGCAAAAATTTTGAAAAATACTAACTAATATGGAAGAGGCTAGAGAGCATTATGTTGAGTGAACTAACTCTGGTTCATAAGGACAAATACTGCATAAGACAATGATTGTAAAAATGAAGGATGTCTAATAATATGTGTATGGCTATCTAAAGAGGGAAAGGGAAGGGTGAGGGTGGTGAGAAACCGTGGGGTTGCATAGTTTGGTAGGTGAAGGGAGGGAGTGAAGGAATTAGAGAAGATCCAGGGATCTGAAAAGATAGGTTAATAGTGGGCATAGATCAATGGTGGTTAATTTTATAAGACACAATGTATGCAAATGAGTGTAAGAAACACAATGGAAATGAAAACCACAAAGTGTAAACAAATTAAATAAGATGGAGGGAATACACAGTCACTGTACCAAAAATGATAGGCTGACACAAATATTTTAAGGAGTACCATTTGCTCAAAATCCAGTGGTGATGAGGGAAGACGTTCAAGCTGTACTGAGGGCACTGGCAACAATAAGTCCCCAGGAATTGATGCAATACCCATTTATATGTCTCAACTAGCAGATACAGCCAAAGACGTGCTCACATATCTATGCCAGGTAAATTGGAGGAGATCTGCCTGGTCAACTGACTGGAAGAGATCCATATTTGTTCCCATTCTCAAGAAAGGCGATCCAGTAGAATACGGAAAATATCAGAAAATATCATTAATATCACATGCAAAGAAAATATTGTTGACGATCATCCAAAACATTGACAGAGAACTGGCAGAATTTCAAGCTGGGTTTAGATGAGACTGTGGCATCAAGAATGTAATTTCTAATGTCGGATGGATGGCTCCTGGCTGAAAGCAGAAACTATCAGAAGAATGCCTATTTCTGTTTATTGACTATGCAAAGGTCTTTGTGTGGATTATAACAACCTACGGCTAACATTGAAAAGGATGGGAATCCAGAACACTTACTGATGCTTATAAGAAACCTGTAACTATAGAACCCTATAGATTGAAACTGTCCACGATTTCATGTTATTTGGATCCACAATCAACATACTTGGTGCTAGAAGTCAGGAGATCGGGACACTTATTGCACTGGGAAAGTCTGCAGTCAGGAGCCTCTCCAAATTATTGAGGAGCAATGATGTCAGTTTGAGAACTAAGGTGTCCCTGATCAGGCCACGGTCTTTACAATCACTCTGATGCATCTGTGCATTAGAGAGTCAGACAATGAATAAGGATGACAAAAGCAGAACTGAGAGTCGTGTGTTGGAGAAGAATACTGAATATCCTGTGGACTGCCAAAGGAACAAACGGGTATGTCTTGGAGAAAGTGTAGCCAGAGTACTCCTTGGAGGCAAGGATGACAAACTTCATCTCACGTAATTTGGACATGTTGCTAGGAGAGTCTGTTCCTTGGGGAGGACATCATGTTTGAAAATGTCATCAAAAGAGAGAAAAACCTTCCACAAGATGATTCGACACAAAGTCTACAATAATGGGCTTAAGTATGTAGAGATGATGAAGATGATTGAAGATAAGAGAGGGTTCATGTCAGCTATTCAGAGGGTCACGATGAGTTATACTTGAGTTGGCAGCACCTAAAAACAGCAAATTCAGTGGCTGGTACATTGTGGATGCTTAGCTGAATGAAAATTATTTTATTCTGTGCTGAGTAAAGTGATTTAAAAAATAATAGAAATAACCAGTGACTTTGCTTATAATGAATATGATTAAAACCATTTAATCCAAGTTTCTATTTTATTACAAAGTCACTCAGCAAATATTTGCTCAATTAATAAAGTGATATTTCCTCTACACATCCTCTCAACCTTTCACTTGTGATACTATCTAAGACTACCATCTGATCCAGTGTCTAACGTAACATTTTATTATCATGATTGCTTTGCTTTTAATTTGCTTATGACCAAAAGAGTGCTCAAGGAAAGTTTAGATAATGGTTGAGTCAAGACAGAATCACTTTGACACTTTGACACTTATCATTTCGTGTGAAAGCAGCTCAACTAGGTATTATTTATAAGGCTAAAGTAAGTACAAGAGAAAATGCAGAGATAATTTCAAAATTCCAAATACAGAGGGGGATGATTTATTATCTAAAATTCAATACAGCTGATGAAAAGCTAAATTCATTTTGATCATAAAAGGATTTTTCAATTAAATGATAAATAAAAGCTAATCATAATATAATATAACAGATCAGCCCTGGAGATAGGGAAGCTAGTCTGCTCCTTGGGGGTAAGGATTTTGAAGCTCTCTCACATACTTTGAGTATATAGTTTGGAGGGGCCAGTCCTTGGAGAAGGACACCATGCTTGGTAGGGTACAAAGTCAGAACAAAAGGGGCAGATGCTGGATGAGAAGGGTTGACACAGTGACTGTGAGTGAGGTTAGGAGCGTCCAAGATGACGAGACTGGCTCAGGATAAGGCAAGATTCGGAGCCATACTTTGTAAGTTTGCTATGAATTGTAGTCAACTCGACAGCACATAACAATAACAACAACTACTCCAGGACAAGATGGATTGACACAGTAACTGCATCAATGGGTTTCACAAATAGTGAAGCTGGCTCAGGATAGAACATGGTTCAGATGTGCTGTTCATAAGATCGCTAAAAACTGCAGTTGACTCTATGGTATCTAACAATAACAATTCCAGGTCAACTCTTTCCATCATTCATATTTGTGGTCCTTCTTGAGTATTCAAGTATGGAAATACAAAGGAAGAGGAACAGTTGTAAGCAGACACTGGTGATTGGGACATGGAATGTGAGAACCATGAATGATGTAGGAAAATTAGATATTGTTAAGGAAGAAATAGAATGCATAAATATTGACATACTAGGCATTGGTGAGATGAGATGGACTGGCATGGGGCATTTTGAGT
>NW_006399753.1:12635309-12648251 GCF_000299155.1 Elephantulus edwardii | reverse complement strand
GGGAGGGTGGAGGGACAGCGCAGGAGAGGAAGGCCCTCTATGAGGTAGATTGATTCAGTGACTGGGATAATTGTGTTGGGAGTGTCAGAGACAGTGCGATTGGCACAGGACAGAGCGGAGTTTAGGGTTGTTGTACATCGGGTCGCTATGAGTCGCAGGCGACTCGACGGCACGTAACAGCAACAACAACAACAACAACAACAAATACTTTGCTTATAAAATCATTTTTTACTTACCCCATTCGATATTTTCTATTGATTTTTTTTTTGTCTTGGTGTGCTTATAGTTTTTAACCAACTCCCTTTTGGGCCTCTATGATCATAGTAAATAACAGTAAGTTATTATTAATATTTACATGTACAGATTTTCTAAACAGCAAGTATTTTTCATCATTATTATAAAATAATATACAATGTTTATATTTTGCCCGAATTCTTTTTTGTTTAGTTTTGATGTTTCTATGAATGTCTTCCTAAATTTTCATCAAGAAGTGTAAAATTTTTCTGCATACTATTTTCTTGTGAGCAAATATATTAAATATTCTACTATTTCTATTTCCTATTCCTCTTTTATATTAGCCCAGTCTAGACAGTTGGTTTTTGGGGAGTCAGTGTGACAGCTCCCAAGCTTCTTTTTTATCTCTACGCTACGTTGGATCCACTAGTTTTAGAGAATTTTTTGAACTATGTGTGACTTTGCATAGTTTCATAACCATGTATTTTAATTCAAGCTCACATTTGATTTTTAGCTTCAGTGAGTAAATCATTACAGTTGAAAATTGTTTTCTATAGATTTTGGAAGGCATTTATCTATTGTGTTACTTCTGACGTCACTTTTGATGAGTCCATTGTCTTTCTGATTCTTATCCTACACATGAATGTAGCCTTTTATAAAATATTAAAATTGTCAAGATTTTCTATTTTGCTTTGAACTTTCTCCTGCGCCACCCCTCCACTCTCCCACACATGACATCCCTCTCCAAGGACTGGTTCCTCTTTGCAACATGGTCAAAGTATGTCAGTCAAAGCTTCAGAATCCTTGACTCCAAGGAGAAGCCTGGCTTCACCCTCTCCAGGATGAACCTGTTTGTTCTCCTAGCAGTCCATGGTATATTCAACACTCTTCTCCAACACCACAGCTCAAAGGCATCAACTCTCTTTCTATCATCCCTAGTCACTGTCCAGCTCTCTGACGCATAGCACACAATTGTGAAGACTACAGCCCAGATGAGGAGCACCTTAGTCTCCAGCCTGATGTCATTGCTCTTCAGTACTCTGGAGAGGCCCCTAACAGCTGACTTTCCCCATGCAATTCGTCTCTTGTTTTCCTGACTGCTGGTACCTAGACTGATAGATGTAGTTCCAAATTAATTTTCAAGGATGTTTTACTTTTCCCAGAAGACACAATCCTAAAACCATGATTCAGTAAAACATGGTTTAGGAAGCAGACATGAAAGCAGTATGTTTATGACTGATTGTGTATCTTCTTGAAACCTAGCGAAGAAAGGGAGTTGGAAGCCTTTTCATTAAGTTTCTTTATTATATTTAATCATCTAATATTTAGTTATATTTATTGTACTTAGTCATCTGTTGTGCTGGTATTCTTGAATTTAAATATCCTCTGGTATAATCTATTTACAGAATAAGCCACCTATCACAGTGGAGTAGAGGTACTACCTGGTCACAAAAGTGCTTAACTATACTGTTGTCCAACAACCCAGATACATTCTCTCAACAATTTCTTTAATTTGGGGCTCTATCTTTTTTCCTCACATGAAGTGACGCATGACAGTGCTATTTCATAGACTTTCGGGAATTCTGTGATATAAAGTATCTTGTTTCTTAATGCCATTCCTCTCTCTACACACTTGATATAGGTTGTTCTGCTTTGTTATTTCCTCCATCCTCTTTCAATCTTACCTCAATTCATTGATAGTACTTTTCCACAGCTGTCTTCATTCCCATTTTATTTATCTGTGGAGTTTATAGCTTTATTCAAAATGTAGCATAAGTGATGACCTTCATTAATTTGGTCATAAATAACTAGATGACTAATTTGATAGAATAATATTTTTTTCTTTCATTTCTGTTGGAATCCTAAGATTATCAAGATAAACACTGAATTATAAGTAATGAAAATATATGCTATCTACAGAAATTCAAACAGGTAATATTTTTGAAAGATTCTTTAGTCTACATTGACTAGTTACAGAACTGTAGAATAGAAAATCCTTTTATTTACCTGATGCTCTTGTTGTTTGCCATTGTGTACAACTTGTAGTGACCCTATGAACAAAAGACCTGAAGCCTTTCTATAATGTTCATTGTTTCTCAAAGTTCATAGTTTGCAGAGGCATGTTGTTTAGGAAGTTGATGCCACTCCTGCTTCCAAACCCATCTTAAACTGGGAGCTCCACCAAACACTGTCTACCATTGGCAACTGTTATGCTGTTTGACACCCCAATGGCACAAGGTTCAGCATCACAGCAAACCCCTGTTACCTCAGTACAGAATATTGACAGAAGAGTGCTATACCACTTAGAAGAATGTTCCTTTAACTAGAATTAAAAACTATTATTTTAATTTAAAAAAGAAAAGAACATTCCTACAACTACTTTTTTAATATAGAAATCTAGTACCAAGGCTGAAATAAACTTCTCCATTCAATTCCGTTCTGCCACTCACCATGTCATGTTGAACACTGTGTCTTGGATTCATCTGATTCTTACTTTCTTCACCATCCATGATGAAGTCCACGGTATCATCATCTCTTTAGAGACTTCTTTCATAGACATTTGACTGAATTAATAACTTCCTCTGTTTTCAACCATTTTCTATGTGATGGCTATGTCTACATAAGAAGATCTATTTAAATCATAGATATATTAATCTGATAATCTTAGGAATGTCATTCAAAATCTTAAAAGTTCTTTTACTATAAAAAGCAAAACCCTTACTTAGGTCCATAATATCCTGAGTGATTTGAACCCCACTGAATTCTCAGCCCATTTATCTCTTCACTATACTGACCTTTCATTTTCTGCTATGATGTGAATGTTTCTCTCCAACTCAGGATTTTCACTGACTTAATTTATCTAGAGGCAGAGAGTTCTCAGAAACTTTATCCCTTTCATGCTTAGCATTCGCTGTCATTACTTGGTAGAGAAAGCAGTCAGGCCAGGGGAAATCTTGAAATATCTTCAGATGTTATTCAAACTTCATTTCTGTATTTAACAAGCTGTGTGATTTCATGGCGATGGCATAGGTATTTGGCAAAGGTTTCACATGTTGTAGAACTCATATTAATTCAGTCTGATGATTTTTTTCCACAAAATTTAACTATACATTTTTAAAATAACTTTAATAAAAAAGTAAAGTATGCTACAATAAATTAGAGGAATTGCATTTCTGATATTCTTTTCAGAATTCCCCCATGGGTGATATGTCTTCTGTCAAATTCCTAAAACAAATGTGTACCGTTTATCATGTGACTAGCTTTTGAAATTTTTGAGGAAAATTCGTCAATTAATGTGAGGTATTCTGTTCAGGTGGAAAATAAATAATATTTATATACAGTCCTAGTGTTGATGTTTACATTTATGGGACACAATCATTTTTAATAGTCTGGAAGGACTAGTCTTTAGAGAAGCACATCATGCTTGGAAGGGTGGAGGGTCAGTGCAGGACAGGAAGACCCAAGATGAGATGGATTGACACAATGACTGTAGCAATGAGGGCAGTTGTATCAGAGACAGTGAGATTGGCTCAAGGTAGGGCAGGATTCATAGGTATTGTTCGTAGAGTTGCTATGAGTCATATTCAACTCGATGGCACATAACAACAACTCAAGCTTTCAGAGAAAAGATCTTTAGAACTATTGACAATTCTTCATTTCTTCGTGATAGGTTCAAAACAGAAAAATCATGCCTCGGTATGGATTTCTCAAGGATCTCAGGGTTAATTATTCCGGAGAGACTTCTGTTTCTCTCACTTATATTGAGCCTAACCCAGAAAGAAGTTCACTGACTTCCATCCTCAGAAAAATCTATGCCATCTTAGGGGCAAACTCATCATTCACCATTCTCACGTGGAGTTTTAGATCTGATTCTCGGCTGAAAAGTGATTCTTTGTTTTTTGTTTTTTGGGGTTTTTTTTTAAGAAAACTAATTTCTCTAGATCTTCTCATATCACATTTTCAACTAAAAGTATTTGTGGAAATTGTTTTCCTTCATCTTCCTGGTTTTCCTTTCTTGTTTAATTCCTAACATTACACGTAATCACAGCTGTCAATCAACAGCACAAAATAAATCTGGGTGGACTTGCATCAGCTAGTTTAGATTTATTAACTCATTTTCAAGCTTCACAACTGTCTCCACTAGATTGTACATATTCAAAATTATGATCATTCAATTCATTCTAGCTCTAAAGTACCTTTGATGTATAATATGCATATTTTAATATTAGTTTTCTCCTTCCAAATCCCTTGGCTTCCTGTTTCTCTCAGAACACTAATTTTCAGTTCTTTGAAAACCATAAGATGACATAAGTATATAACTCAAAGGGAATTCTGACTTTAACCTTTCCTGAGTTACAACTAGTGTCAGCAGAAACCATATAGAGAGTATTCTGGACTCTATCTTTATGCATAAGGTCATTTGCTTTAAAAACATTTCAATTTTAAGGAAAATTGTACAGCATCATGATAGAAGATGAAGAGATTGAGATTGTTAACAGTTTTAGTCAGCTTGGCTCCACAATCAACTCTCTTCGTTTCAACAGCCAGGAAATTAAAAGATGAATTACATTGGGAGAGTCTGCTGTTAGTGACCTCTCCAAAGTACTGAAGAGTAACAATGTCAGTCTGGAGACTAAGGTGCACCCGATCCAGGCCATGGTCTTTGCAATTATCAGAAAGCTGGACAATAACTAGGAATGATAAAAGGAGAATTGATATATGTGAGCTGTGGTGTTAAAGAAGAGTATTTACTATACCACGGATGGCTTGCAGAACAAACAGGTTCGTCCTAGAGAGGGTGAGACCAGGCTGCTCCTTGGAGGCAAGGATTCTGAAGCTTCGTCTGACATACTCTGGACATGTTGCAAGGAGGGGCCAGTCCTTGGAGAGGGACATCATGCTTGGGAGGGTGGAGGGACAGCACGAGAGAAGACCCTCGATGAGATGGAGTGACTCAGTGACTGGAGTAAAGGGGGTAGGTGTGTCAGAGACAGTAAGATTGGCACAGGATAAGGCTGTGACCCAATGGCACACAACAACAACAACAATAACAACAACTATCTTAATAGTATTTAATTGCAACACATACTTTTTTTTATTATTTTTAGATTTCTAACACTGTCAAACCCCAAGGAAGAGGATGCAATTTCTCAGAAATATTTAAGAATTGTGTTTTATTAGTTGCTAGGGTAATTTTCAATCTCTGACTATTCACTTAGTAGGAAATAAAATGTTCCACATGCCTTCAAATTCCTTGCAAGAAAGCATATCTGCATCAAAAAAGGAGTACAATGCATTTTCAAGTTAAAATTGTGCTTTACTATTGATCTTTTTGTAAATTATTATTATTATTTATTATTATTATTATATAGTGCTTTAATTATTCTCCATTAAGCACCTAAAACTTTCAAAACCCCAATTATATAACTGAAGTAACAGAGAATAGAGGAAGTATACGGAAATGAAAGATCAATGATGAACTCTGAACCCCAGGGGAGGGACTTTAGGCTCAGAGCCCAATCTCCTCATTCTGCAGATAAAAGAACTTCAGATCCAGAAGGCAGTTGATTGTTCAAGCTCTACAACTCTCCCAGTGCGAGAGCCTTTGCCGTTTTTCTCTTGACCAGTTATTTTACTGTACATTAACTTAGGTGGTCACATAACTTTGGTTGAATTCTGCGTATTTTTAATTTTTTTAACAGTTGATATTAAAGGCGAGAGATGGAAAGTATCTCGATTACTATATTCTCATTCTCTCTTTGAACAGACCTGAAGATGAGATTCAGCAGAACACAGAAGATGGGGGAAAACCCACTTTGAAGTTAGAGCAGCATTTAGCTGAATTAAGTTGAAGTGAAAAAAAAAAAAAATAAGGAGTAACAGAAAATGCTACACACACGGAGAAAATTACCCAGCAAGTGAACAGGTGTTATATTCAATTTAAACAGCATAATTATATTACATGATATTTTACAGGGAGCAAATCCAAACAGGAAGAGCTACTACCAGAAGGCATGGTCAACAGAGATTACTACTGGAAGGCGTGGTTAACAGAGATGTCCTCATGAGGTTCAATCCAAAACCTGCTGGACTCTCCCTAGGGTCCAACCCGCTTAACTCCCAAATCTTAAAGTGAGCAAACATGATTTCTCAACGTAAGTCTTAACACGAGAGAAAAAGCATTCACTGATAATGGCAACATACAACATCTATTAAACACTTTTATGTGAGAAACATTGTTTTGGGCATTTGGTAAAAACAGTCTTTTAATCCTCATAGGACAACCACTTGGCCAACTGACAGAGATCCGTATCTGTTCCCATTCCAAAGAAAGGTGACCCAACAGAGTGTAGAAATTATTGAACAATATCATTAAAATAACATACAAGTGATATTCTGCTGAAAATTACTAAAAAAATTACTGGGACAGCACATCAGCAGAGAAATGAGAGATGTGAAGGCTGGGTTTAGAAGAGGCCATGGTACTAGGGATATTATAGCTCATGTTGGATGGATCTTGGCTGAAAGCATAGAGTACCAGAGGAATGTCAGTCCGTGTTTCATTGACTATATAAAGCACTTGACTGTTTTCATCACAACAAACTGTGGCTGACTCTGAGAAGAATGGAAATTCTAGAACACTTGATTGTACCCATACAAAACCTATACCTGGACCAGGAGGCAGAACAGAGCAAGAGAACCAACCCTATATGGTTCAAAATTGAAGAATTTACTTGAGGGATGTGTTCTATCTCCATACCTTTTCAATCTATATGTGGAACAAATCATCCAGGAGCCTGGGCTCTATGAGGAAGAATGTGGTATCAGGTTTGTAGAAAGACTCATCAATAACCTGTGTTACGCTGATGATACAACCCTGCTTGGTGAAACTGAGGAGGATCTGAAGCACTTGCTGCAGAAGGTCAAGGACTACAGTCTTCAATATGGATTGAAGCTCAACATTAAGAAATAAAAGATTCTCACCACTGGGCCTATTGGCAGCATCAGGATATATAGTGAAGAGACTGAGATCTAACAGCGTTAGTTTGCTTGGCTCCACAATCAACACTCTTGGTAGAAGCAACCAGGAAATCAAAACATGAATTGCCTTGGGAAAGTCTGGTGTCAGGGACCTTTCTAAAGCACTGAAGAGCAACAGTGTCAATCTGGAAACTAAGGGATGGGTGCCTGTTCTAGGCTATGGTCTTCACAATTACTTGTTGTACATCAGAAAGCTGGACAATGACTAGGGATGATAGAAGAACTGATGCATTTGAGCTGTGGTGCTGGAGTAGAGTACTGAATATACCAAGGACCTTGAAGAGAACAAACAGGTTCATACCAGAGTGGTTGAAACCAGGCTAGTCCTTGGAGGCAAGGATTCTGAAGGTCTAACATTCTTTGGACATGTTGAAGGAGGGATCAGTCCTTGGAGAGGGACATCATGCTTGGGAGGGTAGAGGGACAGTGCCAGAGAGGAAGATCCTGGATGAAATAGACTCAGTTACTTGGGTAATGAGGGTAGACGTGTCACAGACAATAAAATTGGCTCAGAATAGGGGAGGGTTCAGAATTGTTTTATATAGGGTCGCCATGGATCCCAGGTGACTCAATAGCACATAACAGTAACAACAGTCCTCACTACAACTCTAGAGGCATTGATAATGAGCTATGTTTAGAATTGAGAAATTGATTCTTGAGGAAGTCACATCATTTATCTACTAGTTGTAAAACTAAATATTCAAAGTAAGGTCTGTGCTTTTACCCTCCACATTCTCAAACATCCTTAAGGTTCAGGTGTATTTATAAAATTGGGCTAGAAATGAACGAACAATTTCTTATCATTAGAAAGCATCAATGAAAAGAAGTAGAGCTTCACTTCTGATTAACCAACATTGATGGCACGTCTCTTTTGCAATATTGAGGGGACTTTTGTAGTATTTAGGGGAACGAAGGACTAGAAAAGGTCTTGATATCGAAGAGCTTATAGGCAGATGTAAAATTTGTAACTTCATTCTTAAGTGGAAAAAATGAAAATTTTCATGTAAATTTGATTCTGACCCTCAAGAGCTCATCAGCCTTCGTTATTTCTATTTGACAGCATGCCTTTCAGGCAAACTGTTCATTAATTTAGTATCTCTCATGGGTAAGTGAAAGTGCATGGATGGTGTAAACAGCTAATGTGTTTGCTCCAAAGGTGGAAGGTTTGAGTCAGTCCAGAGCTCCCTTAGAAGAAATGCCTACAGGTCTTGCAAAAATCTTGCCATAGAGAACCCAACAGAGCACAGTTCCACTCCATCACACAGGGGAATGTCAGGACTCTGAATTGATTGGAGGACAACTGGTTTTTTTGGTTACTGGGTGAGTGACTCTGTGTGGGATTGGAGGACAGAGAAGATCCAACCACACACTGTCTTCCATCCCAGAGAGAAGAGCTGCTTTCTCACTATACCCAGGGGGCTCCATGCCAGACTGGCCATTTCCTACTGTGGAGATTGTTCACAGAGATTACATGTCTCTACACATGCACTTCCCTCAATTTACTCCAGTCTTTAAAGCTGTCACCATCCATTAACCTGTCATGGTTGCTTTGAGTCCTCTTGTTAAAAGTCAGGACTTACTTTGCACACACGTTCTGGAAAATGCTTTGTTTCAGCATGCCTGCGCCTCAACATTGCTGCTGCGGGAAGTATCGGATAAACTGTTTTAGCTTCTGCCAGGAGAGAGGACAATTTTTACCTGAGCTAGTTTTCCTCCTCTTCCTTCTAGGACCGGCGCTGCTATCAGATGTCTTCCAAGACAGCAGCTGCTCAAGTTAAGAACTGTCTTCTCAGAGTCTCCTGAGATCATGTGAATTTACTGTTTCAGACCCATCTATCACTGCATGCATTTCAGGAACAGCATAGTTAAACACCCTGCGTTGAGCTTTTCTTCCTCTTGGCTATTCATGGATCATTTGGTTAATAATAAAAAAAAAAGAGAGACAAGTGTGCCCATATTTACTAAGTAAATGAAGTGTGGGAGAAGCGGTTATTCGTCACAGCTTTCTTTTTTAAAAAGGATTTTCTTTCTTCATCCTCTCTCTCACCCGAATTCCACCCCGCCCCCCCACTTTAAATTTGAACTCTGATTCAGTAACACTGAGATGTGTGCTTGGACAGCTCATTTACATTCTTGTGGATTTAGTGCATCCGTGTTTACATTATTATGTCACAAGTCACCTTTAGTATTTTCTTTTATATTATACTCGTTTACTTACAAAGTTTGTATACATTATAAGATCCAGTGTCACAAATAAGTCTTATTTTAGCTGTAACATATGCTGATTGCACTGGATCATTTCTTGTGTAGCTGCCTGAAAGCTCCAACCTGCTTTGAACTACTGAGCAGACAACATGGACTAGATACAAAGAGGTAAATAGGTATGCATTGTATGTAGGTGTACAAAATCTCAGAGTTCAAAGGGATTGTCAAGGTCATGGAGCCCAACCCCCTACAGTGATACCTGTATGCCTTCTACAACATCTCCACCATGTGGCCAACTGTCTACAGGTGAATAACTTTCAGACCTTAGTCATTCCAACTCAGCAAATACTTATAAATTATCTCAAAGTTCTTTTTTCAGTTGTCCTCAATTCAACTGCCTTAAAGTTTTTACTAATGAGTACACCTCATAAAAAGTATAATCGCTTTTATACAGCAAGACATTTCATAAACACTTTATTACATATAAGTTGCTAGATTATAAATTTAATTTCTAAGTCTCCCTTGAAGTTGAAATCATACATTGGTGAGAATAGCAAAGTATGGTTCATTTCTCATGATTAGTTGTTTGTCCTAGTGTATGGTGTACTTTCTATACATACAAAATATTAAAGAAATACTTCCAGATATATTAAAACATTTTTAACATGTTAATACAGTAAATAATAAGAATAAAAAATATATCACAAAGTAGTGTTCTTTTTTAATTACAAACCATTTATGCATCTCAAATTTTATAGAATAGGCTTTAAAGTGATTGAGACCATAAATATATATGTGCTTGGACATTGTGCCAAGTAATATTGTACAAATTGTTGGCATTATTATTATTGCCAACCCAATAAGCGAATATATCTTTACTGAAAAGTGGTATGCAATTAATTTTAATAGGGGTTTTTTTTGCCATTTGTAGAAGTCAGATGAAGTTAGGTGTCTCTGTGTCTGAGTGATTGTGTAAGGAATGTGTTCAGGAGGGTTTTTCCTTATTTCTTTGTATTGAACTTTCATCCCACTGATTCGAGGCTCTCCTGCAAAACCCTGTTTTGGGGACAGTTTCTTGGTTCTCTAACCTACTGCGGTTATGTTTCTCCCTGAAGATTTTTTCTTTTGATTTCCCATTTCAAAATAAATAATATGCCATAAAACTAAAAAGAAAAATAGTATTATACGGCACAGGACTGTATACATACAGTTTAGATATTTTTTTGTTTGGGTTTTTTTCCAGTTTAGATATTTTAACATTATTAACATAAATTCTCTTTTCTTTGGGATACAGATTGGGTTATGGTTCTGAATGTTTTCCTAATTTTCACTACTATCTTTCTGGACATGCACCCACTCACGCTTGTCCCTACAACTTGAAAGTATTCTTTTGCTTATTGTTATTGTTGTTGTTGTTGTTATGTACCATTGAGCTGGATCACAGCTGACCTTCCAGTGGATTTTCAAAGGCAGTAAATCACACCAGAGTGGAACAGCCCTTGCTTTCCTGTGGAGTAGCTGGTGGATTGAAACTCTGTACCTAAGGGTTGGCAGTGCAACTCTTTACCAATAAGCCATCGGAATCTGAAAAAGGCCCACACAGATGAACATTTTGGTCTCCATTCTTACGTTGTTATTGCTGAATGCCATCAGGTTGAGTGTTGACTCACTGTAACCCTAAGAACAATAGATCTGAACTCTGTCCTATCCTGCACCGTCCTTATCATCCTCAACAAGTTTGAGTCCATTGCTGCAGACACTACCAATGTGTCTCATTGAGGATTTCCTCTCCTGGTGGATCCTCCACCTCTCTAAACACGATGTTCCTTTCAGAGGGACAGCCTCTCCTAACACTATGTCCAAAATATGAAGAAGCTTCACCCTCTTTCCCTCCAAGGAACATTCTGGTTGCACTTTCTCCAAGACGTATCTGCTTGTTCTTCTGGCCATCCCCATTAGCATGAAACGATTTGGTGGATGCTCAGAATGGACCAGCTTTGATGAAGGTGGAGGTGGGGGAGGCAGAAGGGGAAGACCCTGGTTAGTTGAAAACGGCAGAGGCAGTTCTCAGCCACCCAGGAGGAAAGAAGTACAGGTGATCCTTCCTGTGGAAACCAGGGGCAGTTCGCTGTGGTGAGTCACCTGCCTGGGGTTTCCCAATCACAAGTCCTTGCCTGTGGAGATTGTGTGAGAGTGTAGCCCAGGCAGCCCAACACTTGAACGGGTCCTCATCTTACTAAAGCCACTCACATTTTCTGTGTGATCCTACACATGGGATATTTCTCCATTGGGGACATTTTCTATGTTGTGCAATGGTGTATGTACCAATATTTGCATTTATAGTTCTCTGATGTGATTTTATACAACAGAAGATGAACAGAAACTGAGATTGAGGAAGATGTGAGAAGGAGTAACTCCTCCAACAGGCAGTCAAGGAATAATGCTTGTGTTTCTTCCCCCTGGGGGTTAAGCCCTGTCCTGACAAAAGCAGAATAAAACATGCTCCCTATTCCAGAGATATCTCTAGTCTAGTCAACACACCATTGAGAGCATGAACCATGGTGTTGTAGCATACTGGGAAAATAGAATTGTTTATGCAAAGGTGGAAGAAGGGAAAATGCTGATGCCACTCTTGACCAGGGCAAAAGGGAACTGAGAATGTGCCAGAAAACTCATGGCCTCTCATCTGCTTTCTTTCTTCAGATCTTCACCTGGGCTGGTTGTATCAGATATTAAAGTAGGGAGTGGGTACAGAAATTTCCTTTCTTCTACCATGTTCATTTACATCCACTTTTCAGGAATGAGCACCATAGACATCTCAGTGAGGCAACAGTAATGCCATCTAAGTAACTCACCCAAACTCACTGTTCTCAAGTCAAAGCCAACTCATTGTTGACACTTCAGTGTATTTTCAGGAGGCTGTAGAGCCCTCAGGGGAAAATTGCCCACATTTCTCCTTCAGGTATTTGAGCTGCCAGAGAGGCACAACCTTTGGGTTCACAGCACAATTGTCTATGAACTACACCACCAGAGAAAAATATTTAAGTAAAGAAGTCAGAAAATAGTCTTATAGAAAACCAGTAAAAACCTGACATCTCTGGTCTTTTCTAAGTCTGTGATTTTTGTTAACCCTGTTCCATTTCTCCTTAACAAAGAAAGGTGACCCGACAGAGTGTGGAAACTATAGAACAATCTCATTGATTTCACATGCAAGCAAGATTCTACTGAAGATTATCCAAGGACGACTGGAACAGCACATCAGCAGAGAACTGCCAGAAGTCCAGGCTAGGTTTAGAAGGGGCCGTGGTACTAAGGGATATTGTAGCTGATGTTAGATGGATCTTGGCTGAAAGCAGGGAATATCAGAGGAATGTCTATCTGTGTTTCATTGACTATGCAAAGGCATTTGACTGTGTGGATCATAACTAACCGTGGCTGATTCTGAGAAGAATGGGAATCCCA
>NW_006399753.1:12588318-12634394 GCF_000299155.1 Elephantulus edwardii | reverse complement strand
GATTGGCACAAGACAGAGCAGAGTGTAGGGCTGTTGTACATAGGGTCGCTATGAGTTGCAAGCAACTCGACAGCACACAAAAACAACAACAACAACTGTTCCATTTACTCATAGGAATGAAAATAATTGAAGGAGGAGGAGTAAGAGGAGAAAGAAGAGGAGGATGTGATGGTGGTGGTGGTGTTGGTGATAACAATGATACTAATGATATTAATACTAATAATTAGGGTTTATTATGCCCTTTGTTCAGAGGTAGAAAGCAGGTGCCCAAAGTTTGATTCCAAACCAGTAAAACTCAAGTACAGTACTGTCTACTCTCAGTGGAAGCTTGAATGATAATGAACATGTTTTTCAGTAGAGCTTCCAGATGAAGATGGAATGAGAAACAAGATTTGCTTCCAAAACTTAACCAATGGGAATCCAATGAGTTACAATGGTCCAGTCTACAATCTATCAGGGAGCTGGTGCAAGACCAGGCATTGCTTCAACTTGTTTTGTGTGCGTCACCAAGGAGGAAGAGCCAACTTGATCACAGGTAACAACAATAACAATTAAGCCAATTGCAAGCCAAGCTTTTGTCTTTTATTATATAGGTGATGTCCGTTCTTTTTATTGTGTCAGTTGTGTAGATGACAAAACTAGCACAGACTTAGCCAACATAACACAGTTTTGTAGCCAATGGAATCCATTCGTTAGATCCAGGGGAATGTGACTTCACACATTTGGATCTGAACTCTCATTTACTCTAATTATACCTTATTGCGTGACCTTACATTCTTATTCTTTTTCCCGATCTTCAGGGAAGGAATTTAACAAGTCATTGAAATAGTGAAGTCTAGCAAGGAAATGCCTTCATGCAAAACTTAGAGCTATGAAAAGAGAGCAAACAGACATATCCTAGGACTAATCCAGGGGAAAGAACATATCCTTCAAAAGCAGGGCTGGGATGAAGTGACCCAGCTACCGCAGAACAGAACACAAGAAAAAAACCTGGAAAACATTGATCTAGATAATTTATTCACCTATCCTCCAACAAGAGAGCTTTGGTGGCCTAGTGGCAAGAAGCTGCACTGCAATCTTGAAGGTAATGGTCCAAATCCACCAGCTGTTCCAGAGAAGGATGGGCAATCTTCTCCCATGCAATTAAGAGCCTCTGAAAGCCCTCCAGGGAGTCAGCTATGGGTCAGTTCCGACAAGATGGTACACAACAACAAGAGTAACAGCAATCAGCCCCCAACAAGGACTGAGAGAGAGAAGATAAGGTGCATGTTTAGAAAGATCCTCACTAGTGATTATAACCTACAATGTCTCCTCAGATTTACAGTTCTACTGCCCTTTTGGTGGAAATTCGTGACACCGTCTATTTTCTTGAGAACTCAGATGACTATTTTAAAATAATCCATTAACTAGTTATTTTAAGTAGCTATAAAGATTTGCTAGCCTCACATATGGGTAGAACACTACAGACTTAGTATTGAAGAAGGAAACTCCCTTTTGGCCTGTTCATGCAAAAGACACAGGCAGCCCTATGACCTTGTTCCTTTGGTCTGTATCTGTTTCATGCCATCTCTTGGAAAGGGGAGATATCATAATGACCTTCATTTCATGACATCTCTAGTTGAAATTTGTTACATAAGATTCCTGCCAATAACATGAGATCTATCTAAAATTCAAAAATAATTGAAACTGAGAGGCTTTTTCATAGCAGAAAGGCTATATATAGCTGCTGCTTTTAAGTTCCTATCTACAGAGAAATACAATTTCCTGCTTTCTCTGAAAAAGACACTTGAGCTCACAGAGGCCCAGGCACCCAGAAATATCCGCATTTAGACCATCATGGGTTGCCTTTTAGAGGCCTCAGCCCTCTGTTTTTCCCATCCATCACCTCTGCATAACCTCACACCCCTCTTAAGCCCCCAGCCATGCTCCATGTCCTCTCTCTGAAATGTTATTTTAAAGAGAGAGCATGAAAACTCTCTTAATAGGAAAATAGAATCCATACCAGGTCTTTTCAAGCACTGGTAGTGAAGTACTTGCCTTTCAGTACCCGATTTTCAATCTCTGTCTCTCAGTGTTGTCAAGTTGGAACTGACAGAATCCTCCACTGGGTTTCTGAGGTTGTAAATCACAAGGGAGGAGATTGTCCATTTTTCTCAGAGCCTCTGGAGGAACTGAATCACCAGAATCTGAATCACCAGAGAGGCATGGCCTTTGAGTCAGCAGCAGAACTCTCTATGGACTATGTCAGATAAGATCCTACAGAACAGAATGTTCACCTTCCAACTTTGTGACCTTGGCCAACTTAACTTCTTTTTCATCATCCGTACATGGTGTTTTGGGAGGATTAAATAGGATATGTGGAGGGACTTAGTGGTAAGCCTCTTGTGTAAAGGCTTGGAGTACATTGGACATACTCAAGACTGTTCTAAAGATTTCATAACAAATATTGCATTATATACGTTGGCTGCAAACTACCAAGGTACACTTTTCTTGCATATTTTTGGAATGCATAATTTTATGGGTGGAGAACAAATTCCCAAGATGTATTGACTAAAGTGGTTTGTTATTATTTTAAATCAGCTCATTTGAAATGTTGTTTGGATCTTGTTTAGGGTGGCTTTCATCAAATTGCTTCACTGTGAAGTTAGTATTTTTTTTCCCATTTGAAACTAGTAAGTACTCAATGGGAATGGTATCATAAAAAATGAGATGAACAAACACCATGTGACTCTTGACTAGATGCACTGAGTTCACTTTAATGTCCTTCTTGTCCAATATATAAAAATGAATTTAATTACCAGGAAATATCAGGCAAGCCCAGACTGAGAAACTATCCAAAATAAATATATCTTCAAATATATCTAAATGCAATATGTGGCTCTGAACATTTCCTGCATCAGGAAAATAACATTTTTATGAAGATATACAGCTCCACAGAAGAAAGATGGATAGTCCCCTGTCATGTGATCAAATGCCTCTAAAAATCTGCTTGAGGGTCAGCCATGAGTTGGTTCCCACTTGATGGCATATAACATCATGATGATAATATTATTGATATAACTGATAAAACTTGAGCATGATCTGAAGATTAATAACTTTAAACCAAGGTTATATATTTCCTGATTTTCATTACAGTGACCATGATACAATTAATCGATTTCCTTGCTCCTAAGAAACATGCACTGAAGTCTTCTTAGGGGGCAAGATTTCTGCAGCTTCCTATTAATTACTTCAGAAATTTATATATAATTTTGTGTCTAATTTGCTGTTGTTAGTTGTCTTTGAGTTAGCGCTGTCTCATGGTGACTATATGTCTAGCAGAATAAAATGTTTCCTGGTCCCACATTAGTCAATCACAAGATCTTCACTGGCTGGTTCAGAAGTACATAACTTAGATTTTACTCCTAATGTGTCTTAGTTTAGAAACTCTGCAGAGGATAGCTGTGTTATTAGCAATACCGTTGGCATGGCTTATACCGTCAAAGCAGTTGGGAAGCAGTTATAATTCCAAATTGGACAATAAATAAAATTGAAGAACTGATGTCTTTGAATTATGGTGTTAGCAAAGAATGCTCAACATAATGTGAACTATCAGAAGAACAAGCATAAACCTTATAAGAAGTAAAACCAGGATTCGCCTTAGAAATGAGGATGATGAGTCTTTGTCACATACACTTTGGATAAGTTATTGGAGGTACTAGTTTCAGAAGAAGGATATGATGCTTGCTAGAGTCAGAGGAAGAGGAAACGATCCTGAACTAAATTCATTAATAATAGCGTGCCCATACATAGCAACAATTGTGAGAATGACCTGGGTCAAGTAGCATCCCTCACTTGTGTGTATACGTAAAGTTGTGATAAGTCAGAGTTGATTTGAAGGACTTGATGACAGCCAACAATAAAATAAAGACAAGATGTTGTTGTTGTTGTTAGGTGCCACCGAGTCGCTTGCGACTCATAGCGACCCTATGTACAAGAGCTCTAAATGCTGTTCTATCCTGTGCCAATCTAGCCATCTCAAACGCACTTATTCCCACCACTCCAGTCACAGAATCGATCCATCTCACCAATGGTCTTCCTCTCCTTCGCCGCCCCTCCACTCTGCCAAACATGATGTCCCTCTCCAAGGACCAGTCCCTCCTTGCAACATACCCAAAGTATGTCAGACGAAGCTTCAGAATCCTTGACTCCAGGGAACACTCTGGCTTCACCTTCTCCAGGACAAACCTGTTTGTTCTCCTAGCAGTCCATGGTATATTTAACACTCTTCTCCAGCACCACATCTCAAAGGCATCAATGCTCTTTCTATCAGCCCTATTCACTGTCCAACTCTCTGATGCATAGCACATAATTGAGAAGACTATAGCCCGGACAGAAGAATTATTGTTTTCTCTGATTTGTGGTGTTGGAGAGAACTGCCAAAAGAACAAGCAGAAATGCTTTGGAAAAAGCATAGCCAGAGTGCTCCATGGACACAAGGATGGAGAACCTTCATCTCTCATACTTATGCCTATTGCTAGGAGAGATTATTCTTTGGAAATTGTCATTATGTCTGGAAAAGTGAAGGGGTAACAAAAGTGAGGAAGGTCTTCAATGAGATGGATTGAAACAATGACGACAACAATGGCGTGTGTTGGAGATGATAAGGATGGTACGGGATAGGACAGAGTTCAGGTCTGTCATTCATAGGGTCGTTATGAGTTGTACTCAGTTTGACGGCACCTAACAACAACAACAACACACACGTATGATAAAACAAAAGTGGTCATAAGGTCATAAAGAGTGGATATGTTAGAAAGGACCAAATATCTGAACCAATGAAGCAAAATAATAACAGAAGGAGAGGCATAAGTCACAGTGAGTGTGACAGACAGTGCTCAGGTTATGCAGGATCTTGTACTACATAGTAAAGAGCTTTGATTTTGTTCTGTGTGTACTGAGAAGTTGTGGGAGGATTCTCAACACAGAAGTAACAAGACCAGGCTTATATTTTTTTTAGTAAAATGCAGTTTTGAATCCAATAAAAAAAAAAAATAGGACAGAGGCAGCAAGAGTAGTAGAAATCCAAATAAAGACAAGAGTGTCTTTGATTGTGAGTGTAGTTATATGAAGGTTAAACGCATTGGAAGGGTTCAGACGTATTGGGAGGCAGATTTACTGATGTATCAGCTTTGAGCTATGAGGGAATTAGAGGAATGAGTGTGTAGTCCTAGAATATAACTTGAAGAACTGGCTATATGTCACAATTTATCAAGGAGACTTTTAACAACAATTAACTTCTTACTAGACAACTTCACTAATATATTTTTCTATTAACTACAGAAGATATATATATATATTTCCATATTGTGACACTGTCTAAATACTATATATAGCATCTTTGATGCCGTGTGTAACGTCACTAGGGTTCATGCTATTACATTAATAGTCTTTTTTTCTGACTTTTCTTTCTCCTATGGAGCTGCATCAGGATTGGTTTAGGATAGAACAGCATTTAGAGCTCTTGTACATAGGGTTGCTACGAGTCTCAAGTGACTTGATGGCACATAACAACAACAATAACAACGTAGAGCTGCTGATGGATTCAACTTCCAACCTTTCAGTAAACAGGTCACTGTTTGATGCACTGTGCCACCATGACTCCTTACTAGAAGTTGCTGTATTTATAATTTATCCTGATGCTAATTAAACTTAATTATAAATGTTATTTATCAAGTACCTATTCTGCATTAAGCACATACTTTAAAATTCATCATCTGACATGCTTGAAGAAACTATTTAGGTTAGGTATTTCTGCACCTGCATTAATGATCGCACTCTTAACACCTGACTTGTTGAGTATATTGCAAGGTACAAATTCAAATATGTTTGACTTTACAATCTATGTGCTTTCTTCAAAAAGCTGTCTGTCAAAGGGGGATATAATTAATTCTCTTAATAAATGCTGAACTATAATCACATTTGTCCTTGAAAGGATAAATAATGCTTACCATTGGGAGGGGACATCTTTAGCCTTCCTTTTATACACTAATGAAGCCATGAGAGATATTAAATCATGTGAAAAGAAAGATGATCATTTCAAACCTTCCTCGAGTTTGGTGAGTGTCAAAAATTGAAGAGCTAAAGCAGATGGCCCTCTGTTTAGGATGAAAATATTAAAAAATTTTGTATATTTGAAGGCTGCTAGAAGGGAGAGTACGGATGAAAAAAAATTAATTGCTCTGTGTATCAAGGAAGAAAACGTATTTGTTTTCCAGATGAGGCCCATAAGAGAGGCAGGGGTAGGTCTAGAAATGGTCTCAACTTTCTAGACCTCCATAAATGCACTTACAAAAGGGAATTTCTCACTGGCTGAAGCCCTGCAAATAGGTTTCTTGTCTGCACACTCTTCGAATAACTTTATTACTTAGCACTAAATGTTAACTATTACAGTGTCATTATTATTACTATTATTATGGAAATTGCATGACAAAAGAAAAATAATATATCTAGAAATGATAGGATGAAGCTGTATTTTTATTTATTTACAGTATTTACAACGAGTATGTCTTGGAGAAGGTGCAGCTAGAATGCTCTTTGCAGACAATAATGATGAGGCTTCTCCTCACATACTTTGAACAAGTTGCGAGCAGGGGCAATTCCTTGGAGAAGGACATGATGCTGGGGAGGAGGAGGGTCAGCGAGGGAGAGGAAGACTCTCAACCAGGTGGACTGACATGGTGACTGCTGCAATGGCTCTAGTGTGGTAAGAAGTCTGAGGATGGTACAGGATAGAATAGGGTTTAGATCTTTTGTTCATAGGGTAGCTATGAGTCATGTTCAACTAAATGGCACCTAACAACAACAACAACAACAACTATTAATTCCCATTTAGTGCTCAGGTCTCATCTCTCAATGTTAGTGGCCAGCCTACCAGGAGGCATGGACTTCTGGGAATTTGGGTTATCTCTAAATAATTAAACCCAAACTCACTGTCATCAAATCAGAACCAAATCACAGCTGACCTTCCAGCAGGTCTGGGGAGGCTGTAGGTCAAACTGTACAGTAACTGGGGCAATGTGGGTTGGTGTGCCAGAAGTAGTGAGACTCGCTCAGGACAGAGTGGGCTTCAGAGCTGCTGTCCATAGAGTCACTATGGGTCACAGGTGACTTGGCGGCACATAACAATAATTGCAACATAAGTTAAACGCGAGGAGATTTCCCATCTTTCCGCCAAAACTGGTTAGTGGATTTGAACCATGAGAGAAGTGCTGCCTTTTGGCTACCAGTGCCGCTCACTCTGTGGACAATGCCCCTGCAGCCGCCTGTCCATGTGACAAGTAGAGGAGACAACCAGCTCAAAAAAGTTTCTCAGGCTTTTCTAAACCTCAAACTTGAAAACCAGTAAGCAGACAGTTATTGATAAGAGATCAAGCCAATATATTTTTGAGAAACTGAAGAATGAAGGTACTTTCATCTTTACTTGGTCTGTTTTTCAATCACTTCCTTGCCGATCATGAGACCTAACACTAATTTCACAGCCTCTTCTTGGTCATTCTGCAAGTGTGAGAAAAGATCATTCCAATACTGACTGTTAGAAGAAACCCTTACAGGGGCTCCAGCCTGCTGGGCCATTGTACTTTTCAAATTAATCACTTGCAAGGCATCTATCTCTGCACTGGTGGTTTCATTGGCCAATAACTGTATATTCCCTTAGTTCAAGCTCTGAGACCTTTTTCCTCACTTAGTCATTCTGCTAACAAGGATATCACTGTTCAGCTTTCGAAAGATCTTGGCCTTTATTCTGATTAGACCTCTAGTCAAACAGTCTTTCCATTTCCTGTGGGTATTTCTGATAACTTTAATCTTTCAATAAACATTTAGTGGCATCTATATTGTGATCAGTTTTGTATCATGCAATGAGAATGCACGAGCCAGTACGACCATCATGGCTTTCATTGAACTTTGGGAACTCAGACAATTATGACACATTGTTAGTGCTGGGGAGTTCTCAGTCTTCCTAGAAGCTATTATGTACCCAATAGTGAAGAATTGCCTCATCTTTGCCCTGTGAGCCTTTCTCCTTCAGTCACTGCCCACATTTTCTTTCTTTCCAACCCACATTCAAAGGGGTTTCTGTGTGTGTTGCTCCACTTTCTCACCTCCCACTTCATTCTGGCTTCTGCTCTCATCCCTTCCTGGAAATGTTTCTCCTAAAGATGCCAGAGATTTCCAAATGGTCAGTTCCACGCAACCTTTGCATCTGTCAATTTACTTGACCTTTGAGCAAAGCTGACTACTGCTTTCTCCAGACACTCTCATCTGACTGGCCTGGTGCGATATTCTGCTGTTTGTCTCTTCACTTAGGGTTAACTTTTTCTCAGAACCTTTCCCAGCTCTTCTTCTTCTACTAAACATACACTAATAAACTTGGGATTTCTCAGGACTAGCTTGTCTTTACATCCTAGGCTTACTTCCTAACAAATATATTTTATGTCTTTAGCTCCATGAATAGTTTAAAGAATACAATTTAAAGAATTGTAACTCCAATTTCTATCTCTTTTCCCCACTATACATCTTGGCCCGAGTATCCAGTCACTGATCCTGCCTTTCAGTCTGGATATTTCACAGGTAAATAAAGCTTGTATTTATCAAATTGACACCAGGATCTCCTGTTAGAAATCTCAAAAATCATTATCATCTAATCCTTTGCTCATGACTGTAGCTTTATTCATATTAACATTTTCCTCAGCCTTAGGCACACATCTAATTCATAATCAAGTCTTACAAGAATTCTCAGTGTTTCTTAATCCAAATAGCTATTTAGATCTTCACTTCCACATCTCTCACCTAACCCAACAACAGCACATTTCTTATACGATTTTTCTAGAATCTCACCCAGTAATCCACTTCCTTTGCTTATTTTTCACCTGTTCTTTAGCCAAAAGTGATCTTTTAAATGCTTTTCTCCACTTGTGGCTTGTTTAGGAAACATTTAGTAGCATCTACACTATGATGGGCATTGTGTCATGAGTTGGGAATAAGTGCATCAATTGGGCAAGACCTACATCACATATTGGGAACACAGACAGTTATGATACATTATTGATATTGATTAACTCCCATCGACAACTTCTTACTATTCTTGGAATATGAACCAGATATAATGGCTTGCAAGTAACTTCAGGGAGACTTGGGAGCACTAGCGGTAAAAGTGTTGGGCTACCAACCACAAGAAGTTGGCAATTTGAAACCATCAGCCACTCCACGGGAGAAGGTTGAAGCAGTCAGCTTCCGAAGAGATTCACAGCATTGTGAGGCGTATTCTCTCCTGCAGGGATGCGATGAGGTGGAATGCCCCCAGTGGGAGTTGCATGCAAAATCAGCTGCATGATCAGGTATGTACCTTACTTTACAACCTCTTTTCGTGCCATCTTCTCCCTCTTTGATGTCCTTTCAGGTATACTTTCTTTGAACAACCTTAGTAAGGTTTTTTTTCCACTTCTCTTTGCCAGCTAGCTTTTAGTCACCCATCTTGCTCTGGATGAAATACCATTTCCTTAGTGAGATTTCTTTTAACATTCAGATGAAATACCATTTCCTTAGTGAGATTTCTTTTAACATTCAGATAAGGTTACATCTTTGTGTCAAGAACTCTTGTGATGTATGTATCACAGTTATAATTGTATTATGATTTCCATGATAACATAGTTGTTCTATTTCTCTAATGGTGGGTAGAACCAGGAAAGTAAGGGGCTTTGTCTTTATGAATACAAGTACCTTCATCACTATTGTTATTGCAAGTTGTTGAGTCTTTTCTAATTCATGGAGATATTATATGTAACAAACCAAGGCATTGCCTGGTGTTTTGTCCTCTTCATGAGGTATTTAATGCTGTCATGAAGGCAATTTTGTAGTGTCTTTTAACCCAGAGGACTCATCTCCCATCACTGTATATAGAATATGTTGGTATCTTGTGATACATAGGCTTTCTGTTGCCTAATTTAAAAAAAAACCAGATAGCTAGATATTTCTCCTAGACTTAGCATGGAAGGGACCATGAAATGTCTTCATTGCAGATGAAAACTCTGGTGTTTGGAATACTGGTAACATAGATAGCATCCAGCATTATGGTAACATGCAAGTCAACAGAGAACGGCACACTGACGGGCGCGCCAGTGGTGAAAGCTCGGCACTTGAATGAATTAATAAGATAGCCACCTGTCTTCTGTTTAAGCACATTAAAACTTCTCAATGGAAACTTTGCATTTTCCTGTTACTTTGTTTCTGAATCCTTCTCTTAATAATGGTGCTTAGATTGTACCATTGTTGTGTTCTCATTATGTAAAATCTTCCAGGAACAGGAGTTCAGAGACTGTCTAGTGAGTAATTAGAAGCATGCAAATGGACACAGGGGAAGTTTGATTCTGGCACTTTCAAATCATCCACACACTACTCTAAAAGGAGATGTACGAAAGAACATCAAGGACGTCCAGAAAACATTAGTCAAAATGATGAATGGAGCTGTGAATCTCATCTGCCTTGCTTCTGAGACCAGAAGCACCAGAAAGTGCTCATTTACTGAGATGAACGCTCCAAAGTGGAATAATTAAGTGTCCTAGACAAATGTAAAAGTGAGGGGATGATGTAAAACAAACTGCAAAAATCATAAAAATGGTCAGGATTGCTGCTCTGATGGAGACTGATTGGGTCCTCACACTGTAAGCCTGGAACTAAACCTCACCTTGTGGCTCGCTTCTCAATTAGATGATGTTGTGCTTATTGTTAAGGCCGTCAACTCATAGCAACTCTAGACACAATAGACTGAAACTGTGGCCAATCCTACGCCATTCTCATAACTGATACTGTGTTTGAAGCTATTGTTGCCATTACTGTATTAATCCTTCTCCTTGAGAGTCTTCTTCTCTTTCTCTGACATTTGACTTTTACAGACTGGTCTCTCCTGACAACATGTCCAAATTGCGTGGTATGAAGTCTCACCATCCTTGCCTTTAAGAACTCTGACTGCCCTCTTCCAAAATATTTATTTCTTTTTGAAATGAATGGTATATTCAACATTCTTTGCTAGAATTACAATTAAAAAAGAATCCATTCTTCTTGGTCTTCTTTATTCATTGTCCAACTTTTGCAAGCATATGAAACAACTGGAAGTAACAGATTTTAGGTGAAGTGAACCTTAGTCTTTAAAGTGGCATCCTTTCTCTTCAGAATGATAAAGAGGCCCTTTACAGAAGATTTTCCAAATATAAGGGATATTTTGATTTCTTACCTGCTGATGTTTCCCTGGTATTTATTTTTGATCCAAATAAAGTTAAATCATTGACAACTTCAACCTTTTGTTCATGATGTTGCCTCTTGGTCCAGTTGTGAAGATTTTTGTTTTCTCCATGTTAAGCGTGATAGTCTTTGATCTTTGTCAGTAAGTGTAACAAACCATGTTCTCTTTCATCAAACAAATTGTATCATTTACAAATTATAGATTGTTTTCCTCTTACTCAAAGAATAGACAGGGCTATTAGGTGAACAATAAGACAAGACCAGTCCCCATTACTTAGAATAACCTGCCATGCATAATGAAAATGGCAACATTGTCCAAGGATAAAGCTCAGAAGGAAAGGATAAGAAGAAAAATGACTAGAAATGAGAGACACAGGGAAGTGGGAAGACTTTAGTTACAATGTACTTAATGCAACCAGTATCATAAAGTAAAATATATATGAATGGTTGAGTGGAAAACACTTTTTTTATACTTTCACTCAGAAGCACAATTAAAGATTTGATTGTGTTTTTTTTAAACGTAAGAAAGTAAACAACCTCAGTATCAAGACTGGAAAAAAGGTCAAATAAGAAGAGTGTTTGTAGAATAATGCTAATATATTCCTGTGGCAAGATAGCACATTTCACTCTGATGTGTCCTGGGGTGAGGCTTAAGAGTTTTCTAAGCCCTTTAGTGTCAGATGCCTAAATAAGGCTTATATAACTATTTTCTGCAGGCCAGAAGTAGAATAAAATACAGCTGAGGTGACTACCTTGGGATATTCAGGATTTTTATTCACAGCTACAGCATTAAAATACAGAGCCAAGAATATGGTTTCACTGTTAACATCACCTTCATTTAATCAATGCACCTAAAGAGTTTTACTTTTCAGGGACTGAGATGTGGCCCCACGGAAGGATGCTGATTCAGGCAAACCTCAGCACATCTGGCATGTCTGTTCACACCCCCACAGAAGAGGTCACCGGGTGTCTTTCTAGGAAATAGAATTTTCTGAATTGATCCATTGGTCTGCATTACTTAATCTTGGCAAAAGTCACAAATAATTTGGAAGAAGACAGGTTATAAATAATCACCCACCTCTACCTAGCCAAAAAGAGTTGAGAATTTTCTTTTTCCTCTACCAGTTTCTTTCTTCTTCTCCTTCCCAGTAAATGGGAAAATGTGTGTATTTTATATCTGCATACACAAATTCTTCTGCATAGACCAAGCAGTAGTCACGAGAAAATAATGAGATATTATGTGGCTGAAAATTAGGGAAAATATGCAACAAGGTTGTTTTCTTTCTCTGTAACTATTCAATCTATACCTTATGCAGACCATTCAAGAGGCTGGACTCTATGAGGAAGAATGTGAAATCAGGAAGACTCATCAAGAACCTGCAACAGGCAGATGACACAATTTTACTTGCCTACGTACTTCACTTGAGGCATTTACTGAAGATCAAAGCTTTCTGTATGGGTTACATTTCAATATAGAAAAGCCAACATCTTCATAACTGAACCGATAAGCAATCTCATGATAAATGGAGAAAAGGCTGAAGTTGTCAATTATTCCATTTTATTTGGATTTATAATCAACACCCTTGGAAGTAGCAGTTAAGAAAGCAAACTATTGCACTAAGCAAATTCACTGAAATTAATATCTTTAAATGGCCAAAGAGCAAGAATATAACTTTAAAGACTGAAGTTTGACTTACCAAAAGAGGATATTTTTACTTGCATCACATGCATGTGTAAGTTGGACAATTAATAAGGAACACAGAAGAACAGATGCCTTTAAATTGTGGTCTTATTGAACATTATTTAATATAATGGACCGCCAAAAGAACAAATCTTAGTAAAAGCTTAGTAAAAGGCAGAGGCAAGTATGGTGAGATTTCATCTGACATACTTTAGGCATGCCATTAAGAAGGACCAGTCGCTGGGGGAAAAGACATTATGCTTGGAAAAAGTTAGGGGCCCAACAAAAGAGTGGCAGAATCTCAATGAGGTTTATTGACATGGTGACTGCAATGGTAGGTGTGAGCACAGGAGCGATTGTCAGGACCATGTAGGGTCAGCAAGAAGGGGTTTTTTTTCCTGTTGACTAAAGATCACTAAGAGTTAGAGGCAGCTCATTGGTACCTAACAACAATAGTAGCATCACACAAAGATCTGCCTTTTCATGCATCATCCTTTACCCCTAAGCGGTAGGAAGAGTACTCCATTTTAATTAATTGCTTTAACAAAATGAAAATGAATCCCCCCCCCCGAAAAGAAGTGAAGCACAAATTGAATAATCTAGTGTTGGGGTGGGGGCATGTTAATGCAGGCAAAATCGAGGCTATCTAATGGTATGCCGTGCACCCCGGTGCACTTGAAATGGTAGCCGATGAGCACTTTCTATTATCTCAGTACACCCCACATCGTCTTCAGGTGTGGGAGACCTCCAGAGGCAGTGGACAGGAGAGTGTGGGATTTGCTCTCAGGTACAGCTCCATGGGGAGTTGCTCACACCAAGCGAGCCACAGGATGACATTTTTCAAGTCACAGATAAGAGCGTCGCCTGCCTGAAGCAGCAGGACAGGAGGAGGAAAGGAATTTGGCTAATGCCCTGCAACATCAGGATCTATTCATCAGAAGATGAACTGATAACAATTTAGAGGTTCCCCCGTGCCCTTATTATGCTTGATAGGCTTTGGAAATCCTATAGGCTACTTTGATTCTGTCCTAAGAAGGCTCAATGGGTTGAAACTGATTGCATGACAGAGGGTTTTTCCGGTTCCTGAGGATATATGAAATAAGGCATTGGAGGCTGTGGAAACTCATTTAAATCTTGACACTTCTGATAAACTTTTTTTTTTAAAGTGTTTAGACTCCTTAGGATACAGCTGCTGCTCTATAAAATGGGTATAATAAATGACCGTGACTCTGTATTTATTATACAACAGACCCATAACTGACCCGCCAGCAGGTTCAGAGGCTGTTGATCACACAGGAAGAGACTTCCCATCGTTCTCTCGCGGAGCTGCTGGGGGATTCAAACCATGTGCCTTTGGGATTACAATGTGGCCACTTACTGCTAGGCCATCAGAGCTCCCTAATATAGTCTCTGACATATAATACAGGCGAGATAATAGTAAGCATTTGCTTTGTAATTTTTTCTTTTGCTAGTTGAACAACGATCTTATAAGCTATATCCTAGAGAATATCTGACAGACCTTTGAAAAAAGAAATGCTACAATTTTCTTCTCTCTTCAGTGCTCTTAGGTTAAAAAGTTGCTTCTAATTTTGAGCTAAAATTTATTCTCCTGTGACTTCAGAATCTTTGTTCTAGTTCTTCTATCTAGCGTTATACAGAATAAATCTAACACCTTGTCCCTCTCCCAGTCCTTCAGATAATGCAAGGTTATGGAGTCATCTAGTGATTACAGAGATTTCTTCCATGAAGAAGGCATCTGACTGAAGGAAGACACAGTGCTGCAGAAGGCATCTGACTGAAGACACAGTGTCTTCTGGACCAGTTCAGACTAATGGAGAAAAGAAAACAATATTTGCAAGGCCCCGTCCACCATATTCAATTCATCTTCAGGGCAATTAGCAGGAAGCCTCTAGTCTCATTTTATAGAAAGGGACCTAAAGGTGAGTGACATGAAGCTACATGGTTGAGGTCACACAGTTGAGAAGTGGTAAATGTGGGCCTTATACACAAGTCTGTATGGTGTCACAACTGGTTATAGTTCCAAAAAGCTGGAAGCAGACGTTTTGCAATGGTGAGCCTGATTTCCTTGTCTGGTTGTGCTGCTAACTTCTATACTATGATGGGGCAAAGGTACATGTGGCCTTTGCATGACAACTGGGGCCCTACCTTCCCCAAACAAGGCCTATTCATAAAGAACAGGCACCAGCTGGCATATGGCTTTGAATGCCAACAGACCAGATAGTGCCAGGCAAAACAGCCTTGGCTGACAGCTGCTGCCTTGTCCAGCTGTCCAACAGATGGGGAGATGAACAGGAAAGACAGTAGTGTAGATGGCAACAAATAGTTCTGCTTCCTTTTCATGCCACATGAATGTCAGAGCAAAGCTAATGAGAAGCGATATTGTCCTGAAAACAAAAGAAGGTCTACAAAACTACCCTCAATCCACCTCTTAGTAGGATGTAGTAGGAACAAAACCACAAGTCAGGTGAGCATCTGGAAGAAGAGAATGCCAGGTTAAGAGAGAATTAGTGTAAAGTCTTTAAAGAGGAAACAAGTGTAACATTAAGAAAAGCATCATATGTGAGGTGTTGTATACAAGTGTCCTGTCCAATCCTCAGAGCCTACGAGCTGGGTGCCTTAGCTTATTTTCACATTATGTAAAAACAAAATAAAGATCTAGAAAGATTAAGCTGGTCTGTTTGCACTAAGATTCAGAATTCAAATCCAGATCTCCGATTCCAAAGGCAGATAAAACTAGTTTAGATGTCATTGCCATTTCCTTTGGAAAATGGAAGCTCATACAGCTGACCATTGGCATCTTGTAAAACTGGAAGAATCTGACCCAACTTGTTCATGAATGTTTACGTCTCTCAACAAATTTAAGTTCCCTTCAGAATAAACCCATCAATTTTTTCCCCCATACCTCTTATTTTCTTAAGAGTTTTTCAACATAGCTGAATAATTTATCACTTTTATTTAATTCATCTGAACTCTAGAACATCATAGCTTCAGAACACAAAAGACCTTGGCTTTAAAGCCCTAAGGACATTTTCCATCAGGCAAAGATGGAATCTCTTAGACAGTAAAGAGAGGGTTTAATTTATGTAAACTTTTCTTTGGTGCCTTCCTTATTCAGCATATCTCACATCTATTTTCAGGTCTCCTTTTACTCTGTTGTTGTTGTTATGTGCCGTTGAGTCACCTGTGACTCATAGGGACCCTATGTACAACAGCCCTAAACTCTGCCCTATTCTGTCCCACTCTCCCCATCCCCAATACATCTGTCCCATTACCCCAGTCACTGAATCAATCCATCTCATCAAGGGTCTTCCTCTCCTGTGCTGTCCCTCTACCTTCCCAAGCATGACGTCCCTCTCCACGGACTGGTTGGTCCTTCCTTGCAACATGTTCAAAGTATCTCAGACGAAGCCTCAGAATCCTTGCCTCCAAGGAATACCCCAGCTTCACCCTCTTTAGCACAAACCTATTTGTTCTCCTAGCCATGTATGGTACATTCAATACTCTTCTCCAACACCACAGCTCAAAGGCATCAATTCTCCTTCTATCATCCCTAGTCATTGTCCAGCTCTCTGATGCATAGAAAATTATTGCAAAGACCATGGCATTTCTAATTTTCCTTATTTATCAACCAGTTTTTTAATCACGGAAACTCCAGGGAAAGCGGTAGTTCTAAAAGAGAAAGATAGGAAATAGTTTGTGCAATTTACAGCCTCAGAAATGCTCATGGTGAAGAGAACAGAAGAGATAAGATGAGATGAGATGACATGACATGACATGGAATCAGGCTGAAATGATATCCAAAGAAATGTGACAGGATCCACGTTGGCACAACAGTTAAGCTCTCTGGTGCAAACTGAACAGCAAAGGAGTGCTAGTGGTGTACTGTTAGGGAGCTCTGGTGTGTTAGTGAATAAGGCATTGTACTGTCAGCCCAAAGGTAGGTACTTCAAATCCACCAACTGCATCATGGGAGAAGGATGAGAAAGCTTGTCGAGGACCATTTACAGCTTCTGAAAGTCCACTGTGTCAGCTATAAATAAATGCCGACCCAAAGGCAATTTGTTCTTTTGAGTGACATGGTACATAACGTGTTCCACTTTAAATCAGTGATGTTCTGGATATACTCAGTAATTTGGACCTAGCTGCCTTATGAGTCAGCGCCAGTTCATTGAATACACGCAGAAGAATAACGTTTTAGAGGATTTTCAGATATTAGATAAGCACAGTGATCCAGGGGATTCTGAATCATGACATCCTTACCCTTGAGCTCCAGAGTTATACATCCGTAGAAGAGGACACAGCCCATCTTTCTCTCCTGCAGTACCTAGTGGAATCAAACCACTGATGTTTTACCTTGAAGTCAAACACATTACACAGGATGCTATTATTGTTGCTATGTACCATCAAGGTGGCAATGGCTCATAACACCCCTATGAACAATGACTCTGAATCTTGTCCTATAGTGAGCCACCTGAACCCTTGGCCACAGTCACTGTGTCTATCTCAACCAAGGTTTTCCTCTCCTGAGCTCAACCCTTCCAAGCATGATACTCTCTTAGAAAGACTGGTCCCTCTCAGCAACATGTCCAAAGTCTACGAGACAGGGTTTCAAAATCTTTGCCTCCAAGGAGTAATCTGGTTTCCCTCTCCGTAGGACAGATATATTTGTTCTCTTGGCAATCCATTGTATATTCAATACTCTTCTCCAGTACTATAACTCATCAGTTCTTCTTGTGTCATCCTTAGTCAGTGCCCAGCTCTTAGATGCACAGCAAGTTATTGTGAATACCAAGTCCTGGATCAGGTGCACCTTAGTCTGTAGACTGGCATTGTTGCAATTTAGCACTGTAGAGAAGGCCTCGACAGCTTACTACCGCAGTGTAGTTGGCCTTTGATTTCCTGACTCCTAGTGCCAAGGCTGTTGGTTATGAATCTGAGGAAGCAGAAATTAGTGACAACTCTTTTCCTCCATCTACCCTGATTCTGCCTATTGGCCCAGTAGTTGGAATTTTTGTTTTCTTAATGATGAGATGCAATCCATATTAAAGGGTGATCTTTAGCAGCAAATGTTTCAAGTTCTCCCTTTGAATGAGCAAGGCTGTGCCATCAGGTTGATGAGTCTTCCTCCAGTCCTGATGACACATTCTTCTTCATTACTTCTGGCCTTTCAAAGGATCTGTTCAACATACAGATTAAAAACGTATGGAGAAAGAATAAATGCCTGAGACACTCCTTTTTAAAAATTTTGAGCTATGTAGTGCTCCCTTGCTCTGTTCAGACATCAGCTTTTTGGTCTAGGTCTAGGTTTCATTTAAGCACAATCAAATGTTTTGGGGATTCCCGATTCTTCTCAATGTCAGCTACAATTTATTATGACTCATACAGTCAAATGCCTTTGCATAGTTTATACAGCACAAGTAGACATCCTTCCGTTATTCTCTATTTTCAGCCAAGATCCATCTGACATCAGCAGTGATGTCCCTATTGCTAAGACTTCTAAACCCAGCTTGTCTTTCTTACTGTCCTAGCTGTTTGTGGATAATCCTCAGCGAGATTGGTCTTCTAATTGGAAGGCCACGCCATTGTTGTTGTGTGCTGTAGAGTCAGGAACGACCTACAGCTGACCATCTGGCTTTCAGAGGAAGTCAATTGCATGGGAGGAGATTGCTCCTCCTCCCACACAGCAGCTGGTGGCCTCCAACCATGTTCCGTCAGGACTGGAGCTCAGCTTCCTTGCCACTAGGCCATGTCGCAACTATCTCTTGGGTGAGAAAAATGCCATCATTTGAGAACTACTGCTATAAATCCGTATATGTCCTCATAAATCCACGTATTATTGTTATGTGTCATCTAGTCAGAAATGACTCAGAGCTGATCCTTCAGCAAGTCTACAGAAAGTGTAAATCCTATGGGAGGAGAGGACTCATCCTTCTCCTCTGGAGCAGCTTGGAGATTCGAACTGCCTGCCTTTGGGTTTGTAACACAATTCCTTTGCAATTCCATCAGAACCCTCTAACTGCATTGAAAGGTTCCTATAAAGCCAAGTGAATTTTTTGGTGGTATTGTTTGAGTTGTGGCATTGGAGAAGAGTACTGACTATTCTCTGGACTACCAGAAAAGCAAGCACGTCTGTGATTGGAGGAAATGTAACCAATATGCTCCTTAGAGTCAAAGATGGGGAAGCTTCATCTCACACACTTTGGGCATGTGGTCAGGAGCAGTCCGTCCTTGGACAAGGGCATCACACTAGGAAAGGTAGAAGGTCATAGAAAAGAAAGGAAGACCCTCAGCCAGATGGGTTGAAACAATGACCATCCCGTGGCCTTGAACATATGGGAGATTGTGAGGATGGCACAGAATCAAGTCTGTTGTTCATAAGGTTGCTATGAGATGTAGGTGACTCAATGATACCTAACAACAACAACAACAACCACACTGTTGGAGGACACAGCTTCTAACAAATTGTTCCAAGCAGATTACATTCAAATAAACTTTTGCAAATCACACTGTCATTGTGCAAAGTCCATATTCCAAACCTTGACATTCAATGTCCCCCCACGGTATGGACCTTAACTCTCAGGTATTCTATCTCTCCCTTGCCACCTCCCACTAGAAATTGTCCTTAAATCTGACTTGCATTACAAGCATACTTCCAAATAATCAACTTCTTTTTAGATTTTCTCTGTCCATCCCTCCTATTAACTATTCTTTCCTCTGATTTCTCCCCCAGGAGTTTTGGTAGTCTCTCATTTGAGTGGTCTCCTGAGAGGAAATATAGTACATGTTTAGGGCTTTCACCCTCTGTAGTATTTGTAAAATGGTCAAAACATACTTAGTAAAAGGCAAAAAATAGTTTGCTGATATGAAGTGAATGGAAAACCCACAAGACCAAGAGGGTATTTCCTTCAAGCTTTTGAAACAGAGCTTATTTGTCAGGGTATCTCCTCCCTTGGGGTCTTTGAACCCCTTTTTTTTTTCTTCTTCTTCTTCAGCCTCCTTTATTAAACATCATAGCAAATTGTAATTCTCCACTAGTAGATGATGATGGTTACACATGCTATCATTTGCCAAAAATCAGACCAGGCCTCCCACAAGAAAGGTGAAAATTCTACCGTATTTTTAATAATAAAAATAAGACTATGAAGATAGTATTTTCCATTCTGCCTTCGTACACAGTTTCAAGGCCATTTGTCAGAGAGGGTGGGAGGTGAAATGAGGTGCTGCCCCATTTCCCCAAAACTTCAAAACTGACTCACTCTGGTTGACTATCTTGAGGCCATCATGCCCAACCCAGGCCTGTCTCCCAATCACTAACCTCCCCTTAATGATTGTTTCCCATGTGCTTGAACTTACCCTTGCCCTTGTCCCCCATGAACAGCTGTCTTGACCTCTGTGCTAGCCTCATCATCTTTCTCCCTCAGAATTACTGGTGAATTCACACCACCAGATAAGGGTGACCATTGGATTAGCAGTTCAATTAACCATGGGCTACACCACCAGTGTTCCCCTATCAAAGGGTAAGGGCTTGTCAAAGATGTTTTGAATAAACAAGTATGATTAGTATTAGTGCCTTTTCCCTTCCTGAAAAGCATCATATAAGGAAGAATTGGTGATGAGTTCCAGAAACTGGGCTCTCCTATGGGTACCAATAGTGTAGTGAAGGCATTTTGCCAAATTTGAAGTAATGGTTACCTTTTGATGTTAAACAACAACAACAACAACAACAACAAAACACCTTAATAACCAAACCATAAAGCCACAAACGCTTCACATATCTCATCCCAGCAGTTTCATTGAGAGCACATCCTTCGTTTTTGAAGCATGAGGCCTCCTCTACCGCATATTAACTCAGTTAAATTTCAACTTTTAGAATTAATTGGTAACAAAAACAAGGGCAGAAGGAAAGCTCTGCCAACTTACCTGAACCCAAGTGTTACATAAATTTAAAAGAAAATAGTGGGATGTCCCTGGAGTCCAGCAAGAGCCGTATAATGTAAGCACCAACATGCTTTCATAGGAAAGGAACATTTCATCTGGGCAGGACTGCACAGTATTTAATAAAATGTCAGTAGAGCAATTAGAGCAGGGAAGTAGAGAGAGGTTCTATTCAGGGCTTTAAATATGCTGATCATTCCCCAGTGTCACGCCTAATGTCCTTGTCAGGAAGCCTGTGAACTCTCCAACATAGAATGTAAGACACGGTAGCAGACTGTGATTATCTCTAGAGAAACAACATTGTACAATCTTTTGCCTTTTGCCTTTTCCCCATAGGTAACACCTTTCCAGAAAAGAACTGAGGAGTTGAGATGTGGAGTAATTGGCATGCACTGAGATCTCTGTTTTATGAACAACTGTACTTAATGACTTGTGAATTCATTCACTTGTTGTTTTGCAAATGAAAGTCCATGGCTGTTTCTTTCTAAAAGTGGATGCTCAAAGAGGCTTTAGTAAATGAAATTATTTTATTATTAAAATGTTCTCAAGCTGGTGGAAAATTAAAACCCAGTGTTGATGATTTAATTACATTTTAAATAGAATAAGAGTGTATACAAAAGGTCTGCTAAAATGCTATGTCGTGAATGTTCCTTCTGCTAGACAAAAAGGATCGACTAACTTTCATTACTTTGATTCCAGGCACTTAAGTGGACACACATTCCTTCTATGTACTAGACACTAGTGGCAAGAAGCTGCATTGCAATCCCAAGGGTACTTGGTTCGAATCCACCAGCTGCTCTGTGGGAGAAAGATGGGAAATCTTCTGTCATGTGATCAAACTGCCTCTGAAAATGCACCAGAGGGTTAGCTCTGGGTCACTTCCAACTCAATGGCAAACCACAACAAGCTAGTCGGTAGGATGTTGGGACAAGAATCAGAACTGAGAACTGGGAGATTTTAGCATCACCCATCCTTTATGTGAATCTCTGGCATCTGTGTGAACTAGAATGTGCCAAATGCCAATGAGTGACGCTGTGAGATTCCGCAGGAATGGCTGATACGACACGACAAGGTCTCTTCTCAGTCCAGCTATCTGGTGGTACTTTCACATTAAAGACCCATTAGTCCAATCTCTTTCCCAGATACACATGCCGTTCTAAGCTGCTTCTGCAAAGTGATGTAAACACAAAGGCGTTTATTGGAATCTGGCAGTTAAAAAAATAAGCTTCAGGAAGCACAGAGCTGCAATTAGTTAAAGTGGGAGGTGAACATTGCAGCTGAGTTATAAAGTGATAAGACTGGAAGATTACAGACTGGGTTTTCAAGGTGTAGAAAGTAAGGTGTACCCTACCACCTGCTCAGGGTCTTCCACCACATCAACACATAAAAACAAAAAGCGGAGAGCTTGTTGTTAGGTGCCATGGAGTTGAGTATGGCTCATAGTGACCTTTCAACAGGAGATCTGAACTGTGTCCTATCCTGTGCCATCCTCGTTGTTTCAGACATATTCTGGTCCGTTGCAGCAGTCATGGTGCTAATCCATCTGGTTAAGGGTCTTCTTTAATTAAGACACTCTGATTGCTTATAATAAAATAAGGAAAATTAACGGTAAACTAGAGAGAATAAAGAGTATTTCTTTCTGATCCTAACTATAGAAAGCCATTTGAGCCATTTACTTAACCTCTCTGGGCTTCTTGTTCATCATGGGAAGAAGAGTGAAAAAGGGGAAAAAAAAGTCAAGATGTGAAGACACCATCACAACGTGCTGTATACACGTTATTGGAGGAGTGAGGGGGCGGGCAGTGCTGGGAAAAGAAGATCTTGCTTAGTAGAGGGTTAGGACCCAAGCGAAGAATTCACACTGAGATGGAGCGATACAGGTGCTTTAACAACAGACCCAAACACAGCAAATGTTGTGCGGCTGGCCCTGGAATTGAGAGGGATTTGTTCTATTTTACTTGGGGTCACTAACCACCACAACAAATGCCTTTGGGTAGAAATAAACCTCTGGAAGCAGTACTCAACATACCGTAAGGGTCGTGTTTTTTGTTACGTGCTGTCGCGTTGAGTATGATGCACAGCAACCTATGAACAACAGATTTGAACCCTATTCTATCTTGTGTCACTGTCATACTTTGTGACATACTAGAGCCCATTGCAGCAGTGCCTGTGTCAATGCACTGGTTGAGGGTCGGCCTCTCCCTCACTAACCTTCTGTCTTTATGAATATCATGTCCCTCTCCAAGGAATAGCCCCTCCTAGTAGCCTGCCTGAAGTATGTGAGGAGAAGCTTTATCATCTTTGCCACCAAAGAGTACTCTGGCTGCGTTTTCTCGAAGACATATTTCTTCTGCTGGCCATCCCTGGGATGTTCAGTACTATTCTCCAACACCACAGCTCAAAGGCATCAATTATTCTTCTGTCACCCTTATTCATGTGTTTGCCAAATAAAAATAAGAGATGAACCTCCTACTTTGGTATCGGTCACAGTAAAGGTTTATTTATTAGATTTGATGCTGCTGATTCATTCATCAGGATGCAGCTTCGTGAATGAAGAACAATGTCCCCTATGAAGATTGGAAGCACTTATTGAAGAAGATCAAAGATGACAGCTTTTCACATCTTAACATCCTTCTTACGGCTGCATCAATAGACTGCATCGTGAAAGATGGAGACAAGGTGGAAGTTGTCAAGGATTTCAGTCTCACATACTTTGGATGTATTGTTAAGAGGGACCAAGTGGGAAAATTAAAGGTCCACTGGAAGATACAAAGAGCCTCAATGAAATGGATTGGCACAGTGGCTGCCATCACGGGCTTGAGGATGGCAGAGATGACGACGATGGCACAGGACTGAAACATGTCCAGATCTTGTTCTTCCATTGGGTCGTTGTGAATTATCACCATCTCAAAGGCCCTTAACGACATAAAAAGATTTGACTTATTCATTATAAAAAAAAAGTATCCAAGATTTTAAAACAGAGCCATGTTCTCTTTTTTTTTTCTCTCACATTACTGCTGTTGTTGTTGTTTGCAGTTGAGTACAGCATGACTCATAGCGACCCTTTGAACAAGAGGCCTGAAGTCTTTTTATAACTATCATCATTTCTCAAACTTCATAGAGATTCCAGAAGCATGTTGTTTAGGAAGTAGATGCATTCTTATACTCAATAGTGGAAGGAGGGACACTGACAATATTGTATCCATTTATTGAAATATTTCACTTGGAATTCCTTCAATTCCTAGAGCTTTTTTCTGCCATCAATGGTTTCAGTGCACCTTAGACTTCTTCATTGAATACTAGCAGTTCCTGATCCTATGCAACCTCCTGATCTATTTGAACATCAAACTATTATTTTGGTAGAAGGACTACACATTCTTTCCATCTTATTGCAATGCTACCTGTATTATTCAATTTTTTTTCAATAAAATGCTTCAGCATTATAATTCTAGGTGTGAATTAATTCTTCAGTTTTTTCCTTATGAGACTTTTCAAGCATGTTCTTCCCTTTGTATCTTCTAGCTCCAGATCTTTACATATTTTATTGTAATTATCTACTTTGTTTTATAAAGCTGCCCTTTTGAATCTTTTGTTCAGCTAATTTCATCCATTCACATTATCTCTCTATACTCAAGAGCACATTTTACCCTCTTTTCTCATTAGTTTTGGTCTTCTACTTCTTTCTTTCTTTTGAATGACTATTTTTTCCACTTCATGTAGGATATCCATTCTGTCAACCCACAATTATTCTCTTCTTTAGTCACCAGTGCAATATTTCAAGTCTGATTTTTAAATGGCTTCTAAACTCGGGTAGAATGTACTCAAGGTTATGTTATGGGTCTCACAGATTTGTTCTCATTTTCTACAGCTTCACCTTTCATTTGCATATGTGCAATTAATGATCTATTCTACATTCAGACCCAGGTCTTGTTGTGGTTGCAGGGGATTAAGAAAACCTGACAGTTTTATTTGATGGCTGATCTTTGGTTGTCCTTGCAAAAGAAGGCAAAAGGGCATCTGTTAAACGAAGTGCAACTATGGGTTAATGTCTAGGTCATAGTGTTCTGATAATTGGTTCCTAACCAAGAAGTTTATTGCTACAGATGGGTACCTCCATTGTAAAGAGGCTGGAGTGACCACTTCTCTGTGATTCCTCCTAGAAATTGACTTGAAATGTCTCTTCTAAAGGAAATGGGGAAATGTTGTGGTGACACGACAGTCACTGAATGTCTGAGAGCTCCAGTTACTGTCTGATGCCTTGGTTTCTTGTACTTTGAGCAGTGCCAAAATCTAATATCAAGCTGAAGAAATTTAACATTAGCTAAACTCTGAACTTCAAGGCTCAGTCATGAAATACCTTTTCACCTAAATGGGTGTAGGTGTTCAGCTAAGTAGCCTGTATTGCCTATTTGGTTCCAGGTACACTGCTTGTCCCAAGAGATGAACACTTCCTAAGGCTATTCCCAATAAGAATCCTAGCATAAATTTTGGTTGATAAGGAAGATATAAAAAGGTTAATGTTATGCTAATAGCATATAAGAAAAGCTGACCATGATTAGTGTCCACTCAAATAACACATACATTTATTGACCATCCCAGGGATGGCCAGGGGAACAAACAGATATGTCTTGGAGAGGGTGCAGCCAGATTGCTCTTTGGAGGCAAGAATGATGAGATTTCACCTCACATAGTTTGGGCATGTTGCTAGGAGGGGCTATTCATTGGAGAAGCACATGATGCTGGGAAGTGTGGAGAGTCAGCGAAGGTGAGGAAGACCCTTAGGCAGGTGGATTGATATGGTGACCACCACATCGGGCTCTGGTGTGCCAGGAAGTGTGAGGACGGTGCAGGATAGAACAGGATTCAGATCTTTCATTCACAGTGTCACTATGAGATGTACTCAACTCTACAGCACCTAAGAACCACCACCACCACCACCACCACCACCATGTAAGCCTAGCTTCATTTGTTTATAGCTACAATAGATGTATAATCAAGGTATCATGAATCAGTTAAACAATTATTTTAGTGACTTAAGGTGTATGTAGCATTATGATATATGGAGAAAAGGTTGAAATTGTCAACTCTTTCATCCTTCATTGATCAACACTCAATATCTGTAGTGCCAGCAATTAGGCGATTAGAAGATATATTGCATTAAGCAAGTTCTCTGTTATAGATCTCTCCAAAACACTGAGGAGCAATGATGTCACAGTCTTTTCAATAACTTACTACGCATCTGAGAACAGGATATTTAATAAAGATGACAGGAGAATTGATGGCTTTGAGTAGTGGTGTTGGAGAATATCCCGTGTATGTCTAGGAAAACAAACAGTATAGTTTAAAAAAAAGTCCAGCAGCAGCTGGGGTGCTCTCTTGAGGCAATGATGACGAGCTACATGTGACATATTTGGTGCATGTAATTTAGAAGAGACTATTCCTTGGAAAGGGACATCATGCTTGTAAATTTGCAGGGTCAGCAAAAGATGAGAAGACTGTCAATGAGATGAATTGGTACAGTGGCTGCAGCAATGGGCTCATGTGTGTCAGAGATTATGATGGCACAGTGTAGGACAGGGTAAGATCTGTTGTTTATAGGGTCACTAGAAGTGGTACTCAACTTGGTGGCATCTAATAACAAGAACACAACAGTTGTTGTACATGAAGAAAGCAATTGGGAAAAAGCAAGAGTTAAGCTGTACATCTTTCACCCTTCATTTGGTCGACACAGATTTACTCCAGGTCAAATTGCTTCATATGAAGCCATCACTTAAAATGTCAAAGAAGTCTTACTATTTGAGCAGTGCTTCCAGACTACGATGTACTAGGACAAAACCCCGGGCAATATGCTTCTGAAAATCAGACAATGAATATTCTGTGGTTCACAGTGATCTGCTCTATCGTCATGTGGCATTTGTTGTTGTTGTTGTTGTTGGTGGTGGTGGTGGTATGTATGGAGTTTCAGGGCAAACCTGATGGCATTAAGCAACATCAAGCTTACCAAAAAAGGTAAGCATCACGAATATTTCAATATGGAGTCATCTTTAAGAAGATTTTTGGGACTATGTGGATATGAGTTATAATCTGAGATCTTACATTTAATTAGTGCAATTGCCTCTTTTTAAAACTGGTGTTAATAAAGTTGGAAGCATTTTCTACCTTTTGTGTTGTTTCTGGATACAAGGGAGCCAGTAGCCGTATGTAGAGCAGAATAAAATAGTGCAATTATCTGGAAATGCATCACTGTTTAATAAATATTGCTCTCCTCCTGTTGTTATGTGCCGTCAAGCCGCATGCAACTCCTAATGACCTATGTACAATTGCCCTAAACCCTGCCCTATCCTGTGTCAATCTTGTTGCCTCTGACAAATATTCCCCCATTACCTTAGTCACTGAATTAGTCCATCTCATCGAGGATCTTCCTATGTTGTGTTGTCCCTCCTGCCTCCCAAGCATGACATCCCTCTCCAAGGACTAGTCCCTCCTTGCAACATGTCCAAAGTAGGTCAGATGAAGCTTCAGAATCCTTGCCTCCAAGGAGCAGCCTGGTCTCACCGTTTCTAGGATGAATCTTTTTGTTCTTCTAGCAGTCTATGGTATATTCAATACTCTTCTCCAGCACCACAGCTCAAAGGCATCAATTCATCTTCTGCCACCCTAATCATTGTCCAGCTTTCTGATGCACAACAAGTAATTTCAAAGACAATGGCTTTGAATCGGTGCACTTTTGTCTCCAGACTGATGTCATTGCTCTTCAGTTTGGAGAGGTCCCTAATAGCAAACTTTCCCATTGCAATTCGTCTTTTAATTTCCTGCTGCTGGTGCCAAGAGTGTTGATTGTGGAGTCAAGCAAACTAAAGCTGTTAAAACAATCTCAGTCTCCTCACCATCTATCATGATGCTGCCAATTGGCTCAGTGGTGAGAATCTTTGTCTTCTTGACATTGAGCTTCAATCCATATTGAAGGCTACAGTTCTTGACCCTCTGCAGCAAGCGCTTCGGGTCCTCCACAGTTTCAGCAAGCAAGGTTGTGTCATCTGCATAACACAGATTGTTGATGAGTCTTCCTCCAATCCTGATGCCACGTTTCTCCTCTTAGAGCCCAGCCTTCTGGATAATCTGTTCCGCATAAAGATTGAAAATATATAGAGACAGGACACATCCCTGGCATACACCCTTTCCAATTTTGAACCATGCAGTGTTTCCTTGCTCTGTTCTGACAACTGCCTCCTGGTCCAAGTACAGGTTTTGCATCAGCATGATCAAGTTTTCTGGGATTCCCATTCTTCTCTTCCTGTAGGCATGCCATTAGTAGACTTATCAAGATTTAATTTTAAACTATGTGTCCTCAACACAAACTAATATCCCCACCCTGTTGCTCAGGGTCTTTGGCTAGCTGCCCTCTCGGAAGGGAGCCCCGAGGTTCTTGCTTCACCTCATTACTGTGGCTGGTACGTTGGTGCTTCTTGCCAACTGAGCATCCACAATGGGGAATAATGTGGAAACAGTGAGGGAGCTAAAGAGAGTCTCTCTACACTTTTGCTGTGGAGATCACCTTTTTGTCTCCTTTCCTAAAAGTGGTTAAATCTCGTATAGGCGGAATTTTGTCTGTAAAACAATTTTAAAAAAGTGTTGGAAATCTGTTTCAATTGAAATTAGTTTGCAATTGTCTTTGCAGATGGAATTAAATAACTTAATATGAAGACACACTGCAGTAGAATGGGCACTGAATCCAACATGACATGTGTCCTTGTAAAAACAGGAGGAGAGACAAATAGAGACAGAGGACAGAAAATGAAACAAATCACATTTGAAGATGCAGCCAAATGCTGGAGTTATTATAAGCCAAGGAGCTCCTGGATCAATCCACCATAAACTGAAAGAGACAAAGAAAAATTCCCATCTCTTGTATCCCAAAAGCAACACCTCTTTGGTGATTCAAATTCACCAGGACTCGTTATTCCCACTCAAGATCTATCTAGAAAAATACAATAGTAGTGGCTACTAATCCAATGGAAAGTTTGGAATTGCACTTTTTCAAGACTTTACTTAGACTTTAGCCCTTTGTTTTTCATTTTCCAGCTTCTCCCATTATCCTTTTAATCTCTTGTTGCTCAAAGGCAAAAGGAACAAGCTGATTAGCCAAGATGAAGATTTAAGCCTTGAGGTTTAAGTCTGGTTAAGTTAGTGGAATATGATAAAATGCACTGTTGGGAAAAGTGTAATCCTGGCTTCATTTGTAGCTTGCTGAATGAACTTGAAGGAGTTGCTCCCTTTTCCTGGCCTTCTATTTTTCTTTGTAAAATAAATTTGGTTTGGGGGAAGAAATACAAGCTTCTTTCTTTCTGTACAGTGAAATAAAACCATTTACAGAGTAATTAGAAAGTAATTAAGCTTTTCACAATAAAATTATCAGTAGGGGAAAAAATTATAATTCTTAAAAACAATGAGCTTGAGCAAAACCATGGAATCGACACATCCCTCAAGAGTTCAGAAAGACGGCTTGTCTATTTTCACAAAGGCTGACATTAATTTGTGATGCTGCAGAAAGAGAGCATCTGTTGAAGTTTTAAGGAAAAGAAAAATTGATACTGATTTCCAATGGCAGAAAAATATGATCATAATAATTGTGGCATAATTATGATGTCCTTAATCTAACTGTAGCATTTCAGTACAAGAAAGAACAGAAAACTAAAGAAAAGGAAAAAAAAATACCCCACATGTATCAACTTTCCAAAGATAATGGAACCATAAGGAACAAAACCACTGGGTTACTAAAAAGAAGAGAAAAAAAAAAAACAACCAAAACCCAAAAACCCAAATCATTATCTACGAGCCTGATTATACCCCTTAAAATTATCTTTTGTGAAAAATACTCAATTTTAGACCAATGAAGAAATGAGGAATAATTCTCAAAAATTCAATTAGAGATTCAATACTGTTTATGAGAGAGAATTCTGAGCAGTGCTGAACTCACTAAACTTTTTTCTTCTGACATCTGTTGAGTAGGGACTGAGCTGTATACTGATGTCCAGCCACAAGAAAAAAAAATCATGGATGAAAGCAAAAACCTCAGTTTTGTATTCAAGGAGGAATACGTGTACAAATATTTGGCCAAAAAGAGGAAGCTTTGGTATAAGGAAAGAAGCAGAATGTGGTTTTTAAATCTTAGGTTTAAATTCATGGGTTTAAATCCCAATGGAGACATTGAGATTCTTGAACTCTATTTTCTAAATGGAACATTAATATTTATTCATGTGGTTGCTATGATGATTATTATAATGTTAGTAAAGCATTTGCCAATGTTTATCAATTGGGCATTAATTTGTGAAATTTTACTCTGTTGCTCATTAAGGAATGGTTTTTCAATGTGCATTTTTCTAACCAACCACCTTTATAAAAAATACCTGGTTAAAAAAAAAGATAAGAAATACCTGGTTCATTTCTTGAAAATGAGAACATATTTTAGAGACAGGAAAGCAACTCATCTGAATTTCTTGCCTCTAAACTTTTACAAGTAGTTGTTCTTCTAGAAAACATTTTTGTTTCTATTTAACAACCCTCAGACGCAATGTTTTTGACACCAGCACCAAAACATTTCTATCAGTTTCTAGTCATCTTTACGATCACATTTGACTGTCATTCGTATAAATATGGTTGACTCCTTTAAATATTCTCTTTCCTCCCAGCTAACATGAAATATTTTTGGATCTACATAGTATTTTTGAGCAAAAGATTCCATTTTTTTCTGAGAATATACATTTCTTCAGGAAAAGTAGTAAAATTTGGTCTAAAGGTTATAAATGGAAAAGTCTGCAGTCAGAGACCTGTCTAAATGACATCAATGATGTTAGTTTGAGGGCTGAGGTGCACCTGATCCAAACACGGTCTTTTCAATCACTTGCTATGCATCTGAGAGCTGGACTGTGAATAAGGATGACAGGAGAACAGATACCTTTGACTTGTGGTGTTAGAGAAGAGCACTGAATACTTCACTGATGCACAAAAGAACAAACAGATATATCTTGGAGAAGGTGCAGTCTGAGTACTCCGTGGAGGCAAACATGACAAAGCTCAGTCTCATATACTCTGGCATGTTTCCAGGAAAAGCCATTCCTTGCAAAGAAGCATCCTGCTCAGGACGATGAAGGGATGGTGAAAGGAAGGAAGACCCTCACAATCAGGAGAATTGACGCAGTGACCACAGCAGTGGGCTTGAGTGTGTCGGAGATGATGAGGATAGGACAGGATAGGACAGGGTTCAGATCTCTTGTTCATGGGGTCGCTTTGAGTCGTGCTTGACTCAACAGCACCTAACAACAAAACCAAGAAAGGCTAAGAATGAAAATCAACATTGCATAATTTTCTACTTTATCATCAGCCCAGTATTTTGTCCTGGAAAGGGTTAAACCGGGTGGCTCCTTGGAGGCAAGGATTCTGAGGCTCCGTCTAACATACTTTGGACATATTGTGAGGAGGGACCGGTCCTTGGAGAAGGACATCATGCTTGGGAGGCTGGAGGGACAGCGCAGGAGGGGAAGGCCCTCTATGAGGTGTATTGATTCAGTGATTGGGGTAATCAGGATGGGTGTGTCAGAGGCAATGCGATTGGCACAGGACAGAGCAGAGTTTAGGGCTGTTGTACATAGGGTCGTTATGAATCGCAAACAACTCGACGGCACATAACAACAACAACAATTGACCTTAATATAAAAGATAGCATATTCTTGTAGCTAGAAATTGATTTTTTTAACAAAACCAATAAAAATGTAACTATAAACATTCATTTTTGAAGGAGGAGTGGCATCCACTTCCATAATAGCTTGCCTCCAGAAACCCTGTGAACCTGGAGAGAGGATGAAAGACACCCAAGCATTGAGAACTCTCCTTCTTCATAGGGTTGCTATGAGTCGCCTGTGACTGGACAGTACTTAACAACAACATAAACATTCATTATCATTGATTAGGTGCCATCAAGGCAGCTACTACCCATAGAACCTCTTTGAACATATCTGACCCCTGCTGGATGCCGTCCTCACCATGTCTGATACGCTTGAGTTCATTGCCACAGTCACTGTGTCAGTCCATATTGTAGAGGTTTCTTCTTCTGTTTCTCAAACTCTTCCCATTTCCAAGCATGGTGTCTTCTTCCATGAATTGGCCCGTCCTAACAACATACCCAAAGTATGTAAGATAAAGTTTCGCCATCCTTATCCTTAAGGAGGATCCTGGTTGCACTTCCCCCAAGACAGACTTGTTTATTCTTGTGCCAGTCCATGGGATTTCCAGTACTGTTCTCCAAGACCACAACTCCAAAGCATTGAGTATTATGCTGTCATTCTTACATATTGTCCAACTTTCATATGCATAGGAAGCCACTGAAAAGTTCACGGATTGGGTCAGGCATACCTTAGTCTTTAAACTGTCTCATTAGAACTTGGATCCTCAACAGCACATTTTTCAAATGCAACATACCTTTTGATTTCTTTTTTTAAGAAAATTTTTATTTTATGCTGTTTTACTTACAAAGTTCATATGCATAGTTTTCCAAACTGGTACTTTGCCATTTCCTTTACCCACCCTTCCCCCTCTCTACCCATCAAATTGTGTGACCCTATAATTATCCCCCTGTGCATCCTCACCCCTCTGTTCCTCCCCTCCCCTCCTTGAATCCTTGTACATGTTTTAATAGTCATATTTCTATTTCTATAATAATTATCTTATATTCTTTTGTCTTTATGTGATTAAGTTAGTTCATTTATCATAATGTTCTCCAGTCCCTCATCAAGTTAGGAAGTAATTTTCAGAATCATTGCTCCTTCATGCTGTATAGTATTCCACTGTGTGAATGTACCGTAATTTCTCAATCTATTTGATTGTGTTTGGACATTTGGACTTTTCCCATGTTCTTGGGATGATGAATAACAACACTGCTAGGAACACTGGTGTGTCTGTGTCTGTTTATGCCTCAGTTCTCATTTTCTCAAGGTATATTCCAAACAGTGGAATATCTGGGTCATAAGGAATTTCTATATTCAGCTTTTTCATACATGGTTGTATCATTTTACAATCCCTCCAACAACGTATAAGAGTTCCTATCTTGCCACATACTCTCAAACATGTATTATTTGCTGTCCTGTTAAATTTTGCATGGTTATCCTAATATCTCCCTCCATGAAAAATCTTTTCACATCTTTTGTCCATTTTATAATTGTGTTATCAGTCTTTTTCTTGTGGAGGCCCTGTTGAATTCTATAAACATTTGATATGTGACCCTTGTCTGAAAGGGTATTGCCAAATGTTGTTTCCTAGTCAGCAAGTTTTCTTTCTTATTCTATTGGAAAATGTTTTTGATGTGCACAATCTTTAGGAGATCCCATTCATAAATTTTCTCTTCTCCAGGTTGTACATTTTGGGTTTTATTTGGAAGTCTCTTTATTTCATAGACAAGGCCATCCAATCTTGATCCCAATTTGTCTCCTATGACCTTTATGGTTTGGGGCTTTATCCCCAGGTCTCTGATGCAACTTGAGTTGATTTTTATGGATGGTGTGAGATATGGGTCCTGTTTTAGCTTTCTGCATGTAGCAGTCCAGTTTTACCATAACCATCTGTTGAAGAGGTTGTATTTTCCCCATTTAAAAGGTTTTATGTCCTTGTGGAGTATTAGTTGACCATAAATAGCTGGGTCCATTTCTGGGTGTTCAATTCTGTTCCATTAGCCTACGTGCCATTCATTGTCCTAGTACCATGCTAGTGTGGGTGTTTTTGTTTTTGTTTTTGTTTTTCATTTTATACTAATTTATTTACAAAGTTTGAATACATTGTTTTTCACAAAAGATTTTTCCCATTTCCTTCACCTCTCCCACCCATCCTATTGTGCAACCCTTTATTAACAACATAGTTGTTGATTGTGCATCCAAGTAAGATGAAATTGTTGACAACTTCTAACTTTATCCATCTATCTTGGCATGGACTATTTGTCTAGTTGTGAGAGTTTTTTTCTTTTTCAATTCAGAGTACTTTTGTCTAAAGCAGTGATTTCATTTAGAACAAAGAAATGCATTTAATTTATTTTGTTTTCAATTCCTTCTTTATTCCTCTTACCCCCTCCACCCAACAGATTGACTTTGTGGGTTTTGTATTAGTTCTCATCATGAGAAAACACCTTACAAAAGAACCAGAGATATTAAGCAGAACAGATCTTACTGGTTTTTCCCAGGTCTGCTTTATTTCCCCTTTAGGCTGTTGTCTTGATACCCAAGTGCAAGTTATTATCGCAACAGAAGTTATGAAAAGAAGGCAAAATATTGATGTTATTTTAGAACAAATGTGACTGATTCCTAAGAATTTTGCATCATACACAATTTTCCCAAAAGGGACAGGAAATGTCATGAGCTTTTAATCTTCCTAAATTGTCTGATATGATTGTCTCTGAAGTTAACTTTGGAGGCAAAACTAATTTCCTTAAGTATATATTTGATGTGAATATTTAAGGAAAAAGTCTGAACTAGGCTAACTTTTTGGCTGAGGAGTTCAGTGACAATAGATTTAGCTAAAAAGAGTTCAGAATTACTTCTGCTTCCTTTATGTATGAGGTCATGCCACATCTAGCTTGCTTGACAGTCATTCACTCAACGAACATCCCTGAAGTAATTTAACAGCAAAATGCAATCCCTTAGTCCAAGGATTATAGTCTAGATTATAGAATCTGGGTCTTATGTCATATTCTATTGTGTGTTAGTTTGTGTCGTTAGTCAATAAACATCAGTGTATGGTGAACAGAGTATGATAATATTTGTGTGTACTTTTTTTATAGAGTTCATTAAACTAGATTCAGTCCGAAAACCTTGAGTCATTCCTATGAAGTGGTTTTAGTGACCTGTATTATTCATTATTGGTACAAATCTGAGATCTAGAGTTCTGATCATTTGTGCAAGATCATGAAGTAAAGAGCTACGTACTGATAAGTCTAGAAAGAATTCAAGTAAAAACATGGAAAACTCTAAGAATAAGTTCAGAGAAATGTTAAGCACTCATTAATCATTACACATAAAGGTAGAAAGAGAGCTCTGGTAAAAAACTGAGCTGTAGTCCTGAAGGCACACGGTTCTAATCTACCAGCTGCTCCACAGGAGAAAGATTGGCAGTCTCCTCCCATTTGATTAACTGCCTCAGAAAATCTGCTGGAGGGTCAAATATGGGTCAGTTTCAACTTGACAACACACAACAATAACAACAAATGAGTAGAAATTAAAAGGATCCTTAATTCAGGTTTCCTGTAAATTCCATTTTGTCTATAGCATATCTATGTTTAAATCTCAAACTTGCTTCTACAGTTTATCCTCATACTTTGAATTCCAAGCTTTACTTAACTTTAAATGATGTAAATGATTTTATCTGATAACAAAAACATGTGAATATATTATGCTATTTTCATGACAGAATCATGGCAGACAGTGCTAATTAATCATGGACCTCTGTCTTCTACTAACATACATAGCAATGGAACAATTCTACATCCAGTAGTCCAGAAAGGATTACCATTATATTATTGTTTTCTTTATAAGTCACTATCAATTTACTGTATCTACTAAAGAAGGCCAAGGACAATTTCAAGCATATGACTTCAGTTTAATAATTTCAACAGACTTTCACAGTATCCTCAAGGATACTGGCTTAAGGATTTGAATTGATTTAGGGCAAAATTATACCATACCTTCTTTCTCTAAAGTAAATAAATTACTCTTGAGGACATAACAAATATTCAAGTCATTCTTTTTTTCCCCTTTAAAAATTATTTTATATTGGTTTGCTCACAATTTTGTATACAAAATTTGTGTACAATTTGTATAGATTGTGTGTCATTTATATATATATTGTGCTTTATACATTTGGAAACAGACCAAAAAATAGGGTAAGCTATTCAATAACAATCAAAAAAATACTGAGAAAATAATCCAATGAGGACCTGAAAAGATGAGGTGATAGTGAGCATAGGTCAATGGTGATTGGTTTTATAAAACACAATCAATGTACAGAAATGATACTATGAAACAATGAAAATGAAGGAATGTGTGAAACACAATGTATATGAATTTTGTATGCAAACCAATATAAAAACTGAAAAAGACAAAAGGGAACTGAGGGAGGGGAAGGGAAGGAGAGGGAGAAAAATGTGCAACTATGGATGAATGGAAATCTGACTTCTCTGTAAACGTTCATTAAGTTCACAATTAAAATAAAATTTCATTTCAAAAAATTAAAAAAAAAATTGAGAACCAGCAGTCTAGGCTAGGCTTGAGATACAGAAAGAGATAGAAGGCCTTGCCAACACGGTGCTTACATAGAAATAATCATGAAATATATAACCCACAAATTCATAACTAAAAAACAGAATAAAGAAGGCTGAGCATCACAAGGTGATTTGCTTTGGATTGGTATCCTTATCAAAACATGACTACACAAGCTGGATTTAATATAAAATGCTCCTTTTTGAAATCACTCAATAAGCAATCGAGAAAACCAGGCCTTGAGGAGTCAAAATTCCACAATGAATCTTTCCTCAAGGTATTTCTAAACTATGCTGAGCAAAGACACCAAGCTGACTGGAACTTTCAGAGAATTAAAATTGTATTTAGTAGAGAGGTGGCCATTTTTCAATGTTTTTATACTGAAGTAATTCAGAATTCCAAAGGTACTTAGGGCCAAGAAGTCAGAAGAAAGCAGCCACTGGGAAACTGAAGAAGAAAAACAGAAATAACAAATTTTAGCTACTTGATGATACTTGGGAAATCAAACTTCGCAGTGAAGTTTTTAATAAGATGAAAATATTATACTTTCAGTTAAGGTCTTTGAAAGAAGACCCTTATTGTTAGAAGGTGTTCTTCCCTACTTTAACAATATAAAGAAATAAACAATCTGTAGGGGAAATAGTATAATTCAGAGTCCCTACAATGTCACACATACAGTAGTTAACATATAGTTAAAAAACAAAATGTATGCATGTGTACAAATAGGCAGCACCAAAAACTGGAAAAGGCAGGAGGATAGCAAGATGGACAGGAGAGTAGAGGGCCAGGGTACAGGTGGGAAGCAGTAAAGTCAGATTGACAGGCCAACCATATCTTGAAGTTATCAAACACAGATTCTAAAAAAGCCCTGCTAGTAAAACGTTCAAGGTAATAAATAACAAGATCAAATATTAAGAGGGAAAATTAGAACCAAAAAAGGAAATCCAATGGAAATATGGCTGAAAAGCACAATAAATTCAGAATCCATTGAAAATGTTTAGTTACAGTTCAGCTGAGACAAAACCAAGCAACAATAAACCAGAAATGAAATGATAAATTTTCCAGATGGAACTACTATGGACATACAAAGAATATAAATACAGAAAACATGGTAAAAGACACCTGAAATCTGGTGAAAATTTTCAATTAATGATAAGAAATATCAAATATGCAGATTGCTATGTGATAAGGCTGATTTTCAGAAGCAATGAAAGATGTCACACCGTGAGGATTCAAGAAGCACCACAAATCTCAAACATCTAGAAAAGATTTTGTTTTGTTTTCATAAAAAAACCCAAAAAAGTTAAAACTGGGGTAGGGGGTAGAATCTTAAAATAAACTGGGGAAAATAATTACCATTAAAAGAAATTTGGCAACAAAATTGGATTTTTATCAGTAATAAAGCAGAGAGCTGACTTTTCACAGAAATAGTGGAGACTGAATGACAATGGAGCAGCAACTTAAAAGCACTGGGAAAAATAGTTACAGCCTAGAATTCCATATCCAATAACAAGAAATCTGAGACACTTCGCTTCCATGCCAGCAAATACACATCAAATAATATATGACTGAGACCTTACAGAAAGGAGGACAGAGCAGGCACGGGCTAACACAGATGAAGTGATTTAACTGTAGAAAGAACTTACACAATGAAGCACAAATTAACACTAAGGAAACAGAAAGCAGAAATAAGTAACTGTTGTTGTGTACCATATTCAGAACTGACCCATAGTTGACCCTCCAGGGGGTTTTCAGAGGAAGTGAATTGCAAGGGAGGAGATTGCCCTTCCTTCTCCAGCAAAGCAACTGGTGGTTTTGAACAATGTGCCTCCGAGATTGCAGCGCAGCTTCTTGCCACTAGGTCACTGGAGCTCCAATAATTAATTGATGAAATTTAAAATAAAAAATTACAATGGAGATAATAAAACTGTTCTTTTTTTTTCCCTGCAAGACTAATAAACATCTATCTTCTTGTTTTTCTGTGACATCCTACTCCTCCGTCTCCTGGGATCAACATGAGGTAATGTTATCATCCTGTAAATAAAAGGGGGAAACACACCAGGATCCATGTCTTCTACTCTTTTAGAAGAGTAACCATAAAGGTGACGACAGTAAACTCCAGGAAGCACATGGACACCGGTTTTCCAGAGAGTTGTCTAATTCCTGTCACTAGTGCTTATTTCCCTCATTGCTGTAAAGTTGGAAACAGCTCCCAGCTGACCCTCCGGAGGCTTTTCAGAGGCTGTAAATCCCATAGGAGGAGATGGTCCATCTGATTGCTGTGAAGCTACTGGTGAACTGAAGCTGCTAGAGAGGCGTTATCTCCGGGTTAGCTGCGCAATTCGCTATAGACTGTGCCATTTCAAGTTCCTGCTGCTTGGTTTATATTGTTATGTGTTCTTGAGCTGGAACAGATTCATAGCTGCCCCTCCAGTCGGCTTTCAGAGGCAGTAAGTCTCATGGCAGGAGACAGCCCGTCCTTCTGGGGAGCAGCTGGTGGATTCGAACCCTGTGCCTTCAGATTGGCAGTGCGGCTCCTTACCACTAGGTCATCAGAGCTCTCTCTGGCTTATTTAGGATAGAGGAGAAGAAATTCTAGCCATAGGGTATTGACTTTGTTGTACTTCCTTTTTTTATAAATTAGGGGTCCAAATGCATACCTTAATAGTATATTTGCCTGATGCAACACCTCTTTGAAGGTCTTTGCTTTCCACTTCCATGAATGCTGAGTGTGGATCCAAGTAAAAGATACATAGAGTTCCTAGTTATTAATTGGAGCCAACAGGCACCACTTAGATATAGATACAGATACAGATATAGATGTAGATATATAGATATTTAGAGATATTTATAGAGGTATTTATATATGGCATCAGAATTGGTGGAAAATCTATCAACAATCTGCGTTATGCAGATGACACAACCCTGCTTGCTGAAACTGAAGAGGACCTGAAGCGCTTGCTGCAAAGGGTCAAGGACTGAAGCCTTCAATATGGATTGAAGCTCAATGTCAAGAAGACAAAGATTAGGGGAGCTCTGGTGGCTTAGTGGCAAGGAGCTGCAACTACAATCCCAGAGGCGCACGGTTCGAATCCACCAGATGCTCTGCCGGGGAAGGAGGGACAATCTCCTCCTGTACCAGTCAGATCTGACTTGACGGTACAGTCACACAAAAGTAATAAAATTAAAAAAAAAAAAAAAGAAGACAAAGATTAAAAAAAAATTAGAAGACAAAGATTCTCTACACTGAACTGATTGGCAGCTTCAGGGTGGAAGGTGAAGAGACTGAGATTGTACACAGCTTTAGTTTGCTTGGCTCCACAATCAACACTCTTGGCACCAGCAGCCAGGAAATTAGAAGACATATTGCTATGGGAAAGTCTGCTGTTAGGGACCTCTCTAAAGTGCTGAAGAGCAATGGTGTCCCTCTAGAGACTAAGGTGCATCTGATACAGGCTATGGTCTTTGCAATCACCTGTTATGCATCAGAGAGTTTGACAATGACTAAGGAGGATGGAAGGAGAATCGATGTCTTTGAGCTTTGGTGTTGGAGAAGAGTATTGAGGATACCAGGGACTGCTAAGAAAACAGGTACATCTTGGAGAGGGTTAAACCGGGCTGTTCTTTTGAGGCAAGGATTCTGAGGCTTCATCTGACATACTTTGGGCATGTTTTAAGGAGAGACTGGCCCTTGGAGAAGGACATCATGCTTAGGAGGGTGGATGGAAGGCTCTTTAGGAGATGGATTGATTCAGTGACTGGGGTAATTGGGAAGAGTGTGTTGGAGACAATGATATTGGAAAGGACAGAGCAGAGTTTAGGGCTGTTGTACATAGGGTCGCTATGAGTCGCAAGCGACTCGATGACACATAACAACAACAACAATATATTTATATATGTTTATATATTTATGTATGTATCTTGTGTGTGTGTGTGTGTATTGGATTTGCCATGTGTTCCTGTTATTTTATGAGTGTAGATGCTTTGTTTTATTCTTTTTATATTAAAGATACATAACAATGGTCAGAACCACATTTTAGCTGACCCCACTGAGGGTTTCTAAGACTGTAAGTTGCTTAGGGAGAAGATTGCCCATCTTTCTATTTGAGAGAAGCTGGTGGATTCCACGGAGCAGAGAAAACCTTTGGTTTAGCCATTCAACTCCCTATGGATGAGGTCACCAGAGCTCCCTGATGCATAATAACTCATTGCAGTTGGGTTGAAACAAGCTCATAGCTGAGCCTCCACTGGGTTTTCAGAGGCTGTAAATCACATGGGATGAGACTGTCCATCTTTCCTGATTGATTGTAACCAATCCGCTGTTAGTCAGCAGCATAACTCCTTACCACCAGAGATCCTTGTTACATATTAAGTACTCAATAAATATATACTAATGAATGAATGGAGTTGGAAGAATAATGCATTTATCCTATGTGTGTGTGCACGTGTGTGTGTGTGTGCACGTGCACACGCTGTCAAATCAGATATGACTGGTAGAGAACCAGCAGAGTATCTGATGGATTCGAACCATATACCTCTGGGATTGCAGCGAAGGCATTTACCTTATTTTTAACCAAATCATGTTCACTTTCTAAGTTTGTTTTCCACCTGCTCCTCCCAAAAGAAGATATTTGTTAAATGCCATTTTGTCCATTTTTAATCTTCCTTTGAAGTTTTTCATGTTATTGCAAAGTCACTGGTAGGTGTTCTATTGCATTGTTCAAAGAACTTTGGGACTGAGGTTGGAGGTAACTGCTCTGGTCTCAAGTGACAACTGAGTAGCTGTTCCGTAACTTTTCCACAGGCAATTAACCTTCTCAATTCCCAGTTTTATCATCTATAAAATTGGGATATTACTAAAATGTTCTTTACAACACAGTTTGGAGTTTAGCTAGAGTACATTAGATATCAGGAATCTGAAGCATTAAGAAAATGAGAGTTATTATAACGATTATTAAATAGTCATATTTTATTGAAATCTAGGCAAAGATTTATATGGCAAGTGTGGGTCCCATTTGCCAATTTCCACATAAATTGTTGAGCAGCATTGGTTATGTTTATGACAAGGTGTCAACACTTCTTTTTATTATTGTCGTTCGGGTCAGGGTTTAGACAGCCAATCCGTTTTCCATTCAACATCTTGCACACATTGTGTTTCCTGCGTTGAGTGCAAGTCACCCCATTTAACAACTCAACCTGTCTCTCCTGCTGGGTTTCCCTCCTCCAGTCTTCCCCACCTCCTACCTCTTCCAGCTTCTGAACTTTGTCCTCAGGCAAGTGCTGCCCCTTTGATTTCGAGTTTATTCTGTTTGTTCTTTTTCTAGTGGTTGCCCATTCTGAACCAGATCCATTTCCATGTTGTCATTAAATCAAATTTGGAGGGAACTCCTAACAAGTGCATATGGTTCTTGTTTAGACGTGCTTTACTGCAAGATTAGAAGACTTTGCCATGATTTAAAAGCTGCGCATGCAGAAAGTGAAGGTGAATTGTAAAGAAGAATTTTTTTCCAGTAGGAATTGCCTCAATTGTTTCAAAATGAGGGCACATTTACATAATATTAAAGGGTAAGTACGATTCGTCCATAAGGTGGATATTTGGAACCTAGGGGCTTAAAAAACTCTAGTGTCTCTGCCTCTATTTCCTCTTGTCTGCTTTCCAAACAGCCGTCGATATTTCCAGATTGTATTGATTTTTTTTTTTTAACAGTAGAACATTCAGGTGACAGGTAGTAATATCCTTTATGTTATGCCTTACAGTTCTATTTTGCTAAAAGGATATCTCAACTCTATTTTTCAGGAATTTCGCCTTTGAGTTTGTGGTGCTGAAGAACAGTACTGCACGTACTATAGACTGACAAGAAAGGATTAGGTCTCTCCTAGAAAGGGTGAATCCAACTTGCTCCTTGGAGGCAAGGATTTTGAAGCTCTGTCTCACATACTTCAGGCATGTTGTCAGGAGAGGCAGTCCTGGGATAGGGACATCATGTTTGGGAAGGTGGAAAGTCAGCACAAGAGACAAAGACTCTGGATGAGATGGGTTGACACGGTAACTAGCGTTAAGGGTTAGATGTGTTGGAGATAGTGAGATTGGCTCAGGATAGGGAAGGCTTCAAAGCTATTGTGCAGAGGGTTGCTATGAGCCACAAGCAACTTGAGGGCACATAAAAGCAGCAGCATATCTAAAGACTGTCTCAGGGCAATAAATGTACAGAAATGATGTTAATTATAGAACAGAGTTCAGGTCTTTTGTGCAAAGCTTACGCTGAGTCAAATTTGACTCAACGCCTAACCACTACTAAATGAGACTAGTGCTGTTATATCTGGATGAACATTCTTCCACTTTGCACATCACTCTTTGTCAATGTGCTGTATGAGATAACCTGGGTTTGCTGTGATGATGAGCTTTGTGCCATGCGGATACCAAATACCATAATGGTTTCCCATTGTGGACAGTGTTTGGTGGAGCTCCCAGTTGTAAAACAGGTTTGGAAGCAGGAGTGGCATCCACTTCCTAAACCACATGCCTCTGGAAACTTTATAAACTTGGAGAAACAACGAAAGCTATGGAAAGGCATTAGGTCTTTTGTTTGTAGAGTTGCTATGAGTCACCTTGACTTGATGGAAATCAACAACAACAACTACTATAGATTTCAGGGATCTCTGGTGGCTTACTAGGTAAGGAATTATGTTACCAACCTAAAGGCAAATAGTTCAAATCCACAGCTCCTCTGTGGGATGTGCACAATCTCCTGTGCAATTTATAGTCGCTGAAAAATTGCTGAAAGGTCATGTACAAGTTGGTTTTGATTTGACGGTACATAACAATAACAGGACATATTTTAAGCGTTCTCAGTGGTATAATGGTTAAAAATTTAGATGCTAACCTAAAGTTTTGTGGTTTTACTCCACCAGTGACTCTGTAAGAGAAAGAAGTGGCAATCTGTTTCTGTGAAGATTTAAAGCCTTGGAAACTCTTGGAGATGATCTACTCATCTCAGAACCAATTGAACAGCAGTGGGCAATGGGCAGAGGGCAGGGTAAATACCTAGGAAAGAGGCTAGTATATGATAAGGTAGTTTCTTTTCCATGTTTTAATTTTTTTTTTTTTTGAAACACTATATTCTTTCCCCTAGAGTTTGTATCATTTCACAGCCTTGTGAGAAATGGATGATGTCTTCATTAGTATTTGTTGTCTGTTTTTATTATTTTATATTTTTAATGCCATTTTGCTGAGACAACCAAGCAGGCCAGGACTTGGTGGTGAACCAGGACAACACAGCAAGGTCTTGACGCTGATGTGTCAAATGTGATAATGGTTAACCATCGTGAACAGTGTTCAGTGGAGCTCCCCGATTAAAACAAGCCTGGAAGCAGAGTGGCATCCACTTCCAAAACTAGCTTGCTTCTGAAAACTCTCTGAACTTGGAGAAAGGATGAAAGTTATACAAGTGTTCAGGTCTTTCATTCATAGGGTCACTATGAGTCGCCTACAACTCCACAGCACTTAACAACAACAACAACAACAACATAGAGCTCTGTTGGCCTAGTAAATAGAAAGTTATTTTTCCAAGTTAAAGGTGGGTGATTATAATGTGTGGCCCTAAGGACTGGTTTTAATTGTTTTTGGTCAAACATTCTACTAAGTGGCATAGCACTCGTCTGTCTACTTGCTGTACAGAGGTAACTCATGGTTGCTATGATGCTGAACTGATGTGTCAAATGCGATAATGGTTACCCATGGTGGACAGTGTTTGGTGGAGCTTCTCTATTAAAACAAGCTTGGAAACAGGAGTGGCATCCACTTCTGCAAAGGCTTGCCTCTGGAAATTATGAACTTGGAGAAATGATGAAAGTTATACAAGTGTTCAGGTCTTTTGTTCATAGGGTTGCTATGAGTTGTCTATGACTCGATGGCACTTGACCACAGCAACAACTACACTATTTTGGCTACGGTAATACAGAAGGACGGAGCTCCTATACTATAGGAGCAATGCAAACCCAAAGACAGTGCTTCTCTGGTGGTTCAAATCCATAAGAAACTCTGTGGGAGAAAGATGGACAATCTCTTCCTATGCCATTTACAGCCCTGGAAAACCACTAGAGGGCCAGTTCTGACTTGGCTACAACTCAACAACAATGAGTTTGAGCTTTGAGTTTGGCTTCATAATAAGATGCACTGCTAACCCAAAAGTCAGACCCCTCTGGAGGTTTGAATCCACGAGTTGTTCTCAATGCGAAAGACAGGTAATCTCCTACCATTTGATTTATGGCTTCAGAAAGCTAATAAAGGGGCAGCTGTTTTGGCTTCAAACTCAATGACAGTGAGAGACAGACAGAATGGATAATGGCTGTTACGTTTTTTTTTACTTGCTATTATTTGAATGTCCCTTTTAAAGAAGGTTCTCCTGATGTTCTTGGCATGTTTTGCAATTAAATTCTTTTTGTTGCTGAGTTATTGCTTCTTAAAGATTTTAAATAATAATAAATAATTATGGATAAAATTTATAAGAATGGGAATTCTAGAGAACCAATTTGTGCTCTTGTATATCTTGTTCATCAACCAAGAAAGCACCATTCAAAAGGAGTAAGGGGGTTACTGCATGATGTCATGAACTTAGGAAAGATGTGCATCACCAGGATTCCATCCTCTCTTCATACCTATTAAACCTGCATATTGAGAAAATAATTTGAAAAACTAGACTATACAAAGAAGAATGCGGCATCAAGATTGTAGGGAAACTCATCAACAGCCTACATTAATGTAGATGACACTGAAAAGCAAGAGTTTTTAAAGATACAAAACCTATAGCCTTCAGTGTAGAGTACATCTTAACATCAAGAAAGCAAAAATCCTCACAATTCTATCAATAGGTAACATTATGGTAGAGGAGACAATATTAAAACTGTCAATCATTTCATTATTAGGATCCACCATGAACATGGTATGGTAGCAGCAGTCAAGAATTAAAAGATCGAATTGCACTGGGCAAATCTGCTGCTAAGAGTCTCCTCAAACTACTAAAAAACAAGGATGTCAATTTAAAGACTAAAGTGTGCCTGATGTAATGCATGATATTTTTCCATTGCTTCATATGCGTCTGAGAGTTGGGCAATAAATAAGAAAGATCAAAGAAGAATTTATCTCTTTGAATTGTAGTGTTGACAAAGAATATTGAACATATCACAGAGTGTCAAAAGAATGAATTCTGTCCTTGAGGAAATGTAAGCATGGTGCCGTAGAGAGGCAAGGGTGATGAAACGTCATTTCACATATTTTGGATATGGCAGATAACAGCATTCCTTAGAAAGAAACATTATGCTGGGAAAAGTAGAAGGTGAGTGAGAGAGAGGAAAACTCTCAAGGAGATGATAGTCTGATTGTGATAATGGACTTGAGCATGGGGAAATTGTGATGGAAGCATAAGGTAGGGTAAGGTTTTGATTTGTTGTTCCTAGGTGTGACTCCATGGTAATTAGCTGGGCTGAGAATAGTTGATAGCAAAACACATTAGCACAAGCCCTTCTAAGAAGATCATGATGCTGGCCCAGATTCACAGTTTGAATAGACGAAAGAGACTGTGTCTCATAAGAAGTCTAGAGCTAAAGACAGCTGGAGGTGGAACATCCCATGTTAATTTCTAAATAACCTTTATATTTTATTCCTAACACAAAACACTCATATAGCGTATGCTCTTGAAAAATTCCTAGTCAAGACAGACTAGGAAGAAGGATTGGCCACCCACTTCTGAAATAGCAGGCCTCTGAAAACCCTATGCACAACAGAACACACGTAGATTAACAAAAAGGGCAACCTAGGTAGAACCATCAAGTATGGAAACACAAGGGAGGAGGAACAGCTGTAAGCAGAC
>NW_006399753.1:12583696-12585633 GCF_000299155.1 Elephantulus edwardii | reverse complement strand
AGAGCAGGGTTTAGAGCTGTTGTGCATAGGGTCGCTATGAGTCGGAAACGACTCGATGGCACATAACAACAACAACTTGAAAAAATTATCTTTAATAAATTACATTTATTTTAGTCCTTGTTATTTTTTTTAAATTTCTTTTAATGAACATGTACAGAGACTTTGGATTTCCATTCATTCACTGTTGCTAATGTCATGATCCAGGCCATTATCTTCTCTATTGCTTGCTGTGCATCTGAGAGCTGGGCAATGACTAAGGACGACAGAAGAAGAATTGATGACTTTAAGTTGTGGAGAAGAAGAGTGGACATACCATGCACTGCCAAGAGGGTAAAACCAATTTACTCTCTGTAGGCAAGGATTTTGAAGCTCCATCTCATATGCTTTGGGCATGTAGCTTGAAGAGAAGGATACCATGCTTAGATGTGCAGAAGAGGAAGACTCTTGATAAGATGGATTGATACAGTGACTGTGGCAATGGAATCAGGTGTGTCAGAGACAGTGAGCCTGGCTCAGCACAGAGCAGGGTTCAGAACCATTGTTCATAGGGTCACCGTGAGTCATAGTCGACTGGATGATACATAACAACTGCAACAACTAATGCCAATTTGGGAAAACAACTATATGTTACTACACATCCATCCTGCAACTCTTTTTTTTAATTAGAAAAGATTTTCTCTAATGGACTAGACAAATTCAGCACGAGCTCATGCACTTGCCTTCCAAATGGATAGACCTCTGGTCTTTCTTAATTATACCTAGGGTAGTATCACACTATCTTATCAGAATGCTGGTTTTTTACTTACAACTGTTTTCACCAGAAAACTCCAGTCATAATATATCAAACTGTCCTTCTATAATTAGTTTATTAGTCCTTGCTCTATTTTCTGGAATAATTGTAAAGAAAACTCTTTAAAGGACATCTTATTCCTGTAGTTGAGTTTCATTGTTCTAGCAAAGACACAGCCTTTTCAGTAAATTAATGCAATCACTGAATTGGAATTAAAAGTGATATAACATAGTCATCTGTTGTTAATGACCCAAAATATTCTTTCTTAAGTTAAATAAATTTTATTCAAAATTAACAATGTTTACTAACATCTCATTTTTACCTTTTAGTTATGAAAAAGAAAAATCTCTATACCTTGACCTGGAGAAACTGAAACCCTATTACAGGAGGGAGACAGATGACAAAGAAATACACTCGCACACAGTGAGTGCTATAATAAATGTAAAATTAGCACACGTTGTCATGGAGACAAAGCTGGAGCAGTAATTCATCCAATGAGAAGATTAGTACTTGGGGAAGTAGTTAAAGAAGAGGTAATAGAAGCAATCTCCATTTGGACAAGATTTCGTTGAATGACGCAAATGGTTAAACAATGATCTACTAATTATAAAGGGTAACAATTCAAATTCATGCAGATGTGTCTCAGAAGGAAGACATGGTAATTCACTAATGAAAGAAAATAGCTTTGAAACCCTATGGAGTAGTTCTTCTCTAAATGTACAGGGTCGCTCTGAGCCAGAATCAACTCTACAACACCTAACAACAACAGATATGAACTCAAAGAGAAATAGACCCGTGGCAGAGGCATCATTCTGATGAGAATAAAAAAAGAAAACCAAACTAGTGGAAACATGTTTAACATTATGAGGACGTGGAAGGCAGGGGAAATTCTCTTTAAAGTGGACCATGTCCTAACACCCAGAGCCTTTGAATCTAAAATCTCTTTTATTTATACACACACACACACGCACTTCTTTCCTTTTTTATTAATTTTAATAAACATTTACAGAGATTTTGGATTTCCATTCATTTATTGCTGCGCTTTTCTCCCTGCCCACCCTCCCCACCAGTTCACTTCTCTCTTTGAAAAGAAAAAGAAAAAAAAATTCCTTCATTGGTATATAATTCCCCCATCCCTTCCCCTCCC
>NW_006399753.1:12579109-12583305 GCF_000299155.1 Elephantulus edwardii | reverse complement strand
GCATATATCTGCTTGGATGGTAGTTATGGTCTCTCTGGGGTATATTCCCAGTAATGGGATTGCTGGGTCAAATGGTATCTCTATTTGCAACTTTTTTGAGAAAGTGACACACTGCTTTCCACAACGGTTGCACCATTTTACATTCCCACCAACAGTGAAAAAAGGTTCCAGTTTCTCCACATCCTCGGCAGCATTTGTTGCTTGCTATTTTGTTAAATTTTGCTATTCTGACTGGGGAGAGATGATATCTCATAGTCGTTTTGTCTATATTTATTTCTATATTTATATTTAATTTTATAGGTATATTTTATATATCTATCTATTTATTTATTATGAAGAATCTTGATTAGGAGAAATGATCATGAGTTATACTAATGAGTATAATACAATCAGAGGCATTGTAAGTGAAAGAGTGCTGTAAGATGAGACCCAGAAGATACTCTTCTGATGACTTTGAAGAAAGAGAAATGACTCCAGAAGCCAAGGATTGCAGATGTTCTCTAGATGCTAGATAAGACAATCATCAAATTCTCCCCTGGAACCTCTCAAAAAATTATTACTCTACCTACAACTTGACTTTAGTCTAGTGAGACTCATGTTGGTTTCAAAACTATAAGGGAATTGATCTGTGCTGTTTTAGGTCATAAATTTCCAGTGAATTGTTGTAAGTTCAAAAAGGAGGATAGCTAAAGTAATGTGTGTGATGTGTGTTTGTATTGTGCGTGTGTGTGTTTATACACGGAGGGAAGGAGAAGATAGAAATAATACATAATGTGTGTATGTATACTGGTGGGGAGTTTTCTGAAGCAGTCTGTACAGAGAGCTTTTGGTTCTGGTAAGACTCTATGTACTTGGAGAAACAATGAAAGTTATGCAAGTGTTCAGGTCTTTTGTTCATAGGGTCAGTGTGACTCATCTACAACTCGACGGCACTTAACAACACCACCACCAACATAGAGAGAGCTCTGTTGGCCTAGTGGATAGAAAGTGATGCTACCAAGCCAAATGTGGGTGATTTAAATCTGTGGCACTCAGGCCTGGTTTTAATTGTTTTTGGCCAAACATTCTTCTAATTGGTATAGCACTGATCTGTCCATTTGCTGTACAGAGGTAATCTCATAGTTGCTGTGGTACTAAACACTGTGACAGTGATATGTCAAATGCGATAATGGTTACTCATGGTCTGATGGAGCTCCCTAATTAAAACAAGGTTGGAAGTAGGAGTGAAATCCACTTCCAAAATAGCTTGCCTCCGGACACTCTATGAATGTGGAGAAATGATGAAAGTTATATAAGTGTTCAGGTCTTTCATTCATAGGGTCACTATGAGTCGCCTATGACTCGACGGCACTTAACAACAACAACAACAACAATAAATGCATATAACTAAACTCTAGATTTTATCTTTAAATAATATGATCAGGAAATAAAAACCCCTCCGTTATAAAAGTTACAGTTCTACTGGTTAGGTGGTCTGTTTCTCTTGTCAAGGATCATATTTGGAAAGCATTGATTTCATCTGGTTACTCATATGAAATTCTTTATTTACAATTGTGAATTTTTTTGTTGTCTTCTCAGCTTGTCATTGTTGTTCTCTCTTACACACACACACACACATCTTTCTATTGTCACCATTATACTAAAGGATGATGGCTGGTAGCCACAATTACAAAAACGTAGTTATAAAATAAACTAGTATAATTTTAAAAAGTGTAATTACATACGTCGATACGATACACAGAACAGAAGCTGCCATGAAGGAGAGCAATGGAGAGACCTAAATTCCATTTGCATGGTAGGGAAGGTCTGATTGAGTAAATATTTGAAATTTTTCTCTTCTTGTGTCACTTATCCCCTTTCTGTTCCTTTCTTCTATCCCCCTTTAGTTGCAGCAAGTGAAAGAAGTACTTCATATAGAAGGGCTAAAGGAAATGTATTGAAATTTATTGTCCATTAGCCTCTCAACTCTAACCCATGTCCTAAATTCTCTATTCCTTTTTAAATCAGAAGGCTGGGTGTATGATCATAATTCACCAATCATGTTGGTTGTTAGAAAGAAACTCCTCAAATAGAAATTGGACCACCAAAAACTAGGCCTGCAAGACTAAAAAGAAAGAGTATGTGGTGCTAGAAGTTCTTGGAAGCACTAGAAAGAAGTCTTTTGGATGTTAGCAGGATTTCTCTGCAACTGGAATCTTTCCTCTGCTGCGTGTAGCATTGCAAAACACACTAAGAGTTTCACAATCACTGCGTGGTTTGCTATGAAGTCACTGGTGGCCTCTTTACTCTGCAAATCACTTCCCAGGGAAACTTTGATCCTCTATGATATCAGCCTTTTGAGCCACTAATTGCTTCCAAGTGAATTTTGGCTTGCCAAACGTCTGGGTGGTGCCTCCCATCAGATACAGCTCTTTTTTTTTTTTTAATTCATATGTCTGTTTGCTTCCAAACTTCTCTACCACTGTAAGAATAGAAATTCACTCAAAATAAAAAGCTGGAAGATATAGAATTGGCTGGAGTACGAGGTGCCTGGGTTTCTTCCTGGCCCAGAAGCTGACTCCCAGGGAGACATGCTATCATCACAATTCTCTAAAACTTGATTCTTATATTTTGAAGGAAACTTACTACCTCAGTAGATTTCAATGTAATGAATTGAGAAGATACGTGAGAGATTTTAAGCCCCATCAGGAAAAGATGGTTACTTAAACTCTGGACTTTTTCATATCTCTAGACACTTTGAATTCACCATAATTATCCTTCTTTTTCAAGCCTACATTCAATCAGTGGCAGTTCCATCCACGATGACTCCTGAATACTTCCTTAATTCCATTGTGCTGTCTTCTCTACTATGTTTTTCCCTCATCTCCACCCGCCCTATCATTCCACCTCTCCAATTCTACTTCTCAGCATTTCTATAGAATTTTATTAGATTCTTGTTTTCTAATCCCTCTCCATTTCTAATTTTAAACATCAGATTTTACATGTTAAATAAGGATGCTAATCTTTATTTCTTGAGATTATTTTAAAGATGAAGTACACAAAGTTCTACAGCATATGTATAAACATCAAAGAATCTTTGTCTTATATTACCAGGTACATAGTCATGTTGTTGTTGTTGAGTGCCTTTGAGTCGGAGCTGACCCATAGCTGACCCTCCAGGGGGTTTTCAGAGGCTGTTAATCACATGGGAAGAGACTGTCCACCCTCCTCCCAGGGAGCAGCTGATGGATTCAAACCACAAGCCTTCAGGATTGCAGCACCGCTGCTTGCCACTAGGCCACTCGCGCTCCCTACGTAGTCATAGATGTACTCTGTAAGATTTCCTTCTTGGTCATGCTTATCTCTTAACCTCTGCCAGAGTTTTGTTTGAATTTTTTTTTTTCTAAGACAAAAAATTGATCCTCTCACTACTGTTCTTAAAGGGAACTCTGGTAGCCCAGTGTGGAGAAGTTGTGCTGCATTTTCAAAGGCATGCAGTTTAATTCCACCAGACACTGCGCGGGAGAAAGATGGACAATCTCCTCTCATGTGATTCACTGTTTCTAAACACTCACTGGAGGGTCAGCTGTGGGTCAGTTCTGACTCAACGGCAAACAATGCCACACTTCCTTTAAAGAAAACCAAGTATTTCTTATGCTCATAAAATGAAGGTCACACTTGGGAGGGACTGGAGAGCATTATGCTGAGTGAACTAACTTAGTTCCACAAGGATAAATATTGTATAAGACCATTATTGTAGAATGAGTATAAGGATCCAGGAGGGGTGGGAGAGGCTGGAAGCAGAGGGATGTGGATGTGCAGGGGAAAGAGGGAATTAATCATTGGGTTGTATAATTTGATGGGTGGGGAGGTGAGGGAAATTGAAATAATTCATTCAAATTTCTATTAGAATTTTATAAATAAACTAATGGGGGAAAAGTAGAAAAAAAATGGTCATAGTACTTGATATGAAGGACACTTTATAAATCTGGATATAGTCTGTCTTGCCACTCCCTTCTGCTGCCACTTTCCATGAACTCCACTTTGGTTCCCTCCAATGACTTGTAAATGTCAAGCATTCTCTGTGGCAAAACTATTAGCTTTGTCTCAAGTGAGCTCTATGTTGTTACTGCATTATATTCTCATCCTATTTAATTATCTTTCTGACTTCTCCATCAAATATATATATTATATATATACACACACACACACACACA
>NW_006399753.1:12544699-12577169 GCF_000299155.1 Elephantulus edwardii | reverse complement strand
CTAATAAAATTTAATAATAAAAAAAAAGGAGCTCTGGTGGCCTAGTGGACGAAAGCCGCACTGCAATCCCAAAGGCACATGACTCATGTCCACCACCCAACATATCTTAGATAAACAAAATAGGTCATAACTGATACTAGATCTAAATTCCCCCCAATGTGAAGAAGATAGAATCCTTTCTCTAGAATAGAAACAAATTCGAATTCTTGTATGGTTTATGCTGACCTTTATTGATGATGTGGCAAGACTCACAATGAAGGCAAACATCTACAAACATTCATCAATGATTAGAACATGGAATGGATGAGGTATAAACCTATAAAAATAGGAAGTTGTAAAAAAATGAAATGAAACACATAAAGATCAACATACAAGGCATTTTTGAGCTGAGCTAAACTGGTTTAGTGAGATAATTTGATTTATTATGCCAGGAATCACAAATTGAAGAGGAATGGTGTCATATTCACTGTGAAAAAGATCATTTTAAATCTATGCTGAAGTACAATGCTGTCCATGATAAAATAATATCCAGTCGTTCTGCCAACCCAAAGGAACATGGTTTGACTCCTCTAACTGCTTTATGAGATTAAGATAGGCAATCTCCTCCCGTCCAATTAACTCCCTCTAAAAACCTACTGGAGGGTCAGCTGTAGGTCTGTTCTGACTTGATGGTGTACAACAAGCACTGCTTTAAAGGGGTCCTTCACAGTAGAGATGCCCAGTGCAACATGCTGTTTGATTTGATTTCTTGACTTTTGTTGCCATGGGTGTTAACTGTGGATCCAACAAAATTAAATCCTTGACAATTTTAATCTTTTCTCCATCTAACATGTTATCTACTGGTCTAATTGCGAAGAGTTTTGTGTCCTTGATTTTGAGGTGTAATTCATATCGAAAACTATATATATAGTCTTTGATCTTCCATAGTAAATGTTTCAAGGTCTCTGCACTTTCTGTAAGCAAAGTTGTGTTCTTTAGATAATGCAGGTTCTTGAAAATCTTCATCTTAATTGCATGTTCAATCAATTTCAGATTGTAGAAGTCCATGGAAATTCTCCACTTCTTCATCTTTGACTTTGTGGTTGGTACATATCTTTGGATGATGATTGTATCAACAGGCTTCCTTGTATGATGTACTATTGAGTCATAATTGCACCATAGCTGACCCTTCAGCTGGTTTTCTGAGGTAATTATTACACTGGCAGAGACTGCCCATCTTTCTTCAGTGAAGCAGTTAGGGGATCCAAACCATGTTCCTTTGGTTTAGCAGCACAACTGGATGTTATTTTATCACAGACAGCACTGTATTTATGCAATGATTTACAATGTTCTTTTTTCACAATGAATACGACACCATTCCTCTTCAATGTGTGATTCCTGGCATAATAAATCAAATTGTCTGACTAGATATGGCCAAAACTAGTCCATTTCAGCTCAAAAATGCCTAAGATGTTGATCTTCATGAATTCAATTTCATTTTTTAAAATTCCAAATTTTTATAGATTTATATCTCATACATTACATGTTCTAATCATTGACGGATATTTGTAGCTGTTTGTTTTCATTGTGAGTCTTCTCACGTCAGTGAAGAATAATCCATATAAGAATTATAATTTGTTTCTGTTCTAGAGAAAGGATTCTATCTTATTCACATTGTTTTTCTTTTAGATCCAGTATCATTTATGACATATTTTGGTGTGTTTGCTACAACATTTTAAGTTTCTGACTAAAATCAATATGGAGTTCCAATACAAATAGTTCCAACTTAATGTAATTGCTTTAATTAGTTGCTTTGTTACATTTTTAATGCAGAAGATTTAAACTTTCAGATTTATTTATTCAGTCATGTATTAATTTATTCATCATGTATACTTATTTATTCAATGGCAATTAACTAAATAAAGTCTTCATTTTCCTATCATTTAGTCACTCTTCCTTTCTTATGAGTTAGTTCTCAGTCCCAAACTAAATTTTATGTTTTCTTAAAGCAGGAACCTAGGCCCTGTCTTATGCTGTGTAGAGATACTCAGTAACGAGCTGCTGCTAGATAGTTTGCTTGATAGTTTCCCTCTCTTAGCTGTGACACGCAGTTCAAGGCACAAACACAGACTTAAGATGGATTACTACCTACAAAAATCAGGATTGTTCATGCAGACTACTTTCAGTTGCATCTCCATGGAAACATATTGTCCCTGACTGTGGATGAGGAAACATCATGGTAAGAAGGTTACATAACATTGCAACAGCACTGTTTTCAGGTTGGAACACTTACACAGAAAGCACAGGGGGGTTTATTGAAGTCCCCAGCCCTGGGAACATCAGAAAACTCATAAATATGAGTCCTGAGAAACAAAAGTATCCAATAAAATGCCAAATTCAAAGGGTCTGCTCTTTCAGCAGAGAGGAACACAATGCAAACAAAGATTTTGAAGGTGATAAAGAAATTCTGGAACAGAAAGAGAACATAGAAGGATTAATAGGCGACCAGGCGTGGGGGCAAAGGAAAGCAGCAATGCTTTTCCACTGAAAGAAGAGTCAATAGATCATTTCACATCTTTGAGTCATTTGCTTCCTGATTCAAAAAAGTCAGTGACAAAGAATTCACTCCAATGTTGCAAACATTTATTTATGGCAGGAGTGGAAATAGAGTAGGTAGGAGGGGAGGAAGAAGTACGTTATAGATTATGGGAATGTGAGGTTTAGGATAGAAACATTAGTCATACACCTACACTGTGTCAGTCCCTTTGTTTATACAACAACAGTGAGTTCCTTCAGCGTACTTCTGAAGTCGGCATCGCTACTGTCAGTGAACAGATGAGAAAACTGAGGCTAAATATCTTCTCCAGAAGTGCAGTCAGAATAATACTTTTGGGAAGCAAATATGGTGAAAAGGACTAGTCCCTGGATAAAGACATCCCGCTTTGTAAAACAGAAGATTTAAAAAAAAAAAAATAATAGCCCCTCAAACAAATGGATTGACGCAATGACTGCATCAGTGAAATAAGTCCAGCAGTAATTGCGAGAAAAAATGACTCAGGCCTGGGCCCTGTTTGTTCTGTTATATGTAAGATCTCAGTGAGGAGCTCACGTGAAAGCATCTCAGAACACGTGTCCCAGTTCCTATTGAACTTCACTTCTTCTCATTTGATCTCTTTTACTTAAAGGTATATTTCCAAAATTCCAAAACTCATTAATACTATGCAGGAAGTATGTCTTTTCTATGAAGGACATCTATAGCAGTTCAAACAAGAAATTTTAGAATCAAATATATATCTTTTAAAAAAATCTTTCTTTTGCATTGCTATCTTTATTTATTTTCCACACTTTTTCCAGCATGTTCCAAATTTGAGTGAGTTTATTTAAGACCTTTACCTTTCTTTCTGCTCTTTTCTAGTCTATCATTTTAATGTTCATTTAGCATCCTCTCTGTCTTTAAACCTCACCTTTCCCACTCAATAGCTTATCAACTTGTTTTTTAAATAAAGTCTCCATTCTAAAGGAAACTTTGACATCAATAATTGCAATATTTCTTTACCCTGCTACATAGTAAAACTTCCAGAAGATTATCTGAGAAAGAACAAAGACTGACAGCTATTAACATGCCTTTTGCCCCCTCCATTCTTATCTTTGAGGTGCTGTCTCTCCCAGGTATTTATAATGTTTGTAAGACCAGTCCAATGAGTTTAAGAGCTGGATGCCTCACATGTTGTTTCCATTCCCAGGAAAGGTGATCCAACAGAAAGTGGAAATTTTAAAGCAATAGCATTAATATCACAAACAAATAAAATATTGCTGATGATCATCCAAAAATTATTATAATAGTTCATTAACATAAATTGCCAGAAGTTCAAGATGATTTCAAAGAGGCCACAGTACCAGGGATATTATTGCTGATATCAGATGAATCCTGGATGAAAGCAAAGAATACAGAAAGAATGTCTGTGTTGATTGATTATACAAAGGCATTTGACATTGTTGATCATAGCAAACTATGGCTAATATTAAGAAGAATGAGAATTCTCAAACAATTAATTATGCTTATATGAAATCAAGCTGTTTTCTGAACAGAGCAAAGAAATCCTGCATGGCTTAAAGTCAAGAAAAGTGTGCAACAGGGCTGTATCCTTTCTCCATGCCTATTCAATCTGTATGCTGAGCAAACTATTCAAGAAGCTGAATTTAATGAAGAAGACTGTGGCATCAGGATTGGAGGAAGACTCATCAATCACCCATGTTACGCAGATGACACAACCTTGCTTTCTCAAAGCAAGGAGGATTTGAGGTTTGTGCTATAGAGGATCAAGGAACAAAGCCTTCAACATGGACTGCATCACAACATCAAGAAAAAAACCTCCTCACCATTGGGCTGATGCACAGCATCATGATAGAGATAAAAATGAAATGGTCCAGGATTTAAACTTACTTGGATCCACAACCACACCCTTGGTTCTAGCACTCAGGAATTGAGGAGATGGAGAATACTGGGAAAGTCTGTTGTCAGGGACTTATCAGAAGTCTTCAGGAAAAAATGCCTGATTCTTGCCATCATTTTTTTTCCTCCAATCACGTGCTAAGCATCTTTGAGCTGGCCAATGAATAAGATTACCAGAAGAAAACTGATGCCTTTGAGTTGTGATGTTGGAGACTACTGAATCGTCTATGGATTGCTAAAAGAACAAACAAATATGTTTTGATGAAGGTCCAACAAGAGTTCTCCTTAAAGGCAAAGATGGTGAAGTTTCATCTTATAAACTTTGGGCATGTTGTTAGGAGACGCTATTCCCTGGGAATGGAAATCATGCTTGGAAAAAGTAGAGGGTCTGTCAAAGAGAGAAAGACCCTCTGCAAAAATGGGTTGATTCAGTAACTGCAGTAGTGGGCTCAAATGTGTCAGAGATGAGAATAATGATGTAGGATAGGGTATGGTTCAGATCTGTTATTCATCCAATTGCTATGAGTTGTACATGTCTCGGTGGCACCTATTAATAATGCTAGATGGATAGATAATAGATAGAAAGATAGAAATATAGATAGATAGACAGAAAGATAGATGATAGATAGATAGATAGATAGATAGATAGATAGATAGATAGATAGATAAAATTATAGATAGATCTGAAGGTTGCCCAATCTTACACAACCCTCATGTTTCTGATATGCTTGAGTCCATTCTACAGTTATGGTATCAGTCCATCTTGTTGAGGGTCGTTCTGTCTTTCTCTGACCTTAAAACTTTCCCAGATTGAGGTCTTTTTCCAAGGATTGGTTCATCCTGACAACATGACCAAAGTATTTGAGACCACGTTTCACTCTCCTTGCCTCTAAGGAACACCCTGACTGCTCTTCCTCCAGGACCGATGAGTCTGTTCTTCTGGCAGTCCACTGGGTAATCAGTATTCTTCTCCAACACCGTAATTCCAAAGCATAGATTATGCTTCTGTCCAGTTTTCAGCAGTATGTTGTTGTTATGTGCCATTGAGTTGCCTGAAACTCAGTGATCTTGCGTACCACAGTTCTGAAGCCTGCCCTGTCCTGAGCCAGTCTGACTCTGACACACCTCTCCCCCTCCCATTGCCCTAGTTATGGTATCACTCCATCTCATCTGGGGTCTTCCTCTCCTGAGCTGTCCCTCCACCCTTTCTAGCATGATGTCCTTCTCCAATGATCTGTCTCTTCTGGCCATGTGCCCAAAGTATGTGAGATGGAGCTTCAAAATCCTAGCCTCCAAGGAGAAATTTGGTTTAACCCTTTCCAAGATAGACCTATTTGTTTTCTGGGACATAACTTAAACTACTATGGCTTGGATTACCTTAGTCTTTATACTGATACTGCTGCTCTTTAGTGCTTTGGAGAGAGGTTTTGGACAGCAGATTTCCCCAGTAAAACCTCTCTGTTGACTTTTTGCCAGTCGTTAGCATGGATGTTGATTGTGTATTCAAGTAGAATGAGATCCTTGGGAACTCCAATCTTTTCTCCTTATATATGTTGTTGCTGTTGTTATAGACCATCAAGTCAGAAATTACTCTAGTTGACTCTCCAGAGGGTTTTTAGAGGCTATAAATTGTGCAAAAGGAGATTGTCTATCTTTCTCCCTTGGAGCAAATAGTGGATTCCTACCACCTCCCTTTTGGTTGATGATTCAACTCCTTAACACTGGGCCACCTGATCCCTGTCCCCATCTACATCTGTATACCAATGTTTACACAAAGGCTTGACCATGATTGCTCATGTTGTTGTTGTGGACTGTAGAGTCAGAACCAATCCATAGCTGACTCTCTGGTGGGTTTTCAGAGGCAGTTAACTTCATGGGAGGAGATTTCCCAAACTTCTCCATGGAGCAGCTGATGGCCTCGAACTGGTGCTTTTAGGCTTGCAGCCAGCGCAGCTTCTTGCCACTAGGCCATAGCGGTTTTATTTTTAATACTCCAAATTGGAAACAACCAACTAGCTATCAATATATAAATTGATAAACTATGGCATATTATTCCTACAGTAAGGAATACTGCTTAGTAATGAAAAGGAAAAAAGCCTACACGTAATCTGTGTGGATGAATTGCTTAAACATTGTGCTTACTAAAAGAAGCAAACCATAAAGAACGGGCTATAGGATTAAATTTATACAAAACTGATGAATGTGCAGACTGAATCTACAATCACAGGTGAGTTATTCCCTTGGGCAAGAATAGGAGAGGAGGTGTCTGCAAGGGAGAATTTTGTAAGGATAATGCAAGTGTTCTGTGTTGAATTTGGGGTTGTTACATAGTTATATAATGGCTCAAGCACTTTGAATTGTATATTTTAAAATCAGTGTATTTCACTGCGTGACAATTATAGCATGAAAAGAGTAATTTTTAAATTCAGAAGGAAAAGGAAGGGAGAATACGGTGAAATAAATAGATAAAATTTATCAAGAATATATGATTAGCTTTTTATTTTTAATAGGTGCTTAATATTTTTAATCCAGCTGTTTATATAAGATACTAATCCATAATGTCCTGAAGACGTTGCCAGCGTGACGCTTCATCCTATTTACAGAACCGAGAAGATGGGTCCATCAAGCTCCGCTACTGTTGTAGTAAGGAGGAATGGCAGGGCAGCGAAGGTGGCAGTGAGATGCAAACTGAAAGGTCAAATCCACCCACGGCTGCGCAGTAGAGAGATAGGGCTATCCGCTTACATAAGCACTGACAATCCTATGAGCAGTTTGACTTTGCTCTGTAGGATTGCTGTGTGTTGAAATCGAACCAACAGCAATGAGTAATGAATGGAGTTGTTGTGTACCTTCGAGTAAATTCCAACTCATAACCACCACGTATGACAGAGACAGAGTAGAACTACTCAAAAGGGGTTACAGGAGTCCTAATGATACAAAGGTTAAGTGGCTGCTAATTAATACCTCAATGGTTTGATCTCAAGAAGGAGAAAAGACCCTGGTGATATGCTCTGTAAAGATGACAGTCTAGAAAGCTCCCTGGGGCAATTCAATTCAGTCTCACAGGGTTACTAAGAGTCGGAATGGATTCAGTGCACTGTTGAACTCATGGGAGTGTGAACGCATTGCTGTCATTCTGACTCATTGTGGCTCCAGGCAATAGCCTAGAACTGCCCCATTGGATTAGTACAGTTGTCATTACCATGAAAGCCAACTGTCACATCTTTGAGCCACTCAAGTTCAAGTGCTGACCTTTTGGGTAGCAGCCAAGTGTTGAACTATTATCCTACTGGGGCTCTTCGACTCCATGATACACAACAATGTTTAGAAGGACAGACCATCAGCTCCTCTCTCCCTCAGAGTGACTGGTGGGTTCAAATCCTCCACTCTGCATTTAGCTATTCAGTGCTTAACCATTGTGCCAATAAGGCATTTCTCTCTGAGTGTATGGATGCTTACATCGAGAAAAAGACAATTATAAAGAGCTTCCTATGAAGGTACAATCTGCCTCTCTCCAAAGGAGACACTTTGTTGGCTTGAAGCAAAGCCTGTGACCCAGTGGTAATACTAGCGCAGTTGCTGAGGTTGTGAATTTAGCTGTTGGCCCCAGGATTCAAAGAGAAGGAAATGCAGGTGGTTAACAAGGTGAAATCTGGTGATAGGGTAGGTCAGAAGAAGAGCAAAAGCCTTCTAAGGGAAATGAACCTGCTGAAAGGAAGTTCAAGGTAGAGGAAAAGGACCGAAAAGGCTGATGTCAGTGATCTGCAGCACTGATGGGAGAGAGAAGGCCTGGGAAAACGTGCGGCCACCTTCCTCGGTCAAGGGTCTTAGTGAGAATATCATGGAGCATATGGCAAGCACCGCCCAGGGCTTCCTGCTCATCTCCTAGTGGAGTGTAGGAAGCTCTGGACGAAGAATGAACTTGCCCATTTGTGGCAAAGGTCTGGCTTGTGCAGCCGGGATTGTTGCCAGACCACCTAAATTTTTATTTCCTTTTGTGCCCAAGAACTCCAGAAAAGAAAGAAAAGATTTTACAGGCCAAACCAATGAATCTAGGTTTTGCTTACTAATCTGTCTGGTCGGATTTGCTTGTTCAGTGCAAATGAGAAACAAAACCATTGCAGAACTCGACTCAAAAGACTGAAAATAGACAATTGCAGACTGGCTCGAGTTATAAAAGGAAGCCTGTTCTTTTGGATTTTTCTCTGCTGAAAATGGAATTGTTGTCCCCTTTGAAGAATGAGGCCATGAGTTCTTGGGGCTAAATATAAAAAGAAACCATTAAATGCTTGAAGGGAATTCAACCAGACACAGCCTCCCAAACTGTCGCAGTGACACATTGTGCATCAAAGGGTGACATCTCCGGAGTCAAGACTGAATTAACTGAAGCCACCTTCAAGATGGCACAAGCTGCTTCTCTGTACCGCACCTCCTGACGACAGGGTGAAGCAGAGCAAAGGGGTGCAGCAAAGACTGCACCAGCTCTTCAGGGTGGCCGGCATCCGCTCGGGCTCCACCCCTACTCGCGACTTGAGATTCAAGAGAGGTGCAGATTCTGGGATGCCTGAAGCAATTGTTTTCAGCTTCCTTAGGGGATAAAGAACTATTTGGTCATCTGGATGTGGATATAATTAATGAATTGAAAGACACAGAAGGTGTTGCACTTTGCCTGCCATAAGAAATGAGACATTGTCAAAACACTGAAGATGGCACAGGCCTCTTGATTCACAAATGAATCTAAAATAAAGCAGAACCTCTACTGAGTTATAGGATAGGTTGCATCAAAATAAACGTTTCTAACAAAAACCCCAAAAGGACGGTATGAGCTGTTGCTGAAGTGTCTAGGCCTTCCGTCTACACCATTATTGAACTGTGTTCATTGTCATAGGCGTCAGCTGGCTGGTCATGGTTTGCTATCATTAAGACCCAACTCTTATTTTTTTTTTTTTACTGCAAACAGCGTTATCATAAACTGTCCGATCAGTTCAGATTCATATTAACACTATGTCCAACTGAACAAAATCGCACCTGGTCCTGTGTTATCCTCACAAGTGTTGCTACATTGAGCCCACTCATGTAGCCGCTGTGCCAAGCTGTCTGGTTGAGGGTTTTGTCCTGTGCACTGACTTTGCTAAGCAAAATGATGCCTTTCTCCAGGGGCTTGTCTCTCCTTATCACCTGTCCAAAGTACATGAGATGAAGTCTCACCATCCTTGCTTCGAAGGAGCATTCTGGCTGTATTTATTCTGAGACATTTTTGTTCATTTTTCTGGCAGCCTGTGGTATAGTCACTATTTTTTGCCAACACTGTAATTTAAATGCTTCAACTCTTCTTTTGTCTTCCTTACTCTCGTTTGTTCTTACCGCTGGACCAATAGAGAGTGTCATGATGGATGGAGAGGAGACTGAAACTGTCAACAGCTTCATCTTGCTTGGATCCACAGTTAGTTAAGACCCCTGGTACTAGCAGTCAGGAAATAGAGACACATTGCCCTGGGAACATCTACAGTCAGGAACCTCTCCAAATTTTTGAAGAGTAATGATGTCAGTTTGAGGACTAAGGTGTATCTTATTCAGGCCATGGTCTTTCCAATTACTTGCTGTGCATCTGAGAGCTGGGCAATGAATAAGGATGACAGAAAAAGAATTGAAGCCTTTGAGCTGTGGCATTGGAAAAGAGAACTGAATATCCCGTGATGACAAAGAGAACAAACCAATATATCTTGGAGAGGGTACAGCCTGAGTTTTCTTTGGAGGCAGGAATGATGAGACTTCACCTCACATACTTTGGGTATCTTGCTAGGAAGGGCTATCACTTGGAGAAGGACATGATGCTGGGAAGGGTGGAGGGTCAGCAAAGCATAGGAAGATCCTCTACTAGGTAGACTGAGATGGTGACTGCTGCAATGGACTCTTGTGTGTCAGGAAGTGTGAGGATGACACAGGATAGAGCAGAGTTCAGATGTTTTGTTCATCAAGTCACTATGAGTCATATTCAATGACACCTAACGACAACAACAACAACAAACCATACTGATGAGTTGAGTACAATTCACAGTGACTCCATGAACAGCCAAGCTGAACCCTGCCCAATCTTGCGCGGTTCTCATCATCTCTGACACACTAGAGCTCCTTACTGAAGTCACTGGGTCCAATCTCATTGGAGGTCTTCCTCTCTGTCACTGACTCTCTATCTTTCCAAGTATGATGTCCCTTTCTAAGGAATAACCTCTCCTAGCTATATGTTCAAAGTATGAAAGATAAAGCTTCACCATCTTTGCCTCCAAGAAGCATTTATTCCAAGACATATCTGTTTGTTCTTTTGCTGTGCTAAAGTTTCTTTGACTGAAAGCAAACTTCAATCTGCTTCCTGAAAGAAGAGAATTCTAATAAAATATAACATGCACACTGAAGAGGCTGAATTCAGTATTTACTACTAGTTCAAACATTGCCTTTATCTCCTTTGGTCCCTAAGATGACAATGTCATTTTCTCTTCTTGAAGTTAATTGTATTTGAAAATACCTGTTATGTTATTGTTTTTATGTAGCACCAAGTTGGAACTGACTCATAGCTGACCCTCCAGTAGGTTCTCAGAGCAATAAATCACATGGGAGGAGAGTGTCCATAATTTTTTTTTTTTTAGCAGCTGAGGGATTAGAACCACGTGCTTTTAAATTGTCAATCCAGCTCTTTGTCACCAAGCCACCAGAATTCTTTAGATGTTGAAAATTCTCAGTGCAATAGTCTAACAGAAGGCTTGGAGGTTCAAGTTCACCCAGTGTCTTGTCTCCTTGAAAGAAAAACCTTACAACAGACCTCTGGGGCGGGGGCGGGGGGCAGCAATTAGCTCTGGAAACCCCTGTGGCACTCAACTTTAGATGGGATGTGTGATAATCAAATATTATGTAATAAATGTGTGATTGCGTTGTAGGGTGATGGTATGGGATAACGGAAGAGCATGGGCTTGGCAAGTCAGAAACATTGCATTAGAGTACTAACTATACAGTTAACTCTTTTTAAGGCAATCCCTCACCAAAGAGAATGGAGCTGCAAGGTAAATTAACCTGCTTGGCTCCTTTAGGAAGAAAGTTCTCTACATTATAAGCTCCCTCTGGGAGGCTTTCTCTACACTTCTGATAACATTAAGTGTCTGCTGCACAAACCAGTGACTTCGACAAAGCAGCTTTATTTTTTTATTTCTCTCTCACCATTTCTCTCTTAAAAATAAACTGTTCAAGTAATTTAACTACAACCTACTCATTTTGGTATCTTCAAAATTAGGTTACAAACTCAACGATTTTTTATCAGTAGGAGTCAACTATACAAAGATAACAGATGTGCATATTCCATGTAAAAAAAAACGGGTAATACAAATGCCCAAAATATGGTCAAATTTGGTAAATTCTAGGAACAGAAAAGAAAGCAAAAGTGGACAGCTCATAGTTAATGAGGGGAAGAATTGTGTGAAATGTGATTAAAACCATATGTTTAACCCATATGGTTTAGCATCTAAGGTTCATGATAAGAACTTGGGGTTTTATTTTCATTGTAGTGGAATCCCAGTGTAATCTTCTGATACAAGAGAGAGCCTTGATCTTGTTTGTGTTTCAAAAAGGTGACTGAATTAGTTATATGGAGGGGCAAATATGAAAGAAGAGAGATCATTGGGGAAGATACAGAATTAATCCAAGCAGAAAATAATGTATGATTTGGACTCAATGGAAAAATACAGTCTGCTTTGGAACATGTTATGCACTTAGAGAACTTGTTGATAAACTATATGTGGGAGGAAACAAAAGTAAGGAATTAAGCATAATTTTATTATTTTGAGGTCAAATCCCAAATCCATGGTGATATCATTTTCTGAGTTGTGAAGCCTGAGAGAAGAATAGTTCTAAAGAAAGCAGAATAAAAGATTTTGTTTTGAACACATGTTCTTTGAGACTTAGCAAGTAGGTAAAATGATTAAAGTGACTACCCAGGAAAAGAAAAAAGACTCTGTAGCTGGGATTCTGGAAAGAGGTGAGAGTGGAAGACCTACATCCAGGAGTCTTAAAGTCCTGGGCGGCAGTCTGTAAAGGCCCTTTCAGCAAAATGGTACATGGTGGTTAGACAACCACAGCACACTTGGCGAGAATACATATTATGTCCTTAAAATGACTTGGGCTGATGATTATTTCCCAGGTTTGGCAGAAAGGTTGAAAGCAAAACAGTCTTTACTGAGAAATCCCTTTGGCAGAGTATCAGGTTGAGAAAATAGCCTAGTAAACTCTTCTACAGGCTCAGACAGACAAAGAGTAGACTCAACCACCACAAGACTTGACAGAAATTGCAGGTGGGCTTTCCAATTAGTCAAAACACGCTAACTAAATTAAAAGTACAGTATGTGCAAGCTAACACATAATGATGGGTGATGTGGGGCTTTTTTTGGTCTGTCTGTTTTCAAACTTGTCCTAGAAAACATGTTACCAGACCAAGTCCTGGAGAGTTGATGCCTTGATGGTTTCAGAACTCCAGAATTCAGTTCTCACTGGAGAAATAACTGTATTTTTAGGATTCACTCAAATCCACCTTTTTCTTATACTCTAAACCTCCTGAGGGCAGAGATGAAGCTCATTCTTTACCATAGATGCAGCTTCATAAATTCTTCCACCCTCAATCATTGTGGTTTGAAAATGTCATAAGGTTAACAGTCAAAATATCAGACAGGAAAATATTATATGAAATATCAATGACTCATTTGTAAAATTTTCTTTTAATAAATTCTAATTTGACATCAAACTTTTTTTTTTTTTTTTGCTTCACGAATTTGCGTGTCATCCTTGCGCAGGGGCCATGCTAATCTTCTCTGTATCGTTCCAATTTTAGTATATGTGCTGCCGAAGCGAGCACTGACATCAAACTTTTGTCTTACAAGATATTTTGACTTTCTTCTTTTCCTGGTACTAATTTATTGCCTTGATTCCACTACTATATGTAATTAAGTCCATTACTATTACAGTGTTTAGTTTTTCTAAAGATAACTTTATGGAACTCTATATCAGGCTGAGCATGTTGATTACACAAGTCCTTTGCGATTAGTTTGTTATTTTTGTGTGTCTTTGAATCATAATACTCTTATTCGACCATTTGGAACTGTTGCCATAGTGCTTTCTAGATCATTGTAAGAACAGAATGTCACATATTTTCTCCCTCGGAGCCACTGGTAGGTTTGAAACCCTAACTATTTCATTAGTAGCTGTGAACTTAACCATTATACCGCTGAGATTCTACTTCTTGTAACTAGATCTGGTCATTTCCCTTGATATTTCTCTTTCTTGTCCATGAGTAGAAGAGGACATTCCCTTTCCCAGACCAATGAGCATCCTATTTCGTGTTCAGGTTGATGAATACATTATTAAAAGTTCAGTGTCTATACTCATGATCAGTGGAGAAATGTTTGAATGTTGTCAACAACTTCATCTTACTTGGATCCACAACAACCTTGGTACCAGTAGTCAGGAGATTAGGATGCATATTGCACTGGGAAAGTAAAATATCCCTCTAAATTACTGAGGAACAATGATGTAAGGTGTGCCTGATTAAGGCCATGGTCTTCTTGATTGCTTTCTATATACCTCAGAGCTGGACAATGAATAAGGATGATAGAAAAATGGATGCCTTTGAGCTGTGGTATGAGAAGAGTGCTGAATATCCCATGGACAACGGAAAGAACAAATACGTCCTGGAGAAAGTGCAGCCAGAGTATTCGTTGGTGGCAAAGATGATAAAGCTTTGGCTCATTGGGGCATATGGCTGGGAGAGGCTATTCCTTGGAAAGGGACATCATGCATAGAAAGGTGGGAGGCTGGCAAAGGACAAGAAGACCTTCATGCAGATAGATTGGCACAGTGACTGCTAAAATGGGCACTAATGTGTCAAGAACTATACAGATGGCACAGTATAGAAGAGGGTACAGATCTGCTCTTGGTAGAGTCGGTATGGGTCATATAGGACTTTCTGGCACTTAACAACAACAGTGACTATGCTATCAATTTTCATAAAGATAACTTTTTAAACATAAAAATAAGGAAGTTCAAATTAGAATACCTTAAAAGATTTCCATGTTCAAATATTGAAAGAAAAATAGTTTGAAGAGCTCTCCATCTCAACCTTAACATTCATGTTGTTAATGTATATAACAGTCATGTAGTTAGTGTACATTCCATCCAGACAGGTCTGTGAATATTGTCAACAATTTTTTTTGCATTTCTTTGGAGTTTTTTTAGTTTATTAATTTCAATGAAAATTTACAGAGACTTTGGATTTCCATTCATTGATTGTTGCACTTTTCTCCCCTCTCAACCCTTCCGCCTAGTACACTACCCTCAAGAAAAATTCTTTAATTGTTGTACAAACCCTCCCCCAGGTCCACTCTACTATACAGCCTTCGCTCTAGACTCCTGTCATGACAAAAAATAGCTAATAACATATCCCTCTTAAACAGTTTTCTCCCTCATCTGTTTCAATGCAGTATACGTTATTGAACCCATCTTTCTCAGTCTCCCCCCAACCCCGAGGTCAGTCCTATTTTACAACAGTGGCACCATGCAGTATTTGTCCTTTTGTGACTGAGATACTTCACTCAGCATAATGTCCTCCAGGGTCACCCATTTTGAATAATATTTCATGAGTTCCTTGTTTTTCAATGCAGAGTAGTATTCCATAGCATGAATATACCACAGCTTCTCTATCCATTCGTTTGTTGATGGACACTTAGGTTATTCCCAACTTCTTGCTATTGTGAACAAAGCCATGATAAACATGGGTGTGCATTGTCAACATTTTTTTTTAACAAAAATCATTTCCAAGTAATAAACCTTTGGCCTTACAAAAATGTGTTATACATTCTATTACCAGTGATGGAAATGTCAGGGCTCCACACACAGCCAGGGACCGGATTTTCACCTTTGGCCCTCCAAAATCAGCATGGGGAACCACTTAGACTCTCACAAGACAGGATCTGAGACTGCCCTGCAATCTTCATAATCAGGTAATACCCGTTCTCCCAGAACTCCATTGGTTTCATTAACAATCAGGCTTTTAGGCCAGGACATTCAGTCCCAAGCCTGTGTCAGACTCTCGGGCCTTTGGCCCTTGGGCCAAACAAACACTACCACCATATCAGACCTAGAAGAGGCTTCTCTGGATCTTGAAAATTATCATATTGTGACCGCAATATAAACAGAGACACTAAAACTCAGTAGAAGCTCAGAGGCAATGACCTTTCCTCAGTACTGCCCCAGGGAAAAATATTTCCCTGAAGCTGATAAATGGGATTTGGACTTACATCCTCCTCAACCCCAAACAGGCAACAGCATGAGGGATCAGTAGCAAAGTGGGGTGTAAGACATCACAGAAATGACTTATGGACTAAACTATCTTATCAAGGGGTGGGTGGAAAAGGGAAGTCTACCTGGGGAAGGGAAGTCTGGCTGGAGAAGGGACGTCTGGCTGGGGAAGGGAAGGTTGGCAGGGGTAGGCAGCAATGTGAGGAATGCTGATGTAGCAGGGAAAGGGAAGAGAAAAGACACACATGCTTGGGTGGTGGGGACAGTGAATGTATTGGTTCTTTCTATAAAGGATGTGTCTTTCATCTGTACAGTAAAATGCTTATCTATTGAATATTATTCTAAAACTAAGCATCCAAATTATGACAGACTAGGTAGAAGGATTTGCCTTATAACAGGTCTTAAAAATCCCTTTGTGCAGTAGAACACACTTGGAGTAGACTAACAGATGTGGCAACTGAGGATGAACCCTCAGATACAGAAACAATGGAGGAGGAAGAGTTGTAAGCAGAAACTAATGATTGGAACTTGGAATGTGAGAAGCATGAATGTAGGAAAACTAGACATTGTTAAGAAAGAAATGGAATCCATAGATATTGACATATTAGGTATTAGCTAAATGAGATGGATTGGCATGGAACATTTTGAATCACACGATCATATGATCTACAGCACTGGAGATGAAAAGATGAGGGGGAAAAATGGGATCTCTTTCATAGTTAAAAAAGCCTTTTCAAGATCCATCTTGAAATACAATATTATAAGTGATGGGATAATATCCATATGAATACAAGAAAGATCTGTTAATATCACTATTATTCAAACTAATGCACCAACAGCCAGAGCCAAAGAGGAGGAAATAGATTATTTCTATTAACTGTTGCAGTCAGAAATCAATGAAATATGTAACCAAGACAGATTAATAATAATGGGTGACCGGAATGTGAAAGTTGGGAACCAGGAAGAAAGATTAGTCATTGGAAAATATGGACTTGGTGACAGAAATGAGGCTGAGGATAGAATGACAGAATTGTTCACAATCAAGGACTTATTCAGAGCAAATGCCTTTTTTTAAGCAACATAAACACAGGCTATACACATATATTTCACATGATGGGTTAGAGTACACTAACAGATATGGCATGTAGGCTAGACACATGAATTTCACAGGAACCAGATTGATTACATCTGTGGAAGGAATCATTGGAGAAGTTCAATATCAGTGAAAACTAGGCCTGGTGCTGATTGTGGAACAGATCATCAGTCACTCATATGCAAGTTCAAAGTAGAGGTAAAGAAGATTAAATCATATCTACAGGAATCAAAATTTGATTTTGAGTCTATCCCTCCTAAATTTAAAAACCAACTCAGGAGCAGGTTTGAGGTCTTGAGCACTAATTAACAAAGACCAGATGATCAGTGGGAAGATATCAAGAATATCAGTTATGAAGAATGTTAAAGGTCATTACAAAAGAAGGAAGAAGAAGAAAAGATCAAAATGGATGTCGGAAGAGACTCTGAATATTGCACTAGAGTGTCAAGAAGCCAAAGCAAAGAGAAGAAGTCAAGAAGTTAAGGAGCTGAACAGAAGATTTAAAGAGCAGCTCGGGAAGACAAGGCCAAGTGTTATAATGAAATATGCAAGGATACGGAATCAGAAAATCAAAAAGGCCAAACTCACTTGACACTTATTAAGCTGAAAGAACTAAAGAACAAATTTAAGCCACAAGTTTCAATGCTTAAGGATGCTATGGGCAGAACATTGAATGATTTAGGAAGCATTAAAAGAAGATGGAATGAGTATATAGAGTCATTGTAACAAAAAGAATAGGCTTACATAGAAGAATTTCAAGAAACAACATATGATCAAGAGGCAATAGTGATGAAGAAGTAAGTTCAGGCTGCTCTGAAGGACTTGGTGAGAAATAAAACCCCAGAAATTGATGGACTACCAATTGATGTATTTGAAGAAACAGATGCTACCCTGGATGTGCTCACCAGGTTGTGCCAAGAAGAGTTCCATATTTAGTCCTATTCCAAAACCAAGTGACCCAACAGAGTGTGGAAATTATCTAACAATATCACTAATATCACACACTAGCAAAATCCTGCTGAAGATTATCCAGAAACGACTGTAACAGTACACTGACAGAGGACTACCGAAAATACAAGCTAGGTTTAGAGGAAACCATGGCACTTAGAGACATGATTGCCAATGTCAGGTGGATCTTGGCAGAAAGAAAAAAAATACCAGAGGAATGTCTGTGTTTCATAGACTATGCAAAGGCTTTTGACCATGTAGATCACAACAAATTGTGGCTAACCTTGAAGAAAATGGGAATCCCAGAGCACTTGATTATGGTTATGTGAAACCTATACTTGGACTAGGAAGCAGTCCTGAGAACAGAGCAGGAAAACACTGCATGGTTCAAAATCAGGAAAGGAATGCTTTAGGGATGCATCCTGTTCCATATCTTTTTAATTTATATATGGAACAGACCATCTGGGAGGCTGGGCTCTATGAGGAGGAATGTGCTTTTACAATTGGAGGAAGAGTCACCAACAATCTGCATTATGCAGATCACACAACCTTGTTTGTCAAAACTGAGTAGTATCTGAAGCACTTACAGCAGAAGGTCAAGTACTATAGCCTTCAATATAGATTGAAGTTCAACATTAAGAAAACAAAGATTTTCACCACTGGTCTGACTGGCAGCGGTATGATAGACGGTGAAGAGATTAAGACTGTTACCACTTTTAGTTTGCTTGGTTCTACAATCAAGGAAATCAAAAGATGAATTGCACTGAAAAAGTCTGCTGTCAGGGACATTTCCAGAGTACTGAAGAGCAACAATGTCAGTCTGGAGGTGCACCTGATTCAGGCCATGGTCTTCACAATTACGTGTTATGCATAAGAAAGCTGGACAATAACTAGGGATGATAGAAGAATTGACGCCTTTGAGCTGTGGAGCTGAAGAAGAGTATTGAATACACTGTGAACTGTTAAAAGAACAAATAGGTTTGTCCTGGACAGGGTGAAGCCAGGCTGCTCCTTGGAGGCAAGAATTCTGAAGTTCCATCTGACATACTTTGGGCATGTGGCTAAGAAGGACCAGTCCTTGAAGAAGAACATCATGCTTGGAAGAGTGGAGGGACAGTGCAGGAGAGGAAAACCCTGGCTGAGGTGGATTGACACAATTACTGGATAAATGGGGGTAGGTATATTGCAGCCAGTGAGACTGGCTCAGGATAGGGCAGGATTCAGAGCTGTTGTACATAGGGTTGCTAGGAGTCACAGGTGACTCGATGTCATATAACAACAACAACAACAATGACAAATTTTAAAACACTGTAAAATAGATTACAAATTATCTGAATGAGGTTTTGATGTTAAAGAGGGATACTGTGTGAAAACAATAGACCATATTTTCCTTTCAACTCTATCATTTAAAGCCAACATCAGGTAACATATTTAACAGAATAAAAATCAGTGCCTTTGAGTTGTGTGGAGTCTTGGACACTGTGGATCACCAAGAAAACAAACAGGTCTGTCCTAAAGAGGGTAAAATCAGGTTGTTCATTGGAGGAAAGAATCTTGAAGCACTGCCTCACATATTTTGGGCATGTGGCCAAGAGAGATCAGTCCTTGGAGAAGGACATCGAGCTTGGAAGGCTTACAGGGAAGGTGCAGGAGAGGAAGACCCTGGACAAGATGGGTTGATACAGTAACTGGAGAAATGGGGGTAGGTATGTCAGAGCCAGGGAGACTGGCTCAGGATAGGGCAGGGTTTAGAACTGTTGTACATAGGTTTATTATGAGTCACAGGCAACTCGATGGCACTTAACAACAAAAACTCAGTAAATAAGAAGGCATATTTTTGAAAATTACTGAGGGGAAAACAATAGTTCTGTCTAGAATTACTTTATCATTTATTATTTGGACATATATTTAGCTTTTATAATTTTTCAAGGCACAATTCTTAGACCATTTTGGATCTTCTGGTCCTGGAAAATCTCTTTGTAGTATTCGAAACAGAAATCAGATCTCTGATAAGTCAGTAAGTCACAACGCTTCCACTTTCTTTTCTTTTGTTCTTTTTCTGCTGTAACTGGGAGAGTAAAGGTCTGGGTTGATGTGGACAGGAAACATGGGTCTCATTGTGTGTCATCCAATTAAGTGACAATATTTCCTGCTTTACCGAATCTACATGGTTGTTTTGCTGAATCAAACACACTTCATCACACACTGGAAATGAGGGGTAATTGAGATGAAGAAGACGGATTAGAGCTCAGCAAAGATCCTGTCTGGAAACGAGACCCAGAATGTGTTGTCTGGTAGAGTAGAATAAGAAACAAACAAATAAAACAACAAGAAAAGACTCACTCTAATGAGTCTGAAATATCTTTATAAATGCCAACTGTTTTCCAAATCAGAGTATACCTGTAAAGTCCCACAGTGGTATGTAGAGTTTCTGTTAAATTACTGACTAAAAGGTTGATGTTCACCCTCACTCAGAAGTGCCAAAAAAGGAATTTCTGTCCATCTACTTTCCTAAAGGTTATGTCCAAGAAAATCCCATGAAGCAGTTCCACTCTTCAATCTATGGGTTTGCCATGTCAGACCTGACTTTGGGTTTGTGTTTGGTTTATAATACCTAGGTGGGGCAAACAATGAACACCCTTAGCTGCTAATGTAAAGATTGCAAGTTTGAGTCCACCCATAGATGCTTTGGAAGAAAGCCCTGGGGACTTGCTTTTGAAATATCAGGTAATGAATCTTTGTGATTTCTACTTTGCCATACATGTCAGGCAGAGTATTTCCTGGTCATCATTCTGCTGTTACTTGCTTTAAGTGGCCAGAAGATGAACAGAAGCTGTAAGTCCTTCCCTTTCTCTGAAATATTAGAGGTTCATTTCCCCTTCACAGGTGACAGGTATGTTTGAACAGGTTCACCTCCTCACCCGGCAAAGTACCTTGCTAAGCTTCCTTCATGAAGTGCAGGCTTTGGGGGCCCCTGTCTAGGCCTCCTAAATAACATTTTTCTCCCTTTTGAATATTGCACTGCAAGAGATAATGATCCCATTTGATTGGAAACAGATTTGTAGATTTATAAGACCAAGACACGATTTCTATAAAAAGCCTCAGTCATCTCGTTCCAACCACTGAAGTTGAAATGAAAATATCATGTCTGTGCTTCAGACATGTTTCTTACTCAGCAGTCAGCTCCTCTCCACCCCTCCTACTCTGGCCAAAGGGACGCAATGTTCCCAGTAGCTTGCAAAGCTTTTCTGTCATTTCACAAGCTTACAAAAAAAGACACCAAGGTCCTGGCTCTGAGAGAAAGGAGACAGCAGTGGAAACTTTCACACTTTGTCTTCTCTTTGCATAGGTTTTCAAGTCACCCTCCTCCAGGGGAAATGGGTGCAGGAAATTGTAATGAACACTCTGTCTGTAAGAGCCATTCCCGGGTACAAACCAGATCCATTCCCCAGTACTTCCTCAAGCCAGAATTGTAGGTAAGTTGGAACAAGTGCATAATGACGATGATTTCGATGGGGAATTTGTTTTTAGTAGAGATTGGCTTGTTTCAAAATGAGAGCAAATTTAAAGAACGTTAAAGGGCAAGTAAGGGGTGACGAGGACCTCTGCTTGCGCAGTTGTAAGTAGTGTTCTGAACCCAAGGCCGCATGTCTCTGGTGGTTCAATTCTATCAGTGGCTCTGCAGAAGAAAGATGAGCGGTCTCCCAACTTTATAATTTGTAGCTGTGGGAACCCCATGGAGGGTCCCTGAGTCAGACCCAATTCCGTGGTAGTGGTTAAGGAGTTGTCTATAAAATTGTTTTTGTTGTGGACCGTAGAGTCAGAACTGGCCCATTGCTGACCGTCCAGCGGGCTTTCAGAGGCAGTTAGTTAATTGCACGGAAGGAAAATTGCCCACCTTTTCCCCTCAGAGCAGCTGGTGGCCTCGAACCCTGGGTGCTTGAGACTGCAGTGCACCTTCTTGCCGCTAGGCCATCAGAGCACCTTGCCTATACAATAGATCTTTGTAATCTGGAAATTTCCTTTCTTGGTTTGTCAATTCAAGCTAGACTACCTTTTTTCTTTAGTTCCCTAAGTGGTGCACAATGGGCTCACAAAACAGTCTCAAGTAATACACTTGACTTACAGCCTCTGAAAACCCACTGGAGGGTCAGCTACGAGTCGGTTTCAATTTGACGGCATACAATAATTACAAGAGTTGTTGATCATTTCTTGTTTATAAGTTTTCCTTCCTAGCATTACTGTGAGCCTTTCCAGACAAATAATGTAATTTGTTCTTATTTGTTTTCCTCTCATTCTACATATCACTTCTCTGTTTGCTGTTTCAATACCCATTGCTGTTGTTTAACAAAGTCATTACTGCTGTTGTTGATTGCTGTCAAGTAGAGCACAAGTCACAGTGACCCTATGAACAAAAGACCTAATGCCTTTTCATAACTACCGTCATTTCTCCAAATTCATAGAGTTTCCAGAGGCATGTGGTTTAGGAAGTGGATGCCACTCCTGCTTCCAAACTTGTTTTACAAGTAGGAGCCCCACCAAACACTGTCCATATTAGAAAACCATTCTGGTATTTGATACCCCAATGGTACAAGGTTCAGCACCACAGCAAACCTAGGTTACTTCATACTGCACATTGACAAGGAGTGATGTACAAAGTGGAAGGGTGTTCCTCCAGATATAACAGCCCTAGCTTCACTTAGCAGGGGTTAATTGTCATCAAGTCAAATACAACTGAGAGTAAGTTTTGCGCAAAAGACCTGAACTCTATTCTATAACTAACATCATTTCTGCACAGAACTCTGTTCTATAACTACCAGCAGTTCTGTACATTTATGGAGTTTAGAGAGTCATTGTAGATATTAAAAAATATTATAGCCTGGAGTGCAGTTCTTTTTCTATTAAACCAAAATGGAACATAGAAATATTCAGGATCCAGAATGGACTTTAGATATGGAGTTAAAGAAAATTGAGATGTAGAGGAATTAAGCACCCTGGCACACCATCTTCAGCCATGAGTCACAGTGAGAGCTGAGGCCACGAGCCTCCAGCCCAGCACTTTGTCTGTCCAAGAGTTTTTATATCACACTGCTCTGAGTTCACCTTCCACAGGTGGGAAAATACTTGCATTGCTCTGGAATTATTCTCCGCACCTTCTGCTTTGTTAAGTACATACATACCAGGTTTCTGATCAAAGGATTTGTTACAGGGAAACTAGCAATGGCAACACTCATCATTCAGCAAAAGAAAACTGTGTCGGTATCCTGCTGATGTCCTTAGCTGTCTGAATGGCTGAGGAGTGATTGCTGGGCTCAGCTAAAGGCTCATCAGAGACTCATGAAGTTGTCTGGAAAGGCCTTGATCTCCTTCAGCATCTCTGAAGCTCCCCCGCACCACAGTAACCAAGAAGGAACAGGGCAGTCAGAGTCTGCAAACCAGCAGCCAGGGGGCCATCTGGGAATGTTTGGGGATTGGGAACAGTGCCACAAGGACTCAGCTTATTCAGGGTGAGGCATTTGTCCTCCAGCAGTGAAAAGGAAGTCATCTGTAGTGACTCACTCCCGAGGAAGCAAGCTTGGCATGACTCAAACCAGACCTTTCTCCATCAAGCTCTGGAAGTGGGTAGCTATGAGCACACAGTGCTGATTAACCACGGGGCCCTGTTATGAGCCATTTGCTCTAAGACAGCTGCTCTGAAAGAACCCCAGCAGGAAGCACACTGCCTTCACCTTCTCACAACTGCCCATCTGAGTCAGCTGCTCTGCTTCTGCATCTCATCTGATGGAGCTAAGTGTTATCCCCATGCTACACATGAGACACCTAGGGGTCATCAAGGTAAGTCCCTATAGCAAACACTAAAATCAGAGACACAGCTTCGCTGAGATTAGAACTAAATTCAATCTCTCTGATTCGAAATTATACTCTTTCCAGTCTGTTGAAGATTCAAGTAATGGAGCAGGGCCACTGGAAGTTGTATATGATCAGTATTTGCTAAAGTGATTTGATTTTGCACAATTGTGGGGCAGAAGAAGTGGGTAAAGTGTTGAGGTGCTAATAAAAACATCAGTGGTTTGAACCTGCAAGCCCGTTAGCAGAGGAGAAAGGAGTAGTCTCCTCTGATAAAGATGGAAAATGTAATGGAGGTTCAGTCCTATGAGAAGTGACTCCGTGGAAGCGGCTTTGGGGTTGAGAAAGGTAAACACTCGAGGCTGTCAGTGGGAGCTCTGGGACATGATCAGTCTGAAGAAAGTTTTCCTGCTAAGCCAAACATAACTCTAGTGGTTCAAAACCACCAGAAGCCCTTTCCTTTACAATGAAGAGTCTCGGACACCCAGTTGAGAGTTTTTACTGTCAGAACCGACAGAGCAGTGGGTTTGAATTTAATGAGGCTATTGTCCTTGTCTTCCTTGTGTCCTAGTGGCAAAAAGCTGTGCTGCAATACCAAAGGCACAGGGTTCAAGGCCACCAGCTGTTCCATGAGCGATGGATGAACTACCTTCTCCTGTGCAATTAAGTGCCACTGAAAACCAGCTGGAGGGTAACATATGGGTCGGTTCTGACTTGATCGTATGCAACAGCACAATATTGTCCTTGTATCAGATGCTGGCACGGGAAGCCTGCAGGTAAGTGAGGACTTCCGTAAAATGGAATGCAGATGAAAAGTGTGGAGAGGTGTGGAACAAGGGCACAAGCTGGACACCACAGCTTGTGCTGGTACCCATGCACTGGACTAAAACAATGTGGTTCTATTTTTTACCTTCCAGGTGTGGGCTTGACACCTCTCACCACAGTCAAACACACATACCTGGCTCAGGAGTTCAAGAAGCAGAAAAAAGAAGCAGGTGAGGGTGAGTCCAGCCACCAACTCAACGTGGGTCCTACCTGACAAGGAGAACTCACTCACAGACTATGCACACTCTGCGTCATCTACAGAATGGTACTGGGAACCTTGTACTGGGTTCTTCCCTGCAGCTGATTCTAACCAGAAACCTCCTGGGAAGGGCATTCTGGGAAATGTAGTTCATCTGGCCAACATGACACATTATAAAGTCTCTGCGATGTGTTCGTGGTGATGGTGGTCTGGTGAAGTAGGAGGTAGCTTAATTAGACTTCACTACATTGGAAGACAACGAACTTGACCTCCTAGTGCCCTTCCTGAATGAGGAAATAGGTATTCAATCCTTTTCTTGGTGCTGTGACCAGTTTGTTTGCTTTCCAACCTGTTGCCTGGAGAACTGTACTTGGATTTTTCTCAGCGAGCCTCTGGTATTAATCTAGTTTCTCTTACTCCTCAATTTCATTTGTCTCTTGGATGAGAGCTGCTTTGGACAATGATTATGACTTACTGCAAAAGGGCTTTGATTCCCACAAAACATTCATTTTTACTGACTTTATAAGCTTTCTCTATGCTTTCTCTTCCCATTTCACCAAATAGAGGAGCCTGCCAGGAGCTGAGTACACTGCCATTTCTACAAAGACAGCTACAGATCCCACTTGTACCTCACAGATGAACGAGTTTAAGATACGACTTTTGTAAACAGAGTCTTGGATCTCACTAAAGGGATTTGAGAAGTCAAACATGCTGGGGCCATGACTATAAAAGTAAAATTACAAGGCCCAGGAACCTTTCCAGAGACAGGCTTATTTCAAACACTGCTATCTCGGAGGTGTTATTCTTAGCAGAGCTGAGTGCACGCTTGCTCTTATGTCTATATCCAGCTGGGATGGAGGGAGGGACTTAGTAGCTTTATTAGGCTGCTGGGCAGGGGTTCATTACAGCAGCGGCCTGCCTTTTCCTTAAGTCTTATCAAGACCTCAGAGCCTACCATGGCGCTCACATGAAAGAATCTTCCTTCATGTCAATATAGATTTGTTTATCTAATCAATAAAGATAGATCAGTATGCTGTGCCAGGTACTGTGCTGGATCCTGGGGAAAAGAGATGGATAAGACAGAGTCCCCACTCCCAAGAATTGTACAGAAGATACGGGGAAGACAATCCAAAACGCTTACTCATTGCCTGCAGATGCTGCAACAGAAGTCTGGGCAAAGGAATTGGGAAATATGCCCTTGGAGATGGAGAAGCCTTCAGACACATTATAATAGTAGAATAATTCCCTCAATCCCACAGAAACAAATGTATCTCTCATTTCTAATCTGACTTGAGGTTGGCCCTTAGAATATTGCTAGCACATAGTCAGCACTATAGTCAACACTATAGGCATGTTTAAGAAGTCCTGGTGCTGTGCATTGAATGCTTGTTTGCTAACAAAAAGATCAGGAGTTCAAATCCAGCAGCTACTCTGTAGAAGACACATGGACAGCCCCCCCCCGCCCCCCCAAGAACTGCAGTCTCAGAAACCTGACTGAGGTCTGCTGAGTTGGAAGCAACTTGATAGTGTCCAGTTAGAATTCGGTATTTATTGAAATGTTTATCTTTAATAAGCTTTTTTCTCCTTTAATTTGCTGTTTAGACAAGAGCAGTGATTTTTAAAATGATTCTTTTATAGATTCAATCATTTCCAAGACTGGAAACATTCAGTTTCTGTTCCCCAAGTGGTAGGAATAAAGCCATGCATTCTCTCGAGCTTCAGTTTACCTAACTGTTAAAACTTAAAAATAAAAGTTTTAGTATGTGTTAGACACTTCATCAACTCTTAATAAGCATCATTTCATTTGATACTTAGCATAACCCAGTGAGGTGGGCTCTGAGATAATTTTTTTCCAAGAATAAGAAAAATAAGATGCATGTTTTGCTCTTCAGAAACTCTTAGCATAACAACTCTACTATGCTCCTCCTACGAGGTCTAGAAGCCAGCTTCATTCTTACCTAGTTGGACGACCCTCTGTGCAATGATTTCTTGTCGGCTGCTCGCTCTGTGCTAAGAATAACAAGCCCGTTTAAGGTCAGAATGATTTTAGACTCATTTTTTTGGACATCCAAAGTTAGAAAGGATGAGATCAGGAAGTAGGACAGCATTTCTATCTGGAGGAAACCATAGTTGAGAGTTCCTGGAGAGCGTCAAAAGTTAACACATGCGGCTGCTAACCAAACCGTCAGAGATTTGCCTCCCACAGAGGTATCTTGGAAGAAAGGTCTGGCAATCTATTTTTAAAAAGTCGGTCATTGAAGAGCCCATTCTTTTAACACAGGTGGGGCTGCCATGAGTCAGAACCAACTGAACAACTACTAGAACATGACCTTTGTACCTGGAGTTTCTTGAGTCCAGCAAGAGCGTCCTTACCCACTGAGCTACACTGGTTCTCTGCAGACGGCAGCAAGGCGATGGCTGACACACAAGTGCACACATCATTGGACAAGTCAGCAGACATGTATTCTCTCTAGTACCTATTCAAGAAGCCAGTTACCTCACCACGTAGGGGCCCCTATAATGTTACCAGCATTTCAACTCTTCAAATAAGAGGTTTCGATAAGCTTAACTCTACTAATTTTGCTAGGAATAGAGAAAGTATATAGAGATCTTTAAAATTCACCCTATTTTCTCTAAGAGACACTGACGTAAATTCCAAGGCCCATTATCATCAGTATCTGTGTGTATCACTGACCCCAAATAATGTAAATCTATCTATAAAGAACTCTGGACTAAATAATCTTTGATATTCCTTCTCAGTTTCAATTTCTATCACTTAAGTTATAAGATCCTTTTGTTCAAAGTTTAGTCATTCACCATTTCAACCTGTCTTATTTTTATATTCAAGAGAGACTTCCTGTGTATATTTTTCAGCTTAGATCAAGCAGTGACGAAATACAACCTACAGACCAATTTTGGCCTGCTTCCTTTTTTTTTTTTTTTCAAATTAAATGTTACTGGGACGCAGCCATACTTATCCATTTACGTAAGATCTATGCTTGCTTTCACCCTACAACTGTGTAATGGTGGAGTAAAACATTTGACACCAACGGCCTAGTTTGCAAAGCCTACACTATTTACTATCTATCCTTTTACAGCAAATGTTTGCTGATCCCTATGTGAGATTAGGAGCTTTGTCTGACCCAGAAATGCACCTCACATCACTCTTAAAGGGATTTGGGAGGCAGTATGGCAAAGTGTCTCAGACTAAGATAGAAAACCAGACTGCTTTGCATTAACATTTGCCAGCCATGCAATCATTAACACTTCAGAGATTTTCCCGTCTGTAAAGTGGGGCTACTGACAGTGAGATGGAAGGAGATATGGAGATACTGCTGGTGATGACTGAGGGCAGTATGAGCAGATAAGAAGGATAAGTAGAGTCGTTTACCCTGGTGCCTGGTGCATAGAAAACCCACTTACTACCTTCCAGTTGAGTAAGTGCTGAGCAGCCCCCTATTGGATCTCTGAGGCGGTTTCATCTTTCTTTCACAAACTACAAACTTCCCCACTGGCAAATCAGCAGGTAACTCACTTCAGCACCAAGACTGTGTAGTGAACAGAAGTCCTCCCTTTTGTCTAGCTGTTGTTAGGGTGACGGACCTCAATGCTGATCTGGGACTTGAGCCCCTTTCATTACCACCACCTCGGCCCTATTTCGAGTCAATCTCACCTCTAAGGGAAGTTTTGTGGACTAGTTCTTAGGACATTGAGCTATAAACTCAAAGGTCACACCTCTCTGGAGGGTTGAACCCCCCAACGGCCCCCACACCCCCAGGAGAAACATTGGTAATTCCCTCCTGTGCCATTTACAGCATTTGAAACCTAGTGCATGGTCAGCTGTGAGTCAGCTCTGACTCCATGGCACTGGGTTTGGGTTCTGTTTCCTTCTTCACCTCCTGTCCCACTCATTTTTCTATTGTCTTGTTTCAGTGCATACAATAGTGAGCTCTAACCCTAAAGTGGGATTGTTCATTTGCTCCCGTGAATAAGAACCACTCTAGGCTCACTCACTGCCTGGAGAATGCTGTGCCAATTCCTTAGTCTAAGCCACACCCCTGATATACTCTCTTTATGAGTGAAAGCAGCCTTTACAACACCTAACGACAACCATAATAGCCCTTCCCTGAGTTTCTGAGACTGCCAATGGCTCAAGAGATTTTCCACCTTTCTTTCAACTGATTGATACCCCTTCCTTTCTCAGATCCTGAAAGAAGTGAAATTCTTTTTCAACTCTCCTCAAGGATACAGGGGGGAGTCACAAATGCTATCAGATGAGCATCCGGGAAAATAAAGGATGATACTCATCTTTTGTTCATTCAGAAATTAGAACATTTAGAATAGAGTAGAAGAGGCAGAACCTCCTCTATATCCTCCTTCTGCTGAATCTAGAACTTCTCTTTTCCTTTTTTGACTTTTCAAAGAAAGGTCTGCATTCTGGAGCTAGTAAATCTGCCCAATAGGTAATTGGCTACCCATCCACCAGCTGCTGCTGCCTTGGCAAAAGACGCATCACCATCACCATGGCAACGCACAGGCAGGCAAATGGTGTGCAGGACCGGCCCCAGGCCAAGGGAATCCAGTGGTGCAGGCCTTTGTTAATAGAAAGAGAAAAGCGGGCCCTCGTCTTTCGATGGGCCCTTGCCAGGAAGGGCTGGACCAGAAGCAGAGAGTGCAGGACTAATTAGCCGGCTGCACCAGCTGTTGGTTGTGGTCTGCCAAATCCGACAAGTGGCCAGGGTTTTCTCTGTCCCTCACCCTTGTCATCTTCCAAGGAGGTTGGGCCTTCAGGGAACAAGGGCCTTTGCTCAGTGATGTCATCGAGCATTTGTAGAATTTCCTCTATGTGGGAAAGTTCTCTGGCAAAGAATATAAAGAGCTAGCTTCTCTCGGAAGACCCCTTGGCCTTTTGAATTTTAAAGAGGCATTTTTTTTGTTTTGTTTTGTTTTCTGAATGGGAAATAAGTTGAGGACAGAAAAGGAAGCAGAAAAGAAAATTAAAAAAAAAAAAAAAAGAAAGAAAAGGAAGCAGAGCCTTTAATGGAGGGAGGTTTCCCTGGTTTGGGCCATGCCCCAGGTATCTGGTCTGAGGGAGATTTCAGGGGAAATATGAACATTACAAAACCATCCCTCAAAAGAAACAAAGCAAAAATAAAAAAGAATGACTCTTTCCAATTAGTGAGAATGGATTACCTGGAAAGACAGACAGACAATTCCCACACATTGTTACTTTTAGCTGCTGTTCAGTTCAGTGGATTCCAAGTGACCTTAACACACAACAGAACAAAACAAAATCTGCTGCCTAGTCTTTTTCCATCCCCATGGCTAGTTGTAGATCTGGTCATTGTTGCCCATGATGGACTGTGGCCAATACCTAGAAGTATATATTATGGTCCATTTTGGTCTAGAAGTGCCAACTGTTGAGTATCCTAGGGAAACACAAGCCATTCTGGATGGGCTGGTAGTAGGCAATACATGAAGCATACTGGCTGGAAATCCGATTAGAGCTTACCATACAGAAGGTAAGGAGTCTAACACCCACCATGTCACCAGCTGAGTTTTGTGACAGCTTAAGTAGAGAGGTGGGTTTCAGTATCACAGCTGCTGTGACCATGGAGGACTGTGCAGTGTACGTGGGGTCACTGTCAGCTGGAGACTGACTCAATGGCAATACCAACATTATCACAATTGGATGGTTGAGGAAATAAAATCTGCAAGGCCAAGGTGTTCAGAATGTAAAAGAACTAGACTGATCACTGATTGTAGCAGTAAATTCAAAGTGAACCAAAGTCAGTTCAAAGTCCACATCCTTCCGATTTAGACTACAGACACCACACTTTCACAGTAGTAGAACCAACATCCTGAAGAATATCTGGTATTGTGGGAATAAATGCTGTAGCAAAGAATGCTTTATATGTGTTCATTTTTGTATGTAAAGGCTTTATAAATGCAAATAAGCCTTTAGCTCTATAGAACCCTTCTTTAAGATAAGTATTAGTTGGTGGGGATATTACTATTAACCACAGTAATCCAGCAGACCATAAGTGAGGGGCATTTGAAGGGTTGTACAGTGAGAAGTTTACAACACAGGGCCCATGTAGCATCTTGTGCTTTTAGATCCTCCTTCTACTTGGAACCCCAAATTCAGTGTTGTTGAGTGAATTATAACCCAAGGTGACACAAGACAATGGGAACAAATTGGCTCATCTTTGTCCCAATGGGCAGCCAGTGGGTTCAAACCACTGACTTCTTGTTTGATCAGAAGCAGACAAATGACTTACCCATTGTGTCTTTCTGCTTGACTCCAGCTTTTCCACTTCTCCCCTTGAGTGGGGCTGAATAGGGTTGACACTGATATTGAGATGCACAAAGCCCATAAGTGGGTCCTACTGATAGACTTGTGGGAGGAAACCAAAGCATGTCCTGATTGGGGTCATGTTCAGGCACCGCATATAATTTTGAAACAACCTTCTTGCCTTACTTTCGTCTCTACATTTCTTTTTTACTTCACATTGTCTTGAAAATTTAGAAGTGACTGTCTGTCTCTTCTCCTTTTATTTTCTGACCTATTTTAAAGCTGTTTCCCCACAACATCGCTAAGATATATGCCCAGTCTAGGATATGGAGAATGGCTTCATTTTGTACAAGTTTGTACAACTGTGCCACGGGAAATGTAGTTTCTTGAGCCTCTAGTAAGAAAATGTTGTTTGCAGTGTTTTCCAGGGCTTGTTATTTCAGAAGCGGATGACTAGTCCTGATTTTTCATCTGTTTTAATCAGGCAGTACCCTATCCACCATGATATTCCTTCTGGCATTTTTTCTTTTTATTTTATTCTTATTTCTTTTCAAAGTATGAATACATTGTTTTTCACTTTTCAAAGATCCTTCCCATTTCCTTCACCCAACCAACCCATCGAATTGTGCAACCCTATGATTAATACCTTACCCCCGTCCCCCATCCTCACCCCTCTATTTCCACCCTCTCCCTTTCCTGCCTTGGATCTTCACATTCATTCTACAGTCATAGTTTTATACAGTATTTTGTCCTTGTGAGACTGAGTTAGTTCATTCAATATAATGCTCTCTAATCCCTCCCAAATTAGGTAGTAATTTACAAAATCATTGCTCCTGTGTGCTGTGTAGTATTCTATTGTATGAATGTACCACAACTTCTCAATCCATTTGTCAGTGGGTGGACATCTGAGCTATTTCCATGTTCTTGCAATGGTGAATAGTGCTGCTATGAACATTGGTGTACAAGTTTCCATTTGAGCCTTAGTTCTCATTTACTTGGGGTATGTTACAAGTAATGGAATAGCTGGGTCATATGAAATTTCTATGTTCAGCTTTTTGAGGACATGCCAAACTTCCTTCCGGAGTGATTGTACCATTGTACAACCCCACTAACAATTTAACAGGGTTCCTATTTCACCGCATCTTCTCCAACATTTATTACTTGCTGTCTTGTTAAACTTTGCCATTGCTACTGGAGTGACATGGTATCTCATTGTGGTTTTGATTTGCATCTCTCTTATTGCCAGTGATTTGGAGCATTTCTTCCTATGTCTATTGGCCATTTGAGTATTTTCCTCTGTGAAAATTCTTTCCATGTCTTTTACCCATACCATCTCAGACAAGAGTCTCATAATGAAAGTTTAAAAAATACTCCTTGGTCTCCACAAGAAAAAGTCTGATAACCTTCTGGTATTTTTTTTTAATTTAGGTTGTTTATTTTTCATTTCAATGAACATCTACAGAGATTTTGGGATTCCATTCATTCATTGTTGCACCCTTC
>NW_006399753.1:12514684-12544429 GCF_000299155.1 Elephantulus edwardii | reverse complement strand
CCACATAGCATTTGTCCCTTTGTGACTGAGATACCTCACTCAGCATAATGTCCTCCAGGGTCACCCATTTTTGAAAACCAGTAGCATAGCTTTCAGCATCACAGCAATGCACAAGTCACTACTGTACGGAAACTGACAGACGGTCGAGACCTTCCGGGAGATGGATTCATATCATGATTCAAGTGACAGACTTTATCGCGGTAGAAATTGTGGGCTTGGCACAGGGTATAGCAAGGTTCAATGCACCAGCCACTTCAAGGGAGAAAAACGGACAAGCTCTCTTTTGATAGGTAGACAGAGATCAGGTTTTCTCAGTGCCAACATCAGTTCTGATCCATAGTGACCCACCAGCAGGTTGCCAAGGCTATAATTACAATAGGAGAAGACTACTCATTTCTCTCCATTGAAGTGGATGGTTGATTCAAACCACAAGAGGGGTTTGACCCTTGGATCAGCAGTGTAAATTGCCACAGACTATGCAACCAGAGTTTATATAAAATATATTGTTGTTACTATTGTTGTTATGTGCTGTCGAGTTGCCTGAAACCCAGAACGACCTATGTACAGCAGCTCTGAACTCTGCTCTATCTTGAGTCGGTTTCATTGTCTCTGACACACCTACCCCCATTATCCCAGTTATTGTGCCTGTCCATCTCATCCGGGGTCTTCCTCTCCTGTGCTGTCCCTTGACCCTTCCAAACGTGATATCCTTCTCCAAGGACCAGTCCCTGACGGCTACATGACCAAAGTATGTAAGATGGAATCTCAAAATCCTTGCGTCCAAGTAGCAGCTTGGTCTCATCCTCTCCAGGAAAGGCATATTTACTCTCTTAGTAGTCTATGGTATGTTTAGTACTCTTCTGTAGCACCACAACTAAAAGGCATCAATTCTTCTCCGGTCATCCTTATTTATTGCTATGCATCTCTCTGATGCATAGCAAGTAATTGATTATGGCCTGCATCATGCACACGTTAGTTGCTAGACTGACATCGTTGCTCTTCAGCACTCTGAAGAGGTCCCTGACAACAAATTTTCCCAACGCAATTCACCTTCTGATTTCCTGACTGCTGGTGCCAAGAGTGTTGATTGTGGGACCAGGCAAGCTGAAATTGTTAATGATTTCCATTTTTAATCTCAGTTGTTAATAATCTGACTCTTTTCTCAGTCTATCATGATGCTGCCAATTGGCCCAGAGTTGAGGATCTTTGTTTTCTTGATGTTGAGCTTTAAGAAGCTGTTTAATAATATTGATCGTGACATTAGATAATAGAACTCTACATAACGTTGTTATAAGATACTGTGGAATACTACTCATAGCCATCGTATAAACTGGCTAACCTGAACCCAGTCCTATCCTGTACCATCTCCATCACCTCTGACACATTACAGACCGCTGCTCAAGTCACCATGCCAATCTATCTCATGGGTGGTCTCCCTCTCTTTTGCTGACCTTCCATCTTTCCAAGCTTGATATTCCTTTCCAAGGAATATAGCCTGTTCTAGCTCCATATCCAAAACATCAAAGATGAAGCTTTACCATCTCTAACTCCAAGGAGCACTCTGAGCCTGTAGAATTCCTCCAATGATCAGTCTTCTAATTGGCATTCTCTATAGATTTCTTCCTTCATCACTTTCCACTCTAACACATTCATTAGAGGCTAGTAACCTAAAAAATTCTTTCTTGCGTCTTTTTGTTGAAGCCATAGAGTTAAAAATGAAAACACGTATTAGAGACCAATAGACTACATTTTAGTGTATTGTGTCTCCATCTCCTAGCAAATAGGCTACGTAGACCAAGGTTCAAGTCCCGACTCTTCAGTCCTTCCTAGCAGTTCCCTGTATGGCTTTAGGGCTTTGAGTAAAACCATTCCTCTCCCTAGGAATCAATTCCCATTTCTATCACATGAAAAGCTTTCTTGATGCCCTGTAAGAGTACTGGGAACGGATTCTGAGATTCTTTCTTTCTTTGTGCCTGTTGCTGAGTTTCCCCTGTAAAATGTAACTTGAAGAAAACTCCCTCAGAGCTGCACTCCCATCCATCCTAAATATGGCCAAGCCAACTCATTTCCTGTTGAATTTCCTTGGAAGCACTAAAAAGCAGAGATTGTAACTTCTCAGCTGAGAAGTACATTTTTTCTCCAGACCTACATTAGGGAGGATGGGATGGGAACACTGTCAGACAAAATCAAAACGTACCACACAAGTTGAGCCTTCAGCTAATCCAAACAAAATGACGGGGGTGGATGGTCAAAGCCTGAATAATTTTAATGCCGGCATGAAGATAGGCCACACAGTTAGATCAGAATTTAAATAACTTAGCTTCACATGTTGCATTTTAGAGTCCTCCTCACAAGCCCTCAAAAAACTTCCAAATGTTTCTTTTTGGGAACAGACGCCCCTGGAAATGAAGACCATTCCTCCATTGTCTTCTCCTTTCTCCCTTTTCCCTGGGTTAACTGCTTGCTGCCCAGGACTGGAATCCTATCGGGTGGTGTTTGCTCTGGGAAGAGAGGCAGACAGACTCAGTGTTTTCCTCATACTCTTCCCATCTGTAGGGACAGATGACCCAACAGCAGGCTACACATGGACTTCCCTGTGCTTGCTTTCTAATGAAGGAAATCGCTTTGATTATAGCAAGTGGAGCACCAGGAAGCCCGTGTTGATTTGCTCCCTGGGTTCATTGCACATGCACAGAGTGCCGTGACTTTGGTGACTGCCACACTTGTGCGAGGGGCTAGGGATGAGGAGACCAAGCACAGAACAGACCATTCAAGACTTTGATCAACAACTACTCAAGGGACCACTCAATCTTTCAAGACTGGCTTGTGTCATTGCAGTCCTTCCCCTCAGGGAGTTTACTGTGTGCTGAGTGTAGTTGGAGGGAAGATTTATATTACCTGAAAGGCATTGCTTAAACCAGGAAAAAGAGAACAAGTTTGGTCATCCTGGAGGTGAGGTAAGATTATAGGGAGATAATGAGTCACAAGTCACACGTGAACAAATTCATTGTTATGTAGACAAAGCAAACAGCTCAGAACAAAGGTGAGGAAGAAAATGAAGAGGTTGGAGACCCACTTCTTATGGTGCAGATTAGATGCTAGTGACAGGATTCTATTGCATAGAATGTTGTTGGGTTGGGTGCCCTTAGGCTGGAATTGAGCCACAGCAGACCCTCCAGTGGGTTTTCAGAGGCAGGAGGAGACTGTACCAGAGGAGACTATCCATCCTTCTCCCAAGAGTAGCTGGTAGATTCAAACCATGTGCCTTTGGGATTGCAGTGTAGTTTTTTGCCACTAGGCTGCCAATCCAAAGGCACATGGTTTGATTCGACCAGATGCTCTGTGGGAGAAAAATGGGCAGTCTCATTCTGTGCAATTCACTGCCTCTGAAACCCACTGGAGGGTCAGTTATGAGTTTATTCCAACTCAACAGTACCTAACAGCAACAACAACAACAATGCACAATAGCAAACTGCAAAACATTCTCTTTGTTTTCTGTTTGATTCTGCCAAACTGTATATGGTTAAGTTTTAAAATGAGACATTTTATTATAGTGCTACTTAGGATAGATTCATCGCCATCCTTTCTTTCCTATCCTTAATTATTCTTTGATACTGTTCTGCGTGTACTCAGTTCAAATAAATGCCAACATATCTGTCTTGCTCCTACAATGTACTAAAAATGTTCTTGGTAATTAATTGTTAACAGTGGAGTGCAGTTATAAGGTGGGTATCATGTCGATGAAGAGTCCTGTAAATAAGAATACCATCAGAGAAGCAAGAGCAGGATTAGAAGCTGTCATCTCAAGGGCCCTTGAAGGAGCCAAAGATGGGGTGCCAGGAAAAGAAAAGGCTTGGAGATTTGGAGTAGGTGGTGAAAAGTGGCAGCTGTCATCAAGGAGCTGGTGGAATGAAATGTTGATAAAGGATTAGAAATGTGAGGATGCCTGGTGAGGAATTGTAAGGAAAGAGCTGTTGACTCAATCTGACATAGAATCCATATGAAGAAAGTGATGGTCAATGCAGTTACAAGTTGATTCTGATTCAGTAAGTAGAAGTATCACCATTGCATGGGACACATTACGTACTACAATGGACATGGTGAGGGGCCATATAGTTCTCCTCAATTATATGACCTTTAAGGAATTGCCATCATTGTAGACACTCCCTTGTCTCAAAGTGAAGTCCCTCCCTAGGACAATCCAGATCGCTTGACACGTTAGAATACATAGGCCTCAATGTTTCAGCTTGACAGAGTCCTGATGGTGTCGGTAGGCTAAGTACTAGGCTAAAGCGGAAAGGCCGATAGTAATTCGAACCTCCAAGCTCTCCATGGGAGAAAGACAGGCAGCTGTAAGTGTGAATCAACTCCATAGCAGTGAGCTTACTTCAACCTAACCTGAAACTGCTCTGGAGGAAAAAGCGAGCTCCAGACTTTCCCATGCGGTCACTAAGGCTCCTGAGATAATGTACCATTAGAGCTTGCCTTCTCCCTTTGTCTAATTATATGTCCTTCCTTTCTCTTCCCATTAGCAGGTGCTGTTTCTAAGGACATGGCTTTATAAATACCATGTAAACTTACTCGAAGTCTGTCTCAGTCTCTGTTTCCCAAGAAACCCAATCTGCCACAACATCGAGCATATCAACATGGAAGACAGTCTCTGTGTTGGTAACTGTAATTAAATACGATAGAGAAAGCAAAGAGTCACACTTTAGTTTTCTAAAAGTCTGTGTTCTTCCTTCTATGTTCTTCTTCTCTTTTCTTCCTCATTAATGCCCTTTCTGAACGTGATTCAAAATTATTAAGACCAGATTGCATAAGAGTCACAGATGTGCTGGAATAGGAATCATATCACAACAAAGCAATTTCAGGACCATGGGCAGCAGCGTATAGACGGCCTTCCTCCTCCCCTATTGTATTCCTTCAACAGCTATGCCAGGCAGGCAGTGGACTAGTACCCTTTGTCAGGGAGCTTGATGGTGGGAGTCTTGCATTACAATAAGTAGAATAGAACTTTGAGTTAACAACAGATTTTAAGAGTCTATGATTTTGTGCTTGGGCTTCTTCACTTGGCTACTCCAACACTCATAATATCACTCTGTACTTGCTTAGCAGAATACGTTAACCCTGATCGGGTATTTGAATTATGTATTAAAAACCCCGAATGTTTCAATGTTCTTTAATGGAAAATGTTTGAGTCATTGTAAAGGACTCAAAATACTCTGTATACTTGTCTAAATACATACTCTATATGCCTGTCATGTCTACACTATAAAACCAGCTGAATAATAAACAAATACTTTAATATTTATAATGTGAAGCAATTCTATTTCTGGATATTATTATTTAAGAAAAGGAACAGTTACTTAAAAAAGAAATCTAAGGCACATATTTGTAACTTCCTTTTCGTTATACAACATTCAAGCAGATATTAATCTCACAGTTAAAATTTCAGTTAAGCAGTAACTGTTCACATGACTTTTTCTCTAGTTTTGGCTCCTAGTTAAGGAATCAGAATGAATTAAAGTCTCTATTCTCAGAAATACTATAAGGATAATAATTCTAAGAGAAGTTTCTTCCTCGTTGCCAAAACTTATTACTGTCAGTTACTCACATTGACACCCCACCCCCACCCCCCAGAACAGAGTAGAACTGCCCTGTAGTTTCCAAAAGCAGACTGGCTCACACCTTTCTTCCATAAAGTAGCTGATTGGCTCAGGCCATCAACTTGGAAACTGGTAACTCAGAGTTGAAGCACTGGGTTCTTTCCTACCTGATTGTTGATCTTGTTGGTTCCTTTGATCCAAAACCAACTCATAACTCAAAGTTTCTGAAGATAATGATGGTGTTTACAGAAGCTACGAGTCATACTAGAGGAGATTGCCCATCATTCTCCCATGGGGCAACTGGTAGATTCAAATAACTTGCCTTTGTGTTGAGAGTGCAACTCCTTACCCGGTAGACCACCAGAGCTCCTATCTTCTTTATTGTTGCTGTTAATTTTGTTAGGTGTTATTGAATAGACTAATTCCTCTCACAACAGACCTGAACTTTACCCTATCCAGTGCTCTCATGACCTCCAATGTGCTTTGTCTATTGTTACAGTCACTGTGTCAGTCTGCCTTGTTAGGAGATTTCCTTTCCTTCTCCATCTCTGGCCCCTTCCAGCATGATGTCCTTTTCCTAGGACTGGCCCCTTCTGAAAATATGCCCAAAGAACGTGAGATGAAGTTTCACCATTCTTGCCTCTAGAGAATATTCTCTTTGCACTTCTTCCAAGAGAGACGTGGTTGTTCTTTTGACATTCTATGGGACATAAGTACTCTTCTCCAACACCACAGTTCAAAGGCATCAATTTTTCTTCCGTTATTCTTTACCCAAAGTTTAGATGCATAGCTAGTGACTAAAAATACCAGAAGGGGGGAAATTATCAAATTTGTGCTACTAAAGTGAAGACAGAGCTTTCATGGAGCTCAAACTCAGAAGTTAAGAAAATAACTGTATGCTTTACAAGGAGCTTTGTGCATTCCCTGGCAAATTACGGATTTAGCCTTTAGACAGGAGATGGCTCTTCTGTCCAGGGTATTAAAAACAGTCTATGAAGGAAATAAACGTTAACTTCAAGCTCTGTCGTCACTGAAGGGCTGTCCCTGGAGAAAGGTGTCATGATTGGTAAAGTAGAGGATTAGGGAAAGAGGAAGCCCTACTATGAGATAGATTGACTCAGTTGCTACAAAAATGGCTTAAACACAGCAGAGATTGTGAGTCTAGCACTGGACTGGGTGGTGCTATTTGTTAATTGGTGGTTATTATTATTATTAATTATTTACAGAGCTCTGGTAGCCTGTGATAAGAAGTTGTGCTACAACTCCAAAGGTACACAGTTCAAATCTACCACCTGCTTCACAGGTGAAGGAGGCAGATCTCCTCTCATGCAATTTATGGTGTCTGAAAACCTGTTGGATGCTCAGCTATGAGTTGATTCAACTAGATGGCACACAACCACAACAACCACCTGATGGCACCTCCCAACAGTAACAACAACAGTTTCCTGCTGGGAAAAAAAGCAAAAGCATCCATGCTCATCTCTCACGCTTGGAAGGGTGGAAGGTCAGCACAGGAGAGGGAGATCTAGGATGAGATGTATTGACACAGTGGCTGTGGCTTTGGGGACAACTATGTTAGAGACAGTGAGATTAGCTCAAGATAGGGCAGGGTTCAGAGCTAAGGTTCATGGGGTCGCTATGAGTCATAGCAACACATAAAAAACAACATCTGAGCTATCCTTTCCCTTCAAGGTTAAGAGGACAAGTGGACCAGAATTTCTTTCCAACTTGTTCTGTAACATTAAGTCAGAACCAACCCAGAGTTGACCCTCCAGCAGGTCTTCAGAAGCAATAAATCTTGCGGGAGAGAGTTGTTCATCTTTCTCCTGTAGAGTGGCTAATGGATTTGAACCATGTACCTTTGAGTTGGCAGTGTATCTCCTTACCAATAGACCACCACATAGCAAGTGGCCCTACTGGTGCAAGAGTCAGTCTGGTGAATTTGAACAGCCAGACAGGCAATGCCTTCAGGTTTGTAGTACAACTCTCTAGGGCTTCCTAATGAAAATAGGTATGACTTAACATCAGTCCCATCATTTGCCAGATGTGTTATTTTGCAGAAACTTTCCTGAGTTTTGGTTTTATCAACAAAACAGGCATATCATGATCTACTTTATGAAGTTATTATGAGGGTGAAATGAGCTGGTCTTTAGAAAACATGTAGCAGAATTCCTTACACATACTAACCATTCAATAAATGCTGATTATTCTTTTTCTTCTGCCATCAAAATCTTTCCAGCTATTTCAAACAGATCCTGTTGTATTTAACATTCACTATGTTGTTCTATTTTCTTTCTATTAGAAGAACTCCTGAGTTTGAGTGTTCCAACTGCTATCAAATTGTCACTTCTCTGTTTCAGACAAGGTTCTCATTTTAGATTTATTTCCACTTTCTTATCTCATGACTTAAAATTCTCTACCCTTTAATTATCAAAAAAGAATATTAGAAATATTCTGATCAGTATTTACCTATGAACCCATTTCCAGGGATTGAATTCTTGTGGTTGCCATGTGCCATTGAATGAACTATGACTCATGGCAACTACTATGAGCAACAGACTAGAGTCAGAGTGTCTGTAACAATGGGCTCAAGCTTGGCAGAGATTATGAGGATGACCTGGGATAGGGCGAGGTTCCAACTGGCGATGATATTATGGTACTTACAAATGTTATGATGTTCCCTTTTGCCTGATGGAGGGTAGCAAAAGCAAGTTTTAAAAATTTCTTTGAAATTAGGGAAGTTTTTAACTGATAGTTGTTTTTGCTGCTGTTAGGTGCTGTCAAGTTGAGTATGACTTACAGTGACCCTACGAACAAAATATCTGAAATCTGCCCCATCCTGTGCCAACATTACAAGCTCTGACACACTCAAGCCCGTTGCTGCAGTTGCTGTGTTAATCCACCCGGTTTAAGGTCTTCCTCTTCTTTGCTGTCCTTCAACCTTTCCAGGCATGATGTCCCTCTCCTAGGAGGAATAGCCTCTCCCAGCAACATCCCCAAAGTATGTGAGATGAAGCTTTAACATCTTTGCTTCCCAGGAGCATTCTGGCTGCACTTTCTTCAAGATACGTCTGTTCTTTTGGAAGCCCATGAGATGGATATTCAGTACTCTTCAACACCACGGTTCAAAGACATTAATTCTTCTCTCGTCCTTATTAATTGTCTATCTTTAACAGGCACAGCAAGTGACTGAAAAGACATGGCCTGAATTAGGTGTGTACTAGCCCTTAAATGAAATCATTGCTACTCATTATATTATTATATATTATTATCAATCATTTGGTCCCTCATTATAGACTTTCCCAGTGAAGTACATTTCTTCTGACTGCTGGCACTAAGTATATTGATCGTTGATCCAAGGAAGCTGAAGTTGTTGACAGTTTCAGTCTTTTCTCCATCTATCACATTGTTGCCCATCACTTCTGTGGCTTTTGTTCTCTTGACATTGAGATGCAATGCATTTTGAAAGCTGTAGTGTTTGACCTTCAGCAGCAAGCACATCAAGGTCTTGAGTGTGAACTGTCTTTTTTTTAAAGGTGGTAAATATTTTATCAGTGAAAATGCATTTCCTCCCTTCGCTTATTTCTCTCTAGTCCTGGTGAACTCACTCCACGCAGAGTGGCCTCAGCATCAAGCGGAGATTATTGGGCGGGTGACCTAATTTAAAAAGCCTGTACCTTGAGAGAACAAGATGGCCTCTCTAGCTCCTTTTCAGTCTTCATTCTGTAGCTGATGTTGTTGATACACGATCCCTTTTCCTACTTCTGTAAATTAATTTTTTTAAATTAATTCATTCTTGTAAATTCTCCTCCCCACCTTTCTTTCCCCCTCCCCAGTCCACTTTGCAATGAGCCTCTTGTTCCTGATTGTCTTACATATAATATCATATTTTCTTTTCAGATCATTAATCTCATCTGTTCCAGTGATTTGATCTTACAGTTGTTATTTGCACCTGTCTTCTGTAGTCCACATGGGACTCTGTGGCATAGGGCACAGTGAGTTGTACTGTGAACCCAGAGGCTGGAGGTTAGAATCCACCGATGACTCTTCAGAAGAAAGATGGGCAGTCTTCTACCTTGATATTTACAGCCTCAAAAGTCTAGTAGAGGGAAACTATGAGTCAGACCTGACTTCATGACAGTGATTTGAGTGTCACCGTCCCAAAAGGTCTTCTACTTTTCATTTCCATCTGTGCAAGTAGCTTGTGACAAAGTTATTGCAGTCCACATCTTGTGTGCTTTACAGAGAAAGAAAATAAGCCTCAGGAAGGTAAAGATCACAAGTGGTCGGTGAAGATGTGACACTGAGAGTACTGCTCTTTTAAAGATCAATCCTCCAGGGTGGTACAAACCATTAAACCCTTAGCCAAATGTTGGTGCCTTGAACCCATCCAAGGAGACACCCAGGAAGACAGGCCTAGTGTGAGCGGTCACAGGCTTGAAAACTCCATGCAGCAGCTCTGCTCCATACCCACAAAGTCATCATGAGTCCCAGCTGATTAGCTGGCAGCTAAGAATGGTTGACATCTGAACAGTATGCTAGAACCTAACATGTATGCTAGAAAAACATCAGAAAAATCATCTAAAATACATGCCTTGTCTTTGAATGCCCCTAAAATTACAGCCTCTAGACCTTTAACCACGTCTTTCTAGAAGGAGTATAGGCTGAACATACAAGAAAGCTGAAGCAGAGATAGAGGTTTCCATGAGCAGTTATAGCCACTATATATCTGGTTGGCATCAGTTTTAAATACAGGTCAAGCTGTTTGTCTGAACTCTTTACAGCTCAATGAGTTTCTTGCAAGGGAAGAAATGAGGAAACTCTTATACCAGCAGACTGGAAAGAATGTAGTACAAGGAGAATGCAGTTCATACCCTTTCCAATCTCTCCAAAGTGTGAATAAAGGAAAGTGATTCACACCCATGCTGATTGCTGCATTGTTCACAATAGCAAAGAGATGGAAGCAACCCAAGTGCCCATCAACAAATGAGTGGATAGAAAAGCTCTGGTATATTTACACAATGGAATACTAGGCAGCACTGAAAAACAAGGAACTCATAAAATATTATACAAAATGGATGACCCTGGAGGACATTATGCTGAGTGAAATATCTCTGTCATAAAAGGGCAAATACGACATAATAATGACCTCTGCATTGAAACATATGAGGGAAAGAACCATCTAAAAGAAATACATGATTAGGTATTATTTGTATGGCAACAGTTCAGACTAAGAGGTGCATAGCAACGTGGGTTAGGAGCAGTGAGAGGGAGGAAATTGTGCAACAATGAAGGAAGTTTTTTAAAGAGAAAAGTGAATTGGGGGGATGTAAGGAGAAAAATAGGCAACAATAAATAAATGGAAGTCCAAGTTTTCTGTAAACTTTCATTAAAATATCAATAAAAAAGAAAAAATAATGTAAAAATATGTGCATAAAAATAATTGATTAGACATTGCAATAAATGCATCACATCACATCAATCAATAGTTGCTAATGTCATAAAACAAGAATAGTCCACGAATGAGTGCATGAAAAATCAACATGATTTATAAATGTTCCCTAATGTTAAAAATAATAATAATAATAATAAAGGAAACTGTTTTGGGTAGAAATGTGCTGGGACTTGAGGAGGTATTGTTGAATTCCATCAAGGGAATTCTGTCTGGGAGGGAGATCCACCCTATAAGGCTCCCTCGGCAGAAATCCCTACGGAAGCAGATGACCAGATCTTTGTCCTACAGAACAGCTGGTGATTCAGACAGGTGCTCACAAGTAAACGTTTAACCGCTGCACCACCAGGGCTCCTTGTGCTCTATTAAGGATTCATCTACTTAAGGAAATGAGAGAGTGTGATACATTTGTCCCGGTGATCTTTTGGAGGAAAAAAAGAGCTCAGATGTGGACAAAACCATATGCATCCTTGAGCTCTTTTCCCCAACAGGAAATTGTTAATGTCATTTCTCTTAGGTGTTGCCACGCTGGTTATGGTGCACAGCAAACTCTACAGACAACAGAAAGTGGCACTGCCCAGTCCAGTGCTCCCCTTGCATTGTCCGCTAGCCTTGAGCCCACTGTCACAGCTACCACATCAACCCAGTGCATTGAACGTCTTCTTCTTCTTTCCCTAACCCCCTACCTTGTCAACCAGGAGGTCTATTTTCTAAAGACTGACTCCTCTGGATAACATGCTCATACTATGTTAGAAAGAGCCTTCTGGCTGGACTCCTTTGAAGACAGATGTGCTTGTCCTGGCAGTACATGGTATATTCAATATTCTTCACCAACATCATAATTCAAAGACATTAGTTCTTCAGTAAGTAGTTAGTCCTAAAGGATTTTCCAAGGTAATTGTTTTTAGTACCAAAGAAAACAAGGAACAGGCTCACAGAAAAAGCTGAGCAGAAGGTGACAAGAAGGCGAGTTAGAAAATATGAACTAAAGGAGTATCAATTTCACTGTCTAGTTTGGTATTTGGAGACCAGGAGGCCTTTCCATGTACCTATCCTGCCATTGACCTCTGGACACAGTGGAGGGATACTCAAGAAGCATGTTAGCACTGGTTAGTGGTGGTACTTTTGACCTTTAGAAACAGTTGCTCTCAAAATGATTTCAGCCATGGTGAACTCTGCTCCCACCTATATTGTGTGAAGTTCCTCAGTACAGACGAGTGATTAAGCACAAGCAAGTCTCAGTTCAGCTTACTCACAGGGCACTTAGTCTCTGTGAGGGATTCTAAATTGCAAAAAGGCTTTCGTGTTTTAAGAAGGTGCTACAGGGTTGGGACAAGATAGATGCTAGTTATATCTAGAAACAGAATCCTTGAAGTGGTGGAAACATGAAATTTTTTGCTACAGATTAATAAGTATAAAAACAAGTAAACCCATGTTAATCTTGTGCAATGGGTGGAATTGTGTCCCACCAAAATACCTGAATATTGTTGTTGTTGTTGTTATGTGCCGTCAAGTTACCTGCGACTCATAGCAACCCCATGTACAACAGCCCTATCCTGTGCCAATCTCACCATGTCTGACACACACACCCCATTTCCCCAGTCACTGAGTCAATCCACCTCATAGAGGGTCTTCTCCTGCACTGTCCCTCCACCCTTCCAAGTATGGTGTCCCTCTCCAAGGACTGGTCCCTCCTTACAACATGTCCAAAGTATGCCAGATGAAGCTTCAGAATCCTTGCCTCCAAGGAGCAGCCTGGCTTCACCCTCTCCAGGATAAACCTGTCTGTTTTCCTAGCAGTCCATGGTATATTCAATACTCTTCTCCAACACCACAGCTCAAAGGCGTCAATTCTTCTTCTATCATTTCTAGTCATTGTCTAGCTCTCTGATGCATGGCAACTGATTGCAAAAACCATGGCATGTATCAGGCACACCTTAGTCTCCAGACTGGCATCCTTAACACTTCAGCACTTTAGAGAGGTCTCTAACCACAGACTTTCCCATTGCAATACGTCTCTTAATTTCCTGGCTGCTGGTGCCAAGAGTGTTGACTGGGGAACCAAGCAAACCAAAACTGTGAACAATCTCAAACTATTAATGCACACCCATGTTTATTGCAGCTTTGTTCACAATAGCAAGGAGTTGGAAACAACCTAAGTGCCCATCAACAAACGAATGGCTGGAGAAGCTGTGATATATTTGCACAATGGAATACTATGCTGCATTAAAAAACAAGGAACTCATGCAATATTATTCAAAATGGTTGACTCTGGAGAACATTATGCTGAGTGAAATATCCCAGTCACAAAAGGACAAATATTACATGATGCCACTGTTGTAGAATGGGACTGTCCTTGGGGTTGGGGAGAGACTGAATAAGATGGGTTCAATAATGTATACTGCACTGAAACAGAGGAGGGAGAAAACTGTTTAAAAGAGATATATGACTAGGTATTTCTGTCATCACAGGAGTCTAGAGCGAGGGCTACATAGTGGAGGGGACCTGGGGGAGGGTTTGTAAAACAATGAAAGAATCCTTTCTTTTACTTTTCCATAATTTTTGACTCATGTACTTATAACTTGTTAGTCAAATTTGTGTCTTCTAGGTTGCAACACCCCCATGATACATCTTCAAGGATATGAACATGTACGGCCAAGCACAATCAATAAGAGTGCATCTAAATTCCAAAATCAATCTCCATACTAGTCTATGTGTTTCCTACTGCCAAAGGGGCCCTTTAGAGTAATGAGAGAAGATCTTCACCCTGAAACCCACAGCGTCCCTTTTCAGAAGGAAGTAGCTAAGAGAATACACCATCCCCTTTTCCTTATGAATCAGGGTGAAGTCTCTCTCAGGGAGGAGTGATAGGGAATGGCAAAGGCCACACCGACAAAGGAGATTAATCAGAACTGACTTTGACAAGCACTGTGGCAATTGGACAATTAAAACAGGCATTCGGATGGCGGGGAAGAAGAACAAACTGGGGAGGAGGGTAGAGAGAATGGTGCAGCAATGAAGGAATGAAAACCCAAAATCCCTGTAAATGTTCATTAAAACTAATAAAATTTAATAATAATAAAAAAGAAGAATTCTTAAAGGTATGTCAAGTAAAAAAAAGCATCATGAAGAGAATGTACTCTATTATGAGTATATTTTAAAAGTATACAGTTGGGGGGGGTAGAGAAAAAGTGCACCAATGAATGAATGGAAATCCAAAATCTCTATAAATGTTCATTAAAATTAATAAATTTTTTATTAAAAAAATTCTCAAACTATTAGACACGATCCATTATGATGCTGCCAATCGACCCAGTGGTGAGAATATTTGTGGTCTTGATACTGAGTCTCAATTATATCATTATGTAATGACAGCTATATTAATGTTTATAGCTGTCATTAAATAATGATATAATAGGAGTTCTGATGACCTAGTGGTAAGAAACGGCACTGCAAGCTCAAAGGCCGGTAGCTCTAATCCACCAGCTGCTCTGCAGGAGAGGGATCGGCCGTCGATTTCCTCCCACATGGTTTTCTGCCCCTGAGAATCTGCTGGAGGGTCAGCTATGGGCCTGTTCCACCCTGACTGCACACATCAACAACAACAGCGTGTAATAGGTAAAATATGTAGTTGTAAAGGGAATAAGGGTGAAATGCATACTCTTTACTCTCACTACATCCTAAATGCAATGTAAAGGGAGTTCCCTAGGGTTTGGTCTGTAATATCTTATATCTTACAAGAATTAAAAGGGGAGGAGATGGAGTCGAGAATGGGAGCCCTGCATCCTACCAAGAAGCAACTTCCAGGAGCAGAATGTGTTGTTTGGGACACAGGTCTCTGTGTGAGGAAGCTCCTTGAGATGTCCAAGGACGGCGAGCCCTACAGACAATGAAGGGAACAAGGATCTTTCTCTGGAACAGTAGACAGAGACGGACCTTTCCTAGAGCCAAGACTCTGAATTTTGACTTCTAGCCTCCTAAACGTAAAGAGAATAAATTTGTGCTCGTTAAAGTCATCCCCTTGAGGTATGTCTGTTTACTGGGCAATCTAACACGGCCGGCATGTCAATGTGTGTAGGGACTCTGGATGTGAGGAAAGGCATCTTTCTTCACGTCACCTCACAGCTAGGCCACCGTGTGAACAATTAGCAAGAACTGCAATTGCAACCGATTCCGTGGAGAAGGTATTAGTTGCAGGAACAGATTGTAATGAATAATCTGGCTTTTGTCGTCACAGCCCTGGGGTGTACTGTGCACACTGGTTCCTGCTTATCTTAGAAATCCTGATTTTTACTTAGTGGTCTTGTTGAAGAGAAAGCAAATTGTAGGCATAATATTTGGAGTTGGACTGACTGGACTCAGCATTGATGTTTGAAGCTGGAGAGTTTCTGGGACTTCTATGTCAAGGGCCTGGGGAGCTATGGAGGGTTCTGCGTGAAATAGAGGAGCCAAGAGGAAGCCCCTTCGTCTCCTTGTATGCCCTCTTCCCGTGCTTGCCGGGCCAATGGCCAGGCTTAGGCTTGTGCCATGGTTGCAGGTACCACCAGTCACCAGGGGCTGAAGAATGCGCCTAGGGCCAGCTCTTAGACTGAATGACATCGATTCACCTCGTCATTGTGGCTTTTGGTCTTCAATTAATGAAAGCGTGTTTCTGGAGGAGGTCTAAATTCACCTAATAGGAAAATGCCTCCCACAAGCGTGGGAACACTGGGAAAGCAGGCTGCAAGCGTCTAGCATTGGAATCCCCATGCACTGCACTCATTCTCCTCATGCTTCCTTATAAGGACTGGGCTGACCTTGGCAAAGACTGTGAAGTTCAACACAGCTCAGAAAACAGACATTTACTGGGACCCGTTATCTGCCAGAACCTCAGCTGGGATCTGGCAGTGAAAGAATAAGAAGTGACTGCAATTATAAAGTATTTATTAATGTCTACCTAACAGACAAGACAGAACATTAAGTGTGCTGTCTTGTTTGAGCCTTATCACCGCCTTGTTAGAGATGTAGAGTGGACCCCCTGAGAGCCAGAACTCAAGGGCGCTACCTTATTTCTCCAGGTCTAAAAACTTTTCTGCCTTTTTCAAACACTTTCTAGTAAGAATCCAAACTAATAAGACACCCAGAAAGTATTTCTTTTTTTCATTTTTAAAGGGCTGGGAAGGAAACTAAACCAATAGCGTTTTATTTGCATATTTATTCCAAGTATGTTCAGACGTGCAATGTGATATTCACACAAACCCCCAGATCCACTACTGTTCTTAGATTGAGACCGTCACTGATGGCACAGGACAGAGGAGACCTGCCCCACCCTCACCCTAGGTTTCCAAGGAGGTCTGTTTGTATGGAAGCTGAGCACCCCAGCTTTGTCTGAAAGAGGGGCTTGTGGATTCTAGCTGCCGGTCTCTCAGCTAGCAGCTGCCCAATAACCCACCCAAAGGTGTGGGTAATACTCACTTTTACTAGTATTTACTTCTTGAAATGGTTTCTTTTCTGCACTCGCTTCTCTGTGGCTTGTAATACTAATGATTTACTACTTCATACCTGATTTTCCAGATTCCAGCTATGCAGAATGTTTGTTAGACTGAAGCAATTATTTTCGAGAGAAATAATTGCATTTTCCTTTCCCGACAGGTTTCTGCCTTACACAGGCTCCAGGTTCCCCAGGTTAAACATCCTCTTAATCACCTAGGAGAAGCCACTTCAGAAAATCTGTGACCTATGGGGACTCAAGAAATCGTTGGGGATGGTGGCCCCTTTCGCTGATCCAGATATGTGACCTTTTTATATGTATTGAAGTGAAAACCTAGGAAAAGCCATGAATGATCCATTAGGAGAAACTTTGCCAGAATGAGAGCAAAACTCAAGTTCCACATGTTTACACTTTGGTGAGCATTCTCCCGGACTCAAACAGCCCATGTTTCAAAGTTTTCAATCAATTTTTTCTTTGTTTGGGGTTTATGGTGTATACTGCAGAGCCCGTTTCTGTGAGACATCATTCCCTTGCTGGTATTACAGGTTTTTGTGGGGTTTTTTCAGATTCAACATTTCTGTTTTTCCTCTCGCATTCTCATCATCTCCTCTCTTTCTGTCTCTCATTGAGTCACACTTTTAACGTTTCTGATTCCAGAACCAGATTATTCAAGGCCCTGAACCCCAAATAGCCTGAAGCCATAGGGTGAGTGTGACACCAGGAGTTCACATTCGCCATGAATTCCAGAGATCCAGAGAAAGTAATGGGCCACCAAGTGCAGCTGGAGCAACCCCAGTCCTGCTCTGACTCCTCTCGACTTCTTTAGCTTTTGCCACTTCCTTACTTCAGCTCTGTAATTGAATAAATCTTGTTACTAATGCTTTTCAAATATATGTTAGGATTTAAACTGTTGATAATCCCCTCCTTTCCTAAAGGCCCCTTCCTTCACATGAACAGTGAAATTTTTCTGCTGTCTTTTAAGCAATGTTTAATATTTGTTTCCTTTTATGAGGTCTTCTCCAAGTTCTGAGATTCATTTATCTTGAACATATTTCTATTACAGAGTACCTCTATGCCAGGTTTTATATATCCATCTGAACAAAAAGACCGGGTTTCTTGAGGTAGGAAGTTTGTATTATTTAACTTGAGCTCTCTTTACCAGTTCTTTTCAGGCCTGGCTTCATAACAGAATCATCAAAGATCATAAAGCAATAAGATAGAAAAAAATATAACAAAGCACCCCTGTATGAAACCCATTCAATCACAAGTCATCAGAATTTGGGGGTTACGACATAAAAAAGCACTACTATTTTAGTTCCGTGGATGATTCCACTTTGCAGTTGGGCTAAGAAAAATCATTTTAATACATAACACAAAACAAAGGTCCATGGAGAGTTCTTGGTTTGAATTGGACACAAAAGCCAAAGAAGAACTACAATATCTTAAAGCGGAAATTCAAAATAAACCACCTAATCTTGACATCACAACAAAAATACTTCCCTATGGACTAACATCAAAACTAAAACAAAACCAAGAAGTCTGATTTGAAAAAAAAAATTAGCATCCTTCTCTACAAAAGCTGAGATCATAGAACGGAAAAACACTTTGTTCATCTGTATAATATAAAAAATGATCTCTCTAGTCTCTAAGCATCCTTTCCAAATCTACGCAAGTAATAATTCCAGGATCATAACATTTCTGAGATGAAAGAACTCACAATACTTTCCTTCTTCAGATGATTGAGTAACATTGTATGCAATGACTAATGGGTTTAAAATACTTTTCAGGAACACTATCTTAGACAGATCTGTTGGGCAGAGCTGATAATCCCATTTTGCAGATACAAAAGTTGAGGTTTGTAAGTGTTACATGTTGGAACCATGATGATACACATCATCTTCTGTCTTCCATATCATCTGTATGTTCTGACAGAAGAAGGAAAAAGAACTAAGAACGCTCTTAACTTTCTATAACAGGAATAGGAAGACATTGCTAATTTTTATGGTTCATAGAGGCTGTAGTCTTCAATATGAATTGAAGCTCAGCATCAAGAAGGAAAAGATTCTCACCACTGGGCCAATTAGCAGCACCAATGATACACAGAGAAGAGACTGAAGTTGTTAACCATATCAGCTCGTTTGGCTCCGCAATCAACACTCTTGGCACCAGCAGTCAGGAAATTCAAAAGATGAATTGCATTGGGAAAATCTACTTTCAGGGACTTCTCCAGAGTACTGAGAAGCAATGAGGTCAGTCTAGAGACTAAGGTGTACCTCATTCAGTCCATGATCTTTGGAATTAATTGATACGCTTCAGAGAGCTGGACAATGACCAAGAATGACATAAGAAGAATTGATGCCTTTGATTTGTGGTGCTGAAGAAGAATCTTGAACATGCCACAGAGCACCAAGAAAACAAATAGGTCTGTCTTGGAGAGAATGAAACCAAGCTTTTACTTGGAGGCTAGCATTTTGACGCTCTGCTTTGTACACTTTGGGCAGATAGCCAGGAGAGACTGGTCCTTGGAGAAGGATATCACGCTTGGAAAGGTGGAGGAAGGCACAGGAGAAGACGACCCTGGATGAGATGGATAGATACAGTAGGAAAGCTACACGACAATTTGGCACTCCCATTTTGTCATTTGAAATTCTAGTCAATTCAACTATGGGCAAGACTTAAAAATAAAAAAAAAAAAAGGAGTATGCATCTTCCAGATAATAACACAAGTTATGGTCTCTTGACTAAAAAAATAATTTTTAATATGAAGCCTTGATATGAACGGTTAAGTTTGAAAACATCACCATTATAACCAGAGCGGTTGGAAGCCAAGTTTAATAGAAGATTAAAATTTCCTTTTACATAATTTAAAATTTTATTATTAGCATGGTATTATCTTTATGTTCTTCTTAGCGATTTAATTACACAGCAGGTATTAAGCAGATGAAGAGACTCGATTATTAGACAAGTCAAAGTAAATATGATGAAATGTAATTACAGAGAGTAAATGATTGGGAGTTTCCAAAGCTCTCCGCGAACTATCGCAAACAAACAAATGCCTGCCGCCACGGGGTTATTTTGACTGAGGAAGACCTTCTGAGGGTTTGCAAGGGTTTCTGAGATGATGAATATTAAAGGGAGGAGATTGAGGTTGGTTCCCCCCCCCATACAGCAGTTTGTAGGTTTGAACTGCCAACCTTTCGGTTAGCAGCTTGACCCTTTACATCTTGTGCCACCAGTACTCCTATATCTAAAAGAAATTTTTAACATGATTCATACCATCAAGTGAAGTTACAATTACTGTTCATTTTCATCACAATTAACTCCCTTCTTCTGGATACAGAAATAATACTGAGAAAACAGTTTTCCATTTGACCAACAATATAGGATGTCAAAGCCTTTTATTAGGGATCTCTGGTCATTAAGAAGCTTGTTTGGTAAGGAACCGCACTGTCAACTCAAAGTTAAATGTTCGAATCCACCAGAGGCTCCTTAGGACAAAGATGGACAATCTCCTCCCATGCAATTTACTTTTTTTGACAACTATGTGAAGAGTCAGGTATGGCTTGGTTCCAACTTTACTGTGCTCTGCAGAATCACTGACAGCAAAGAAACTCTGCTGCTCTTCACTTGTGGAATATTAATTTATATTTGGTGGCACCGAAAGGATTTCATTATTAGAGTCTATATAACAATATTAATGACAAAACACATTTAACACAAGATCCTCAAAATATTTAGGGAAAACAATAAAAATTTAAGATTATCCTGATAAAAGAAATGGATTGTGATTCAAATTATGGCGTGCAAGGATACACCATGCTTAGCTAACATCTGGGCTGATGTGGATATTCAAGGGTAGCTTGTAGCAGCATGTTCAGATAGTTGTAAGGCTCCTGGTTCCATGCTTGGAATAACAGACACTACAAATACATGGTAAACTCAATAAATGAGATGTGTAGTATCTCAGATCCAAGATACAGTGGTCCAAGACCCAGATTCACTAGATGGTGTGGATGAAGCTCCTATTATAGGCAAAGCTTATTGTTGTTTGTCATTGAGTCAGAATCAGTTTAGGTTTTCAGAAGGATTAAATCACGTGGGAAGAGACTGCCCATCCTTCTCCCATGAAGCAGTGATTGAATTTGAATTGAGTGTCTTTGGAATTGCAGTGCAGTTTCTGACTACTAGGCCACCAGAGCTTGGTGTAGATAATTCAGATTTCAGACAGGAATTTGTTGAGAACTACAGTCATTGTTGAACTATGATAGCAATAACTGAAAGGAACAGAGATTAAAACTTACATCTTCTATGTAAAAAAGAAATGTGTGTTTTCCGAGACTCAGGCAGCTAACTGTACTTTCTCTAGTTCTCGTCTTTCCCACATACACTCCTCTACATTCCCATAACTCAAATAGTTTGAACAAACACATAGTTAGCCCTGATTTTCAAATATTTTCACATGTTACTTAATCTACAACAGTCTTGCAAAAACTGGCCTCATAATATCCATTTGTGGCTGAAGAAATTTAGAGGGAGTGTTGAATGTCACATAGATGATAAACTTCCACTCCCAAAACTAGTCTCTGGACATAGAACATCAGAATATTTCCCTGGCCACCAACTGTCTCTCAACATCATGGAGCTGGTCAGTGGACACTAAAAATCCAAAGCTGTGGGACAATCCTCTCCATTGTCATTTTTACCTTCCAAGGATGCGTAAGTCCATTGAACCAACAAGGACTTCATTTGCACTCAGAACTGGGAAATGTGTATTTTAGCTTGCTATGCTCAGCAAGGGAGGCAGGAGCCCAAGGGGTAGTGTGTAGGCTCTTGACGGTTTACTGAAAGTTGATGATTAAAAACCACTGGTCTCTCAGTGGAAGAAAGGTGTGGCAGTCAGCTTCCATGAAGCTCACAGTCTTGGAAATCCTACGGAGCAATTCAATAGGGTTGCTATGAAGAGGAATCCACTCAGTTCCAACGGCTTCCTCAGCAGTGCAGGCTGATGCATTAGAACTGCAGGAATGAATGCTCAGACTCAGTTGATCTTATTCTAACCACAGCATCAATTATATGCATAGATATATCCATCTTCCGGGGGGGGGGGGGAAGATCACTATTATTTTTTTTAACCCCACATTCATTCAAAGCATTATGTTACTTTATATACACAAGCTCATTGAACCTTGAAAATGTTGTTTTTAGATGTCATCTTCACTTTGTAGGTGAGAAAACAGACCCAAAGAGGCTAAAAAATAGTTAAGTCTAATCAAATACTAGGTATTACTATCATACTCATATTGTTCCTTCTGTCCTCAAGTAGATAATATGGCTTCGGTCACACTTTCTCTTTTGAAAAACAACTTAGAAAGCTGTGAGCCATGCCTTCGCATTACCAGACACTTCCATCAGCAATTTCCTTATTATTATTATTGCTCAGCAGAAATGGTTAAGTGACTGCTGAGCAAAAGGTTGGTTCAAATCCATCAGCTACTCTGTCAAAGCAAGAGGTAACCTACTTCTGTAAAGATTTACAGCCTTGGAAATCTTCTATGGCAGTTCTCTCCACTTTTTAGGGTATTTATAAGTTGGTATTGACTGATAACAATGGGTTTCGGTTTTAGTTTTGAAGCCCATCTACCTACATGCCACTATTTGGGAGCAGATTCTTTGTTTCTAGGGTGCCTTTTACAGTAGTAACATTAAATCTCTGTGTGTGTGTGTGTGTGTGTGTGTGTGTGTGTGTGTGTGTGTATCAATTTCACTGTTTCTCTCCCCGCTTTTTTGATGTTCTTCCAACATACTTAAACCTATGATCACAATTAATGTTATAAATAAAAGAGCCCTCACCAAAGTTTCAAGCCCAAGCCCATATTTATGAGCCAACATTTTATTATAAAGTGTAGTTGCTCTTAAGTTATCCAACCCAGCTGAAGCAAATGTATGAGGGAACTGGGGGTAGACAATGGATATAAAACACACCATTGATTTCTTTTGTAAGTTCTTGAGAGAAGATGTATTGTATCTATTAGGGGTTATAGCCCATCACACTGTAAGCCTGTGCAGGGAGAAGAGAAACAGAGATTAGTTCCCAGGAGAGAAATACACCCTCCAGTGCCTGGTAGAATTAGCCACATGGATTGCACGCTTTTCCTCCTTGCAATTACTGTGCAACATACACTCTCAAATAATAAGCAGACAAATGGCTGTTACAATCTGCTTCAGCAGCCCCACATTTCAGCTGGAATATTTAGAGCCCTTAGTCTTTTCTAGTCAAATTCTTTTGAACTCGTGTCCCTAAGCACAGAGCTATTAACAGTTCACTCCAATAAATAAGATCCTGATGTGATGCTAACGCTAGCACTACAATGTATTTATCTTTCTGTTTTCCTGGACCATTTCAGGCAATGAGCCTTAGAGAGCAAGCCCATTGTTGCTAATATGCAATAGGTGAGCCCAAGTTCTTTACACATTTGTCACAGATAAAAAGGAACTGTTCCTTTCACTGTTGTGCACGCGCACGCGCGCACACACACACACTCTATTCCCCTTACAACCAAACAAAATCAAATGTCATGCTGTTGAGCTTATTCCAACTTCTCATGACCCCCTGGAATCAAGTGAGATTGCCCCATGGGGTTTCCTAGGCTGTAATCTTTACAGAAGACATTGTCATATCTATCATCTATGGAGTGGCTGGTAGGTTTGTATCAATAACCTTTCGTTTAGCATCCAAGTCCTTAAACCATGCATTATGAAGGCTTCTTCTATTATATTTTGGAAAAAGAGATAACAGAGGTGGAAAGAGTGTTCTCATTTATAGAAGTCCCTAATCCATTCTGCAGGTTTGTAATCCATTTAAATGCTTTCCTCTGAATTTTTAAAATTATACAAGCAAGGGAGCTCTGGTGGCCTAGTAGCAAGAAGCTGCACTGCAGTCCCAGAGGTACGCGGTTGGAATCCACCAGATGCTCTGCTGGAGAAGGAGGGGCAATCTCCTCCTGTACCAGTCAGATCTGATATGATGGTACACACACAAACACAAAATAACTAACTAACTAACTAACTAACTAAAAATATACAAGCATATGATATACACTGTTGCTGTTGTTGAGTGCTGAGTTAGCTCCCCCCAGTAGGAACTGAACGTGGGACCTTCTTGACTCTGCACTGTGTTCACAGCATCTGCTCTGCTTCAGTTCCCTGTTTCAGTCTCGGTGACAGCCTGTCTCAATGAGGATCCTCCTCTGTGTCACTGAATCCTCACTTTATCAAGCATGATGCCTTTTCTCTAGGGACTGACCACGACTAATATCATTTCCCGAGTATGTGAAACAAAGACTCATGTTCCTTACTTCTAAGGAGTACACTGGTTGCATATATTAGTAAAATTAAAAATAAAGTAGATTAAAGCCTTTGCTATACTGAATAAGCTACATCTGCCTGGGGAAGCTGAGTTTGAAGAGGCTTATGCTCCTCATGGCTATGGGGCCAGAGTTAGATCTTTATGGGTTCAAATTTCCATGAAGCTTCCAGGATCCCAGAACCCTTGACTTTTTTCCTGGATTAGAAGGAAAATAAATGCCAGATGTATATTTAAATGGAAAAAAGGAGCAAGGATAATATTAACAGATTGGGGCTTCAGCAAAAAGTGGAAGTGGTAATACACATCCTGGAAAAGAGGGCTCCAGGGACCCTGAAATCACACTATCCGTCTCTGTTATAAAATAAGAGAGTGAGCCTGAATGCTAGAGATAGAGTGTCCTTGTTATCTTATGCTTCCATAAACAAACACGCTTTACCTGGGTGGTTTGAAACAACAATTTGCTGGCTCTTAGCTTCAGAGACCCAAAGTCGGAACCTAAGTGTAGACCGTAGGGGTTGGTGTCTCCTTGGCGGCCCCAGCGATCTCCTGGTGGTTGCTGGGGTGGGTCTTCTCCCTGTGTGTCTCTACTCTCTTTTTCTAAAAATCTTCTCAAAGATTATTAGGTTTAGGACCAACCATAAGAAATAATCAACATCGGGAACACTTATTCCTAATAGGGATCAAATTCAGGGGTATTGAGGCTAGGACTTCATTAGAACTTTTTGGAGAATTCAATTTTAACACCATATAACAGACATCTCTTCCCATAAGCACCTGGTAGTGGTTGGATTTCCTGTAGGCTCTTAAATAACACAAATACTCCCTCAAAAAATCCAGAATCATTGTTGTTAGGTGTCCTCAAGTTAACTTTGACTCATTGTGTTGTTAATTGTCTCTTCTAGTATCTTCTAGTAACATGCCTGAAGTATGTGAGATGAAGTTTCATCACCTCTATATCCAAGGATCACTCTGGCTGCACCTTCTGAAAGACAGATTTGACCGTTCTTTTGGTAGTCTATGGGATGTTAATGCTCTTCTCCAACACCACAGGTCAAAGGTGTTTTCATATTTATTCATTTCCAAGCTCTTAGTAGCATAGCAAGTGGTTGTAAAGAACACGACCTGAATCAGGTGTATCTTAATCCTCAAACTAACATCACTCCGTCTCAATAATTTGGAGAAGTCTGACTGTAGACTTCCCCAGTGCAATACATTTCCTGATCTCCTGACTGCTCATACCAAGCGTATTTGTGGCTCCAAGTAAGGTGAAGTCACAGACAACGGTTTCAATCTTTTCTCTTTCTATCAGTATGTTGCCTATAGTTCAGGGGTGAAAATTTTTGTTTCATTGATGTTAAGGTATAATCCATATTGAAGGTTGCAGCCTTTCATGCTTCAGGTCTTGCTCACTTTCAGCAAATAAGGTTGTATCATTTGCATAGTGAAGGTTATTGATGAGTCTTGGACCAATCCTATTGCCACATTCTTCTTGATAGAGGCCAGCTTCTCAAATTATTTGCTCAACAGATTGTGTAGTATAGAAAGAGGATACAACCCTGACACACACCTTCATTAATTTTAAACCATGTAGTGTTTATACGTCCTTTTCATACAACACCTTCTCGGTCTAGGTATAGGTTTCACATGAGACTAATTAAGTCTGGGATTCCTATTCTTCTCAATGTTACCCATAATTTGTTATACACACAGGCAAATGGTGACTATGAGTGACCTACAAACAGGCACACAGAAAAGAATTGGTAGAGGAAATTTAAAGCAATTTTTTTTCTGTTGTAGAGTTTTCTTTTTAAAATCATTCTTTTGTTCACTAACTTTGTCCCCTCCAAAATGTTTTGATAATCAGTTATTCATTTTCTACAGCTTTTTGTTTTGATGGAAACACAGCCCACTCTGTTCAAAAAACAATTCAACTCTATATTAAAAAAACAGTATGGTGCTGGTGAATTATAGGGCAGGGAAGTAAAATGTCAATGTGAGAAAAGCTCAAAGGGGTCACTGCAGTTGAATAAGACTAGGTGTTTGGGTGGCAGCCAGGAGAAATAGGCTCTGGCTAACTTAAATAAATTTCCAGCCCTGGAGGATTACATGTCAGTGGTTAACTCACATGCATGCCATAGGTTAAGAATATTAACTGGTGGTTTGGACCCAAAATCAAAACTGGACATGCTCAATGTGAATATGGCAAAACACTGTAAGAGGTCATTCATACATTTGGACGGAACAATCAGAAATCCTAAAGACATTAACATCCTGAATAAAATGGGCCAAATATAACAAGGAAACATGGATTAAAGCCATGAGTTATGTCTTGCTGTGCAATATCCCAAAGATTTTAGAAGAGCCCAGGCTCTGTGTGTACCTGTGGAAGAATGCTTCCTCCGTAAAGCTGGTGTGGCCTAGGCTTGCTAAGAGAACTCCACAATTAGAGAATGGGGAAGCCTGGTTGACTTTCCGCTGTTTGTACCTGCAGCCAGGGGTCCGGGTGATTGTTTAGCTACGTCACCCGAGATAGTTTGAACAATTACACACTGGTGTTAACTCACTTCATGTCTTTGAAGTGTGATTTCCAACCAAGTGCCTGGAAATATACAAGCCCCTTATTTGGAAGAGCAGCGCAGAAGCTTCTAGTGTGAATATTCAGCCCTGAGGAAATCTAATTTGCTATATTATCTATGAGGAGAAGTGCGGCATCAGGATTGGAAGCAGACTTATCAACAATCTTTGTTATGCAGATGACACAACCCTACTTGCTGAAACTGAGGGGGACCTGAAGCACTCGCTGCAGAAAGTTATGGACTGCAGCCTGATATATGGATTGAAGCTCAACATCAAGAAAACAAATGTTCTCACCAGTGAGCCAATTGGCAGCATCATGATAGATGGTGAGATCGAGACTGTTGACAGCTTTAGTTTGCTTGGCTCCACAATCAACACTCTCAGTACCAGGAAATTAGAAGATGAATTGCATTGGGAAAGTCTGCTGTCAGAGACCTCTCCAAGGTACTGAAGAGCAATGAGGTCAGTCTGGAGACTAAGGTGTGCCTGATACAGGCCATGCTCTTTGCAATTACATGCTATGCTTCAGAGAGCTGGACAATGACTAGGGATGATAGAAGGAGAGTTGATGCCTTTGATATTTGGTGCTGGAGAAGAATACTGAATAGACCATGGACTGCTAGGAGAACAAACAAGTTCGTACTGAAGAGGGTGAAGCCAGGCTGCTGCTTGGAGGCAAGGATTCTGAAGCTCTGTCTGACATACTTTGGACATGTTGCAAGATGGAATCAGTCCTTGGAGAGGGACATCATGCTTGGGAGGGTGGAGGGACAGCGCTGGAGAGGAATCCAGCTCGATGAGCTGGATTGATTCTGTCACTGGGGTAATAGGGATAGGCGTGTTGGAAACAGTAAGATTGGCAAGGGATAGAGCAGAGTTTAGGGCTGTTGTATGTAAAGAGGGTCTCTATGAGTCACAATTCATTCAACGGCACATAAAAACAACAACAACAATATATTGTTTCAGAGCTCCAGTTGTAATGCAAACATCTGTTAGTATTAAATCCAACCCTCAATATAAAGACTCAACTTCTTGCCAGGTTTGATGAATAAATTCAGTAAAACAGTGGCATTTGAGTTCATTCCAGATGATGGTGAATGAAGCCTACTTGTTAAAATAAAATTGTATCCCATAAGGGTTCCCATAGTTGAATTTTTCAGAAACAGACCATGAGACCCTTTTTCCAAAGCATTTTTGGGTGAATTTGAACTTCCAACATTTTGTTAAGTAGCTTGAACATGTTGTATCAATCAAGAATTGAGAGAGAACTCGAGTTCATTTAGAGTGAGAAGGGATTTAATGGAGGCACGTCTTCCAATCCCATCTTTTTTTGAGGAACAGCAAATCAGGGAGGAAACTTTTACTTCCTGACATCTAGGAAACAGGGACTACAATTTTCACATCACGTGAAATCCAATGCTTTTTCCATGGCTTGGCTCTTTCAACCACACCCTCCTTGCTTAATGTACGTAACATTCCCTGGTTACCATCGTCTCTGAAGCCAGCCCAACAGACGCGTGTGACTGACTTCAGAGATTAACCATCACACAACAGACGATGTTAGAGATACCTGTAGAACTATATCTAGGAATTCCTCTCTTCCTCTTTAGCACATAAAGGCATTTTCTCTATTTAATCAGATAATACCAAACATAGATTTTCTGTAAGTGCCCAGGGCTCTGAATAAATCCAATTCTATCCAATAGAATATAGGTAGCTCATCTAATGAAAAGCAGCCTGGGAAGCTAATAGAAATCAGGAGAACCTACTCTGAGAAACGAATTGAGTTTGTTTCCTCTAGGTTTAGGTTTCAGTAGAGGTAGTGCTTGGGAGGCCAACTTAACCTCCCTAAGGCTTCTTCCGGCTGTAAAGAAAGGGGAGCCCCCGTCTCTCACCACAACCCTCCTCCTCTCCTGGTCTGTGTGTCTATCAACATTCAACTCTCCTTTTAACTCCAGAGAAGACGTGCTGGGTGTCTCCAAGTGAGGCATAACTTCCATCCATATTTTCAAGTGCTTTAAGATAGCTGCCACCAGGCGAATGCCGCCTCAGAGCCACCTCAACAAAACAAACCACTGCCTGATCTTGACCTCGTTCTCTCAATGTCTGCTGCATGTGAGGCCATTAGTGTGGCAACTCTGTCAATCCATCTGTTTGAAGGTTTCCCTCTATTTCATTGACCTGCTACATCACCAAGCACTGATGTCCTTCGCCAGGGGCTGGTTCTTCCTGAAAACACATCCAAAGTAAACAACACACAATCTTTCCACCCTCCTGTCTAACGAGTATTCTGGCTGTACTTTTTTCAACACTTATTCGTGATTGTGACACTCCATGAATATATTCAATATTTTTCACTACCACCATGATTCAAATGCATCAATTCTTTCTCCTTGCTTATTTACTATTGTGTGCTTACCATAGTTTAGTCTGCATTAAGCTACAGTTTTGTTTGATAATTAGGAAAATATTGGCTAGTAGTGTTTCTTGTCTGGAGCTCTGGTGGCCTTGGGGGAAGGAGCTGTGCTGCGAACCCAGAAGGTGTGTGGATTGCCCCCAGCAGCCGCTCAGAGGGAAGTTATGTGTTGGTTCTGACTAGACAGCAATGGACTCAGCTGAGTTATCTGTTTACTCAATACCGGAGGACCGAAATCACCTGGTCTTATGCATTTCTATTTTTCTAGTTCTTTTTTGTTGCTGTTGTAACTTAGTGAGTTACACTAAGTTCTAACTCAGATGGAAACTTTCTCCAAAATAACAAAACCTTGCCCACAATAGATTAAGAAATCCATATATTTGCAAGTAATATATGTGTGTGTGTATAAATCCATATATTTGCAAGTAATATCTCTGTGTGCGTGTATATATACACACACACATACATACATACATACAGGATGTCACATTTGCCATGAAAGAGATATTTCAAGATGATTCATTTATTAATTTATTCCATCAGTCTATCACTCAATGTTTACTTTATAACTGTTTTATACCTGAGGGCAGGCTTGGGCAATCAGCCCCAGCTGGTTCCTCCATTGGGCCCTTCTGGTGGTAGACTCCAGCGGTGACAGGTCCCCAGGACCTAGCCTCAAGTACAAGGCTGTGGGTGATACAATATTATAGCTATGTATTACATACGATACATATAAAAAGGATCTCTGATGGTCGAGAGGTAAGTCACAAGGCAAGCATCAGTAGATTCAAAAACGTAGAAATAATACAAACCATCTTTTCAGACCATAATGCCACAAAATTAGAAATTAATAATAGG